>NC_051318.1:4257918-4565864 GCF_015220235.1 Choloepus didactylus
GTGGTTGTTGTTCTTTTCCCAGAATGTCGGGTGGTGAAATCCACTTCTTACACCAAAATAGCGTCCTCGTCGCGCAGGAGCACCACCAAGAGCCCGGGCCCGTCCAGGCGCAGCAAGTCTCCCGCCTCGGCCAGCTCAGGTAAGGCGGGCTCCGTGCTCGACGGCGGAGGGTGTGCGAGGGCCGGGGTGTGAGGCGTTTAAGGTACTGTCGGTTCCGGCTTATAACTTCAGAGCCTGGTAGATGCTTGAACAGATTTGCTGGAGTCTGGCGTGCTGGCTGTAAGAAACAGCATCGAGCTCTCGGAAGAAATTCAGTGAAGACTCAGGGTGCCCTGGCGTACCCACACATAGAGGCGCCCTGTTGGCTCCATCATTTCCACCAGCCTCAGAAGTCTCCATTAAAGCTCCCCATCCACTTGGGATTCTTTTACGAAGAGTTTCCAGTTCCTATCTGCTGAACCTTTATTTAACACACCTTTCATTCTGGTCCTCGGTTTCCTTTTGTGGCCGAGGGGGGGAAGCAGTGAGGATGAGACAGTTCTGAGTGGCCACAACCCTGGGCCCCCTCCTCTCTCTGGGGGTCTCTCTAGACGAGATGCGCCATCTCCTCCTTTGATCTTAGAACTGAGTGAGTTGGCTGGAAGGATTTTCTTTGGGTTTGGGCTTGAGTTTTGTGTTTTGAGAGGGTCTCAGGTGTAAGTTCTATTTCACTGTTGAAGGGAGTTATTTATGAAGTGATAGCAATGTCTGTCCTCGTTTGCCAGGGCTGCTGTGATAAATACCACGTAATGGTTCGCTTAAACAGGAATTTATCATCTCACGGTTTGGGGGGCCTGAAGTCAAGTCCAGCATCAGGATATTGGCAGGGCTGGCTTTCTCCCAGAGTCCGTAGATTTCCTGCAGTTTCCACCACGTGGTGACTGATCTCTCCCTGCTGGGTCTGCTCCCTGGTTTCCGCTGGCTCCTGGGCTCTCCTCGGGGTCCGCTGCCCTTGGCTTGTGTGGACCTTGGCCGTGCTGGAGACAGACCCTCCACATTCAGGTCGGCCTCACCCTAACTTACTGTCTCAGTTTCCCAGCTGCTAAAACAAATGCCATGCAGTGGACTGGCTCAACGTTCAGAATTGATCGGCACACAATTTGGGCTAGGAGAAGCCCCAAACTGAGGCACCCTCGAGGCCATGCTCCATCCCTGAAGGCTGTGGCGTTCTGGGGCTGGCGGCTGGCGAGCCTTGGTCCTTGGCTTTTCTGTCACACTACGCACAAGGCGGTGTCTTCTCCTTCCTCTGTTGGCTTTTATGACTAGGGGCAAAGACCGTCACAGCCGACACAGAAACCTTCTTGTGCTCAGCAGCATAGCACTGAAGGAGTGGGGCTGCGGGACCTGCCCCAGGCACTGCTGACCGTGTAACATAACCTCCATGTTGCAAGATGGAGACGTTATTATCTGATTTCCCTAATAAAACAATAAAACCTAAAGCTCCCAAGTGAACCGCAGAAGAAGGAGCTCTCCATAGGCGGGATCGCCAGACCCCCAGCCCAGCTCGGTTCCCTGACTCACCTTCCCCAGGTGCTTTACTGGCCAGGCCCTACCTTCCCTACACAGGTTGCACTCGAAGGGCAACTACCCTGGGCCACCACTGTCCCCTTCATGGCTGTGGCTTACATCGTAACTGCTCAGGAATTATCTCCCAGAGGCATCTCAGAGCCCACCTGGCATTGGAGATGAGGTTTCTGGCCCCTCCTGGCTTTAGGGTGGGCTGAGAACACCTCCCTGATGTGACAGGGCTCACCTGGATTGGCCGGGACGCCGCAGGAGACACCCCCGAGGGTAAGGGAGCGGAGCCCGAAGTTTACAGTGCTTGAGCGTCACTTGGGGAACGCGCTAACATTTGCCGTCCTGAGGCCGCGCTCCCTGAGATCGTGGCTGAGGTCACATAAGGACAGAGACCTGCACTTTAGCAAGTCTGCTAGGTGATTCCAACCGGGGGTCTGTGGCCTGCATTTGGAGGAACAGTGGGTTCAGGAAGTGGTTCCCAAATCACGCACCCCAGGCCAGCAGCAACCCCGGCCCCCGAGCACTTGTTAGAAAGGCAAAGTCTGGGCCCCTCCCCAGACCCACTGGAGCAGAAACTCTGGAGCTGGGACTTCCTGTCTGGGTTGTCAAAGCCCGTCAGGTGATTCTGATGTACGTCCAAGTTTGAGAACCACTGGGTTGTGGGTAACAAAAGGGGAATAAACACAGGAAGTTGTTTGACTCGGGATAATCTATTGTAAAAGCAATGGCGTCTTCATCTTCCCTTGGTGATGTGGCTGAGAGGCCTCTTTTCTACCCGCCCCCCCTTGCCTGCAAGTGGCAGTGTCCATCTTTAACCCCTGGGACCCGAGCAGACCCCTGGATACCTGGGGAGAGCATCAGAGCACCAACCTCCTCTCCTGCTGCAGAGCCCACTCACCCGGGACAGAGGGTTTCTGTCTGGAGATCATTTCTTCCCTGGAAACTGATACTGGGAAGTCTTTCCTTTCCGAGAGACACCACCTCCACACGGAGATGTGGGCCTCCACAAAATGATGGAGCAGTCCCAGAGTTTATGCCTGAAAGCTCCCTTTGGAGACCTTAGCGTGGTCACACATGGGCTACGGGTCAGAGCTGAGCTCCGTGGAGGGTGTTTGACAAGTAGAGAACATTCCTCGTCTGCTCTGACCCAGCCTGGGCCCTGGCCCATCGGTCGCACCCCATGGGGCAGTAAGAGAGAAAGAAGATACGGGCCCCACTGGCCCATCACCCAAAATTTTGGATGTTGACCATAATCTTGGAAAAATGTGAAGGAGGAGGAGAATCCACATTAACTGAAACATCGTCAATACTCTTCAAAAAACAATCAGTCCCCAGCCCAAACCTTTGACGTGGACAGATTTTACTATTTCCTCTTTTCTTCCTCCTTCTGCTTCCAGGAAGCTTATTCTTCTTCCAAGAATGAAAAAATAGCAGATTTGGGGGCAAAACACCAAATAATGAGTCAATTATCCAAATGCTTCTTTCTTGTACATTATAGATATTTTAAGTCAATACACAGAATTGCTCTTAACATTTTAGTTTAGTTTTCTTCTTTCTTAAACTTTTTACTTTGAAATAATTTCAAATTTACAGTACAGTTGCAAAAATAACACAAACCTTTACAGAAACCTGCAGCCTACCCCCACCCAGACACCCAGATCCACCAATTTTAACATTTTGCCACGTTTGCTGTATCATCCTGTTTATCCGTCTACCTTATCTGCCCACCTATGTATCTGTCTATATGTCTTTCTGTCGATTTTCTAAACATTTGACAGGAGATTGTATATATCATGCTGTTTGAACACAGAGTACTTGCATGTACATTTCCTAAGAACAAGGATATTTATTGTATATCCACCTTAAATGCATTTATCAAGTTCAAGAACTTTAATATAAAGCTTTCAGGCTATATTCCAATTTTTCTGTTGTCTCCATGAAGCCTTTTCAGCTCTAGTTAAAACCTGGTTGACTTAACCAGCGCTGGGAATTTGTGATAAGTAAGCCATGCCAGGTAGTTTCATTTCCGTAAAGACAGTGGAATCCAAATCTATTCTAGAATCAGTATGCTACCGAAGTATTAACACTTTATTCAAAGTATCTCCAACTTGTAGGTCAGAAAATTAGTTAAATGGCAACCATCATATTTTGTTTAATGTGAGCCTTTTATGCATATAAAATTTTCAGCTTCCTGCATTTTGACCCAGAAGATATTACATAGAGTTGTTTCCTGGTTATATAAGAACTTAGCATATGCAATGACAGCTTCTTGGTTCTGCTTTACTTACCACTTTTCTGGATGATTCCAATTTAGAGAGTACAAAGAGTTCTGACACTAACTTCTCAGAATTAGCCCAGACTTCAAGGCTCAGGGCAGAGGCCTTCTGACGCTGGCTCAAGTTTGGGGGTTTCCAGGGCCAGCCTCTCTTTGGACCAACTGGCTACAAATTCAGGAGCTCCCACCTCCCACTCAGATTCAATAATTGGCTAAAATGGTGCACAGAACTCAGGATAGCACTACTCTTTTTTTTTAAATTCAGTTTTATTGAGATATATTCACATATTATACAGTCATCCATGGTATACAATCAACTGTTCACAGTACCATCATATAGTTGTGCATTCCTCACCCCATTGTATTTTTTGAACATTTTCCTTACACCAGAAAGAATAAAAATAGGAATAAAAAATAAAAGTAAAAAAGAACACCCAAATCACCCCTCCATGCCCCTATTTTTCATTTAGTTTTTGTCCCCAGTTTTCTACTCATCCATCCATACATTGGACAAAGGGAGTGTGATCCACAAGGTTTTCACAATCACACTGTCGCCCCATGTAAGCTACATAGTTATACAGTCATTGCAGTTTGATAGTTTCAGGTATTTCCTTCTAGCTATTCCAATACAGTAAAACCTAAAAAGTGTTATCTGTACAGTGCGTAAGAATGCCCACCAGAGTGACCTCTCGACTCCATTTGAAATCCCTCAGCCACTGAAACTTTATTTTGTTTCATTTTGCTTCCCCCTTTTGGTCAAGAAGATGTTCTCAATCCCACAATGTTGGGTCCAGATTCATCCCCGGGAGTCATATCCTATGTTCCCAGGGAGATTTACACCCCTGGGAGTCAGGTCCCACGTAGTTGGGGGGGGGGGGGAGGCAGTGAGATCACCTGCTGAGGTGGCTTATTTAGAGAGAGAGGCCACATCTGAGCAACAAAAGTGGCACTCAGGGGGAGACTCTTAGCCATAGTTATAAGTAGACTTAGCTTCTCCTTTGTGGTAATGAGCTTCATAAGGGCAAGCCCCAAGATCAAGGGCTTGGCCTACCAAACCGTCAGGTTAGCACTATTCTTGAGATTAAAGTTTTATTATAGCCAGAAGGATACAGCTCAGAACCAGCCCAAAAGAAGAGACACGTAGGGCGTGGTCTGGGAGGGCCCAGGTGCTGGCCTTCCGTGCTCTCTCCCCACGGAGTGGAGACGTGTCAGCGTGTGACCATGTTGCCAACTAGACGAGCTCCCATGAACATCAGCGTCGGGGGTTTTCACTGAGTCTTCATCGTGTGGGCATGACTGAACGAATCAATGCCCACGTGGTTGAACTTGGTCTCCAGACCCCGTCCCCTCCCTGGAGATCCCACTGACAGGACGCGGCTCGGTGCCCCAACTCTGATCAGTGGTTGATCTGCCTGGAGCCACCGGCCCTGTCCTGCTCATCCCATTAGCACAGCCTGTCGGGTGTGGGACGGGGACTCGCTGTGAACAGCAAGGACGAGCTCCCACTTGGGGAGCTCCAAGGTTTAGGGGTTTAGAGGTTACCCCCTAGGAGGACAAAGGCCAGATCTGTCTTTGGGTGAAGTTAATCCTTCGCTACGAGAGAGGGTTTACGGAGCAGCCAAGTCCTTGTCGCAAACGCGCGGCTTATGCCAGTGACCCCCAAGCCTCAGCCCAGGTCCAGGAGGTTTCTCCTGGGGGCAGGTAGAGCTGCTGGATGTCAGCAAAGCCCCTGTTGGGTCCCCCACCACCTTAGCCTGTAACTCCTGGCCAGTAGAAAGGAGTGATGTTGATTTTCTTAAAATAGCTGAGTCAGTGCTCTCCATAATGCACAGAGATTGGACATGAATCATTTTACTTCAGTAACCCTTAAACACTGACAGCACCCCGAACTCAAAAACCACCATGAACTTGACTTTTATAACATTAAAGAATCTTTACTTTGTTTCTTTCTCCCTAAAACATTAACCTAAAATTTGAAACGATTTCTATTTCTGTTCCAGTAGTCATCTTCCGACATTATGCAGATATTGGAATGCATTATGCAGTTAATAGCTGCTCAGTTTTCATGCCGTCATGCTGGTAATGATAATTTTGCTCATTTATATTGAAATTGAAACATCGTAGTTTTCGTAGGACTTTCCGGTCTTCTATTGTTTTCGACTTCCAAATGATCCCCAGCAACAAGCAGTTGAGACGAGGTGTTCTGTCTCCGGTTTTGTGAAAGAGGCGCAGAGACGGGCCTGGGTCACGGCCTTGCCCTGGCACCTTCCTTACATGTGGCACCCCGGGCGGGCACCGCAGGCCCGCCAGGCCCCTCGATACCTGTTTCTTCATCTCTGCTTGTTAGTGTTTTGGCCACTGGGGAATAACCAGTACAGTACCGGGTTCAAGGTTGTAGTTTCCCACATAGCAACAGCTCGCAGCACAGGCGTGCGTCAGGCTTCGTCCCCGGGCACCCTCGTCCCAGGAGGTGGAGCGAGTCGTCGACGTCGCGGCGTCTGTCCGTCTGTCCGTGGGGGTGCTGGACGGGGGCTCTCCTGTCTAAGCCGCATCGGCTCACGAACGTGTGTGGCCCCTACCCGTTCCTCTCCTTAGCACTGACAGAAGTTAGAAGTGACTTACTCATGTGAGGTGTTTGTCTGCTTGTTCATAAATATCAGTTGCAGGCCTGTTGGTGCCACACACTTGCTGGGAGCTGGCAAGACAGAAAGAGACGAAAGAAACACACAAGTGCTTCTCCGGAAGCACACAAGTCCAAGCCCTTCAGTGATTTACAGGTTCAGAGAAGTTCACACACGGGTTGAATGATTGTTAGTCTCCGTAACAGAAGGGGCCCAAGGAAGGCAAAAGGAGCTAGGGGAAAAATAAACAAATAAACAGAAGCCTTAATAATGCATAAAAAGAATACTAAGCATCCAAACAGGAAGGCGCCTAGCTCACTGAATGCCGTCTCTCTAAGACAGTACAAAAAATAAAATAAAATAAAATGAAAAACAACAGGTTTAGTTGCTTCTTAAAGAAGCAAGAATAGATATAGGGCTTCATAAAGACTGTTGAAATGTGTGTCTTGGGAACACAGATGTCTCATAAAATGTGAACTTTAGAAGTGAAATGCATTTAGACTAACTCCTTTATGTGTACAGGGAAGTTATAGCAAAATATCTCCACAAATAAGAGTATAAGATACACTAAGTAGATTTCAATAAAAACTGATAAAGTAGAATTTTGCTTTATATTGTTTTCTTAAAACTAAAAGTGTAAGAAAATCCTGTTTACCTGCCTTGAATTTCCATTGCTGCAGCCTTCCTTAAAACTGACAGATTTCGAAACGTGTTTACCTCTTCCTGGATCCTTTAGAAAGAACAGTGGGCTTCTTTGTTCAGGGTTTTTATTTCTACCTAGTTAACTAGCCAACTTCCCCCCTTGGAATGACCCTCTGCGTAGAGGCCCTGGCTAGCGCACCCAGAGCCAGGGTTACTGAGCTCCCCGTGGGCACCTTACACCCAAGCGACTGGCCAATGCGTTGCCTTCTTCTTAGCCTGCCTGCAGTCTGAAACAGGAGGATCCAGGGCAACAGCCATTCATTCACTCATTCATTCACTCAATATGGAGTGAGAATCCATCCCCAGGGACTGGCGCTGCCAGGTGCTGGTGATGCGAGAGTGAGCGAGGAGAGAGGGAGAAGACAGAACACAGGCTTTTAGCCACGAGGAGCTTGAAGTTAGCAACTGATTCAACAGGAAAGCACCAGATGTCTCCAGGTATTTCCAACTCATGAGAACAGGTATTTAAAACTCTCGGGTTTTTAAATATAAAGAGACTAAATCCTCTTTACAAGGTTGCCACAGCAGGGCATAGGTTTGCCCCGGCTAATGAGCTCCTCCTTTGGACCATTCCCTATTCCCCTGGCTGAAAACTTGACTTGATGTGACTCTGGAAATCCTGAAGTCCTTTTATTTATGATACTCAAAATCACTTTTTTTATAGTTATATAAAAATATTTTATGCATCAGATTCAGATAAGACAAGAATAAAAGCTGGAGAAGGGAAGAGAATTTTAATCAGCTTACTTACTAGGCCAATTTGTCAAATTCTTGAGCACATGTCAAATGCATTCGAAGGCATGTTGCTAGCTGTTAATTTTTAGTTCAGTCTTTTTCTTTAGTGCAGAGACTTCAGCCGTGTACATTCTATAGAAGCTGTTTTCTGCTTTGAGACTCGAAGGGCATTGTAGGGGGTAGTAATTCACCAAGAAAATCAAGACGCTAGTGATTCATCATTTGTGTTTAAGAATTTCTTGCTGCATATAAAGCTCCATGGTCCTTGCCTTGTGCCGCTTTGCACCCCTCATCTCCCCCCAGCACCCAGAAGACTCCCCAGAGATACTCTGCAAAGTGTTGAGCCTTCCTCCCAGCCCGTCCTCCTCCTCGGATGGCTTCCTGAGTCAGCGATTTCTGTAAACTCCTCATCACTCGTCCCCCAGGTTAATTAAATCCGTATTTCCTGGTCACCTCCTATGTTTCAAACGTGGATAAGGTCCCAAGGATGCAAAAATGATTAAATGCAATCCTTGCTTTCAAGTTGCGAGACGAGCACACGTGTCACCCGCTGCAGTGGTGAGTTACATGATGTCCCAGGGGGGAAGGGGTTACGTCGCCCTGGTGGAGTCACAGGAAGCTCCCCGGGAAAAGGGACTTCGAAGCAGGGACTGGAAGGGTCCTGCCAGGATGAGAAGGGCCAGGAAGACGTTCCC
Organism: Choloepus didactylus; assembly: GCF_015220235.1. Taxonomy (NCBI): domain Eukaryota; kingdom Metazoa; phylum Chordata; class Mammalia; order Pilosa; family Megalonychidae; genus Choloepus; species Choloepus didactylus. The sequence goes on from NC_051318.1 coordinate 4,266,504, forward strand.
AGCTGAGGACACAGTGTGAGGAAGGCACAAGGGCACGGACGTACATGATTTATTTCAGCAACGGTTGCTAATGCAATCGAGAGGATAGAGGGAATTCCAGGGAAGGGTTGCAGAGGATGAGAATTGCCTGGTCAGCTTGCACGGGGCCCAGAAGTCATGTTTTCGTCGTGGGTATTAAGGGGAAGGGGATTTTTAGCAAGGCTAAGACAGACCGCAGCAGGGTTTTAGGAGCAGCGGAGCAGTAGCGAAGGGGACGGCCATACGTAAGGGCCCAGGACAGCTGCACCTGGCCATGGCACTCTGCCTGGAAAGAAGTCACCAGGGCAGAACTCACGGCAGTGATGGGAATGGAGCAGACACATTTGGGGGAGACTTCCAACGGGAAAGGGCACCAGCTAATGAACTGGGTGGAGGAGAGGCCCTGGGGAGAGGTAAGGCTCAGGTGTGTCAGGGGAGGAGCTGCAGGTAAAGAGCTCCGTCCTGTACAGGTAGAGAGTGAGCCGCCGCGGGACGTCACCAGCTGTTAGGAACAGGGAACTGTTTAAGTCACAAGATTTGAGTTGACAGTGGATATTTGATGGACCCTAGCATATTGTGGGGCTCTAAATAACAGAAGTGTTAGATAGCCCCCACCCCAGCTCCCTGGCTAGGGAGTTGTAAAGGAAGGATGAGGGTGGAGCCATCTCGGGGAGCTGCAACCCAAAGAGCAGATGAGGGCATTGACGGAGATCAAAGGGGCAGAGGGTTCTAGATGGAGAGAGGTGACCGTAATGGTCCTGACAGAGTCAGGGGACGTGAGAAACTAAAAGAGGTCCTCACGATGCCATGGGCAGTGGGGCCTTCTCTGGGAGTGGGGCTGCCCCGGGTGACCCCCAGGCTGCACTCCCAGGCTGACCCCCAGGCTGACCCCGAGGGGAGGCGTCCTGCAGTGGTGCGTTAGGGGGGTCAGGGGGCTGAGTGCCCACGGTGCCCTGGGCCCCCGCCCACAGTGCCCACCTCCCTGTAGTAACCCCAGTCTGGTCGGGAACCCCAGATGACGCACGTTCATAGCTCCAAGTCACAAGTCTTAAGACCTTTTCTTTTCCTTTTACCCTGAAATCACCTTGGACTCCTTTCCCCCTCACCTTTGCGCCCGTGTACCCTGTCTTTGGGGCCCTCCTGTGCCCTCACCCGTCCGCCAGACACCCCTCCCTCTCGCACTGCAGGACCCTTCCTTTATGTCCACAAAGAAGTTGCTAAATTAACAGATGCGTGAGCCTGAAGTCGTTTCAAAGGAGCCATGGGTTAGTAAAATTGAAGCAAGTATTTCCAGAGTCTAGAATTTTCTTAGTAACTTCCAGGTTCACGTATACGCTCCTCGGGGTCAAGGACCCATAGACAGAGTCTAGCGCAGAGTAGGCCTGCGCCGCGGTTCTGTCGGTTGGCATGTGGGGCTCTGGATGCCTGCTCCCACTGGGGGAGGTGGAGGCTGGCGGCCGGCAGTGGGGACGGTGGTGGGGACCGCGGTGGAGCCGGGCCGTTCCTGAGGCACGTCGCTCAGCGCTGGGCTGGAGGCAGGTCCATGCTGGGCATCGAGGCGACGGATGGCTCAGTGGACAGAGAGGAGGTGGGACCGGCGTGGGAGAGTCCGCTCTGCGCTCCCATCGCTTCCACGGCCCCTTGACGGCCAGTTGGAGCATCGAACCTCACGGACTCTGTGGATTAGCCACCCTGGAGTTGGGCACATTTCGTTCAGGAGGTAATAAGCAGAGCAAGGGAATCCAGGATGTCAGGAAAACACACGACAGGCGTGAGTGCAGGGAACCAGGACTGGGTGTGAGGCAGGGGTCCTGGTGAGAACTTTAGTAAGTCCCAGTAATTGTGTGACTCCGGGTGGAAATAATGAAGTGTTACGTCTTGCTCTTTAAGGGCAACCGTAGTAAGTTGAATTTTTCCCATTCAAAATAAAGAAGATTTTAATAAGGATCTCTATAAAATCATGCCATTTAATTGTATTTTAATAAGTTTTATTAAATAAGCAACAATGCCCTTTTACTGGCAGTCAAGGACTTCTGTTACTGTAGAATAAATACAAGTGAACTCAATACGTGTGTCAAACTTACTTACGAAATGAAATCACTTACTCCAGCGGGGATTTCAGCGGTCAGGTGCGTGACGCCTTCAGCACGCTGAGAGCTGCTGTAAAGAGCTACCAGTGCTTGGGGGCACCGAGGAGTCTGAACAGAATTCTGTCCCCGAGAATACAGGCCGTGCCCATCTACCAAGCAGGTGCTCCAAAGTGTCTGGTGGTGCATGACCGGTCTGATAGCGCAATGTCATCTTTCCCAAGAGTTGGCAGCACAGCAGAAGCCCTGAGGCCAGGGGCTTTTAATAAAGGTGGAGGATTTGAGTACCCCAGTGGGAGAGAGAGAAACCTAGATGTCCTTAGCCCTGCAGACGGGATACAGGAGACCTGGGGGCGCTGTGAGCTGCCACATCAGGCCCCTCGTGGGAAAAGTGCACAGTTTTTTGAGTAAGACATGAGAGCCAATTCTAGCTCTGCCACCTTCCAGCTGTCTTTGGACAGGTTACTTCTCTGACCTTCCATCTCCTCTTCTAAAACAGGAAAGCTGACAGCAGCCCACATTGCAGAATGGATGCCCCCCAAGATGCTTCTGTTTGGCACACCCAGGCTCAGGAAGGTGCCCTTCCAAACCTGCCCCCTCCCATCCTCTTCCATCAGCTGGGTCCCAAGTCCTGAGGGCTTTACCATGCAAATTAGTTTCTCTGGGTGCTTGCTTGACCTCTGCCACCCTGGACCCGGCTGCAGCATCTTCACCGACCAGAGGTCCCCCAGATGTGCCGTCCTCTCTCCTGCTTCCACATGCTCCCGGCACCACCCCTTTGCCCAGTACTGTCCCCCTTTAATCCCTTCTTGACCGGGGAGGCGGGGAGGGTAGCTTTTAAAAATGCAGAGCTGATCCCATGGTCCCTGCCCTGAATCGTTCAGTGCTTCTTGTTGCCCTTTGGACAAAAACCAGATTCTGTGGCGTGAGTTTTCAAGTCCTGCCCGGCTCGGCGCCTGCTTCTCCTCCATCCCATCCATAACGCACTCCCCACCCAGCCCAGCCCCACGGACTGGCCATGTGAACACATTTCGGTCTTTTGAAGGCGCCACCCGGCCGCCTATGTGCCCGGCTGTGGAAGCAGGACTCCCCCTTCCCTGTGCCCTGCTCGGTGTCCCCTCCGGCCCCTGCCAACTCCGGGCGTCTGGCCCCACTATCCTCCCTGTGGACGTGGGCCCGCCTGCACCCCACAGGTCATATGGGGTTCCAAGACTAGTGCCCAGCCCAGCCCCCAAGATACTTCACTGTGGTCACCAGTTACCGGGTGTCCTTGCAGCTGGAAGGCTGGTGCGGTTAGGGAGGGTGGTGGCAAGTGCAGGTTCTGGATTGTCGAGGGAAAACTTCGGCTCTGCCCTGTATTCACTGGTCAAGTTGCTTATCGTCTTTACACCTCAGTTTCCCCTTCTGTAAAACTGGGGAACTAATACTGCTAACTCCATACACTGTTGTGTGGGTTTAGTGAGATACATATATGTACGTTCACACCTGTACATATGTAGGCACGTTTACCATATATTTGTCATTTATCAATCATGTTATCATCTATGTATTGATCAGTCGTCAATATAGCAATCACCTATCATCTGTCTACCTGCCTACCGTCTGTCTATTATCATTCCATCGTCTACCTGTCTGTCATCAGTCGACCTGTAACACGTGTGTGTGGTTCCGAGTGCAATAACCACTCCACGGGAAATAAGTGGTCAATAAGCCGAAATGCTCTTCCTGTTGGAATTAACTGCGCCTTCCGTGTCCCCTGCTGGACGGTCCTCAGCGCTGAGACCAACGAGCGTTCTCTAAATATTTGTGGAATAAACACAAATTCGTTGTTATGAGCTGCTGATACCTGCCTCATGCATCACACATAACAGGGGCCTCCTAAATGCAAGTTTTGTGATGTGGTTGTTTTGTTTTGTTTTGTTTTGTTTTTAAGCAAGGCATGCTTAAGGCTGTTTCCCTGAGAGTCTGTTTTCTCTCTTTCTTTATTGTCCTTTAACTTGGTGAGATTAGAGGGCCCCAAAGTGGAAGGTGTGAACACTGTTTGCGTCCCTCTTGACTCATTTTTGCCTCCTTCCTCCCAAGCTGTGTGCCTTTAGGGAGGTCCTAAAATGGAGTTGGACGTGGTCAAGGAAAACATGCTTACCTTCGTAAAACCTGTTTTCCCCCGACCAGGAGGGTAGCTCTTCCCTTATGCACGTGTAGCTGTCAGCCTGCCCACACGTCCTCGAGCCCTCGTCTTCCGGAACCCGGAACCCTCTGCTTTGGGGTCGTGGTGGTGAGGACCCCAGACGAGGCCCGGCCTCAGCAACTCGGGCAGGCCTGAGCCTCCGGCATGCGGTGCCCTCTCCACGCTGCCCACAGGGGCCTCCCTTCCCTCTTACTTTTCAAAAGAAGTCACCAAATGCATTTCAAAGGCAAAACCCCCAACGAGAGCTGAATGAGGTTATTTTGGAGGAAGAGGACAGCACGGGGCCCTGGGTGCTGGTGAAAACCCCTTTGTGTGAGACGTCAGTCGCCCTCGCCCCTGAATCGCGTCAGGCTGTGCCCGTTTCCCAGTGGTGACTGGGCTTTCGAAGAGCAATTGTTCAATTTTCAGATGAGTCACCGGGACTGTGGCCCCAGAGGCACTGTCTGTGATTCAGTGCCAAGTGTGGGGCTGGCTCTGGCTTCCGGGCTCGGCTGGCAGCGGCGGGGGCGGGCGTGGGGCCGGGAGGGGGCTCCGCGTTGGCACGAGGCTGCAGCGGCACCTCTGATGCAGCCGAGACGGAGCCCGTGCCTCCCACGGCCGCTCGCAGACGTCAGCCCTGCGCACGGAGCCAGCTGCCGCTCCTGCAGCCCCAGCCGGCCCGGCTGATCCCCACTCCCAGCCACCAGCCCGGCTGATCCCCGCTCCCGGCCACCAGCCCGGCTGATCCCCGCTCCCGGCCACCGGCTCAGCTCGGGCTCAGAAGGGATCCTGCCTCTTGCCATTGTCAGGTTAAGCACTAAGACTGTGTCCATGTTAGAACTCATAGAAGGTAAGTTCCACGCCTGCTCGCTGTCCCCGTGGAAATGTCTGTCCTGCCCCCTCGAGAATGCATGTGTCTTGCTGCCGATTCTGCTCCGTGACTGTCAAACTGTACCGCTGTCGTTTGCACAGGTGTTAGCGTGGGGCCTGATGTCTCTTTCTGAAAGCCGGTCTCTAAGTGCCTCAGTCCGTTCTTGCGGGCAGTGGTGCTCACAGGAAGGAGCTGCCTCTTGGGTTCCGGGCTTTGATTTGGTTTCTTGATAATGCCATATAAAAGCCCGGCGTCAGGTAGTGTGCCAATGATTTAAACTTGTTGGAAAGCAGCTTTTCTTTTCAGTCACGGTGAAGACAAACTGAGGAGTTGCTGAGCATCTGTGGCCAATTACTTTGTCTTGTTCAGGGCATGTCCGTCCGAGTCGGGCGATGGGGGGTAGACAGGGCAGGGAGAGTTATTAATTTTAAAATGTGATGAGCTATTGTAACAAGGCGAGCTGTGTTATTTTTCATCCTTACCGGCTGGTACTGGGAAGCTAAACTAAAGAATGAGGCTGAAGCCCATTGAAAAGATCTCAGGGTCCCTGAAGCCTCTTGGCACAAAGTCATCAGCAGCAGATTCATGGGGAAAGTTGTGAGGAGTACATTTAAAAAATTATTATACAACCTGCTGCTATATTGAACACAGAGTTAACAAAACTCTGAATTTATAAAGCAGTTTATTCCCCGAGGCATTTTTTTCATGACTACACATAATGAAGTACCTGGAATTTTAGCCTACATCCCTCCAGAATTATTTCTTTAACGTGCCGCTTTGTCTCTCTGTGATTCTTTGTCCTTCTAGTTAACGGCACCCCCGGTAGCCAGCTCTCGACTCCCCGCTCGGGAAAGTCTCCAAGCCCGTCGCCCACCAGCCCGGGAAGCCTGCGGAAGCAGAGGGTAAGGAAACTGGCCGGCTGCTGCCCACAGCCTGTCCGAGGTCACGTCTGGGGGACACTTGGCAGCACGTGGACCTCTCTCAGCCAGGGGATCCCTGGGCCAGCCCAGGAGGCAACCCACGGCCGGTCACTTGTGCTCACCGTGGCTCCTCTTAGCTGGAACTTGGGGCTTGTGATTGCTCTGTAAGCATGTCCAGGCCTTAACTCGGAGGAGAGTGTGCATCAGAGGCTCCCCTTTGCAAGCTTCCTTAGTTGTACTGTGTTGGATTAGCTGCCGTGGCTGACCCTCGGCCAGCTGAGGAAAAGGGGAGGCCCTGGGGGGCAGTTGCTCAGGGCGAGGATGGTGATCTGGAGCTTCTGGGATCCGTGGAGCTGGTATTTTTGTGAATGAAGCCACGTTGGGCCCTTCGCTTTGTCACCACTTGCACTTCATTTCTCACCTCTCATGTAGTGAGAAGTGGCTGAGCTTAGACACCAAAGTGGAGACATTTCTGGAAACGTGTTAGCTTCTCCACGCTGCAGAAGCGGTTGACGGTTAGCTCTTGCTCCAGGACTGAAGAAGGGCTGCTCTTCACGAGCACTGTGGGTCTTTTCCAGAAATTCTAGGGCAAGAATGAAAGGAGTGAGGAGGGGGAGGGGAAGAGGAAGTGGACAGCCCTTCCTTGCCCAGCTTCCGGAAGCGAGGTGGGGTTTGACGATGTTGCTCATTTGAGTGTTTTAATTAGCAAGGGCCCCCTCAAGGCCAGTGAATTCAAACACCGGACTGTCTAGTGTGGTTTCTTGGGTTATTGGTTTTAAAACAAAACTCCTAAGTTCCGAGATGGAAGCCCGTCTCGCCAAGCCCCCTGCCCAGGCTGAGCTGGCACAGCTCTCGGCCATCTGAAAAGGCCCTCCCACTTTGGAGCCTTTGTACCAAATATCAGATTTTATTTTCTTCCTCCACCTATTCACCTGTCTTCAGGTTCAGCTTGTTTTGACTTGAGGAGGCCTGAGATTTGGCACCAGCTCCACCACCCGGTGGCTGTTCTAGCTTAGATGAGTCTGTCATCCCCTCTGGGCCTCAGTTGGGGAAGAAAAAAAAGACAAGACAGAGGCTTTTTCCAGGTAGAAACCACACTAATTCTATTCCCACTCCCTCTGCAGAGTTTCACTCTGGATGTCTTCTTGTCCACAGTCTCATTTGGCATTTTAAAGTACAGGAATCAGTAGTGAGCTACTCAAAGAATACGGCCAAATTCCCTTCATCTCCTTAAGGTCTGCCCTTGAGCTGGGGAAGGGCTGGTGTGTGTGTCTTTCCTGATAAATGTCACCCAGCCAGGCCCCTGCCCTCCGACACACAAGGCCCTCTTCACAGAACGTTCTTTCTCTCTTGAACCGTAGCCTTTGGAGATTACACCTAGTCTGCAAATCTCTCTTCAGCATTGAGCTAATCACACTCAGATTCAGGATTTACTGAAGTAGCTCATGCCTAGTTGTTGAGATTAAAAGAAGGGCTGGAAACCCCCTGTGAAGCTTTGCCTCTCTCCCCTTGGCTTATCGTGAGGACCCCATTTTGGTGATACAAAGCCCTTGGCCCAACTGTCCATTTCTTGGCAGAATGAGGCGAGAATTTGCTTCGGTGGTCCTCTGTATTCTCTGTCTCTTGATGATTTCTCCAATTGAGGCAGAAAATTTCCATGCAGCTCCCAGCAGCTGAGGCCATTGGCCTATATAATTAACATGTCCAGCACTTGGGAAACGACTATGAGATATGGTTTTCATATAAATACTGTATGTTGCCTTTTAAACTACCAGTGCAAATCCCATGCTTGAGAGGGAAAACAATTTCCATTTGTTTTAGGGGGACAAAGGGTTTATCGTCATCTGAAAACATTTATTAAGCACATGTTGTGAGCAGGGAGGGTGCCAGTTACATTCAAAGATGGTTCTGGGTCCAAGCTTTTGAGTTGAGGCCAGAACCAAACATCATCCCTCCGTGTCCGGAGTCAGTACATGGAGACGTGCCCAGCTGCTTTAGCTTTGGAGGTTCTTTCTGACATAGAGAGAGGAGCTTTCATCTTGGTGTGAAAGCAACTGCATCCGATAGCCCTCCCGCAGTTAAAATGGGCTGAGAAGACCCCCAGAAACTGATTCTGTTTCAGATTTGCTTAATGTTCTTCTCAAATGCTTGGCTACAGTCCAATGCAGGAAATACTGAAATAAGTGGAAGATGGCATGTGCTAAAAGAAGATTCGTCAAAGAATAAATTAACTCTTTTTATTGCAAATTGGAAAACAGTAGCTACTTCCATTTCTCCTTCTGTGTTGCTTAGCAACAGAGCGAGGAAAACGAGGTGGCTGTCCCCTTCCTCCCCTCCACACACACACTTCCTTCCCCATTTTAAACCACAGGAACATGAGTACGTTCATTTTTTTAAGAAAAGAATATTAAGACATTTGAATGCTTTCTTCACAAAAAAAAAACAACTATATTTTGGGGTATAGTAAGTATGAGTAATTGGCTTTTTTGCTCTTCTTCCTTTGGAATCCTATTTTTGGTGTTACCCCTTTTGTCATTTTGGAACAGCCATATACGGTGAGAGGGTAGGACAAACACTCTTCTTCGGAAAGGCATTTGTGGCAATGTGCCAAGTCACCTCCCCATTTTTCCAAAATACTGTTATTTAAGTTGCTTCCTAGGAACGCTCGACTGGTCACCGGAAGCGGCTCTTGGGGGCTCTTTCCCCACCCGTGAGCCTCTCCCTGTGTGCGCCCTGTGCCGTCGGGACAGAACATGCCGGGTCGGGTGGATTGTCTGAGCCGCCCGATGATGCGAGGAGTGGGTGGCGCGGGACGGAAACGAAGCCGGCTCCGGCCCCGCGATGGAGCTGGCTGCCGGGCTCCCACAGGGGGGTCTGGGAGCAGGCAGGGGTGGGAGGCGGGCACGGGAGGTAAGGGTGGGTGCTGGAGGAGGGCTCGGGGACGGCGTGGGGAAGGCGCGGCGGTGTACCTCGTATGCTCCTCCTGCCCCCCAGCCGTGCACTGTTGAGGACACGGTATTTATGGGGTTGGCGTTTTGTGCGCGTGCCACCTGGAGTTGCTCGGGGAGCAGAGTTTGCTGAATGCCGGCTGCGGCTCCCGGCCGTTTGCACTGGACCCAGGGGTGGGGGTGGCCTGCGCAGCCCTCGGGAGCTGCAAAACGCAGCTGGACACGAAGGCCGCCAGCGCCCACAAGCAGACTCACGCGGCATGTCCCTGCCAATAAGGCAAAACAGGGGTCACCTTGTCCGTTTCGATGGTTTCTTGCTCGTTGTCTTTCTCCTCCCAACGTGGTGATCCCGAAGGGTGTAATGCTAGTAGGAGCACAGGCTGCTTCCCTCAGAGGGGGACAGGGCACCGCGAAGGAAACCGAGTCAACAAATGTGTACCGCCCTTATCTTACAGGGCCTGTCTTCGGATGATTTGGATTCGGTGGGAGGCTCAGTGTAAACACCATGGAGCAAGGTGTATGGTTTGTGATGGGTGAAGGTTTCACGTTTCCTAAGCAGAAGTCTAACGGCAAGATACACAAAAGAGGTTTGCATGCCTTGAAATGACACAGCCCACAGCTCCAAGAGGCCATTTCTAGGCATTTTATAGCCACGAGGCTAGTCCTGGAAGAGAGATTTTTCCACATCTTCTGCCATGATAACTAGGGGAAGTTTGAACATCCCTCCCATGTTTGGCGAGGCCCGCCTCGATGAATTTCGTATTCGGGCCCAATATCAAGAACAAGAACATGGCAATGATTTAGCAATATACAGTCACAATTTCTGTAGATGGGGTTTTCTTTTTTACTCAGAACTCGACGTGTAGATACAATTTTTCTGCACTTTCCATAAAGCAGGTTAGAATAGCACTAGCAGACATGTTTTTCTTAAAGTTACTTTCTTTTTGAAATTAGTATTGTTGATTTTTAAAGATGTTTTTAGTGCACAATAATTTAACTGTTTAATTAGATTTTTTTTTTCTCTTGCTGGAACAGTAGGCAAATCCACTTGTCGTTTTGTGGTTTCATATGACTGAGAAAATTTTTAAAAACTTATGTCCAAGGCACATCTCATGAAGGTTCTAACATTAGGCATTGGAACTTCATTTTTCCTGACAAGCAAATTTTAGTTTTTAAAATTATCTCTCATTGGAAACAGCATAAATATAACTTTAAGCCAGATGCCAACATGAAGCACTTGCTCAGTGGCGTTACTATAAATGATATAATTTTCCTTACAACCATGTGTGTAATTTTTAAAATATATAAAGGCTAAAGCTAGGAACGTTTTTGTTTTTTCTTTACACATAGGCCTAAAAGAAAAACAGTCTAGATTTCTTCTTAAAAAAATCAATTTGAAAGGCAAAATTCTCTTAAATGGTGCTTTGTAAATCAGGCCCCAAATATCCAAATCTCCATTCTAACAAATCATGGCCCTCACTGGTGTTTTGGGAATTTTCATATGCAAAACTCCTTTTGTGTTAAACCAAGTAAGTCTGTGATTATAACCCATTGTCAAACATTTACCTACTAATTCTGTTCTTCTAGTGCTCTATTTTAAAAGTTATCATCTACTTTGTTTAAATATAAAATAATTATTCTAAAATCTGTTAAAATTTAACGTGTATAAAATTTAGTTGAATGGTCTGTTGTGTTTAAGCCATAGCCTAGTGATCATTTACTAGTTCAAACACTAACAATTTAAGACTCGTGAAGCATGGTTTCGATATTCTACAGGCTTGATGTATCTCAGTAGGTGATAAATTAAAAGTGTGTGGTGCCATTTGGAGGTTTTTCTCAATTTTACTTGCAAGTTTTTTTTCAAATTTTGCATGAAAACTGAACTAAAAAAACAAATTCAAGATGGAAAGAAATTCAGTTGTCATATTCTATGTTAACGTTGTTGATTTATCCCCTTGATAAATTGTTCAGCTAGCAAATTTTACCATCTGGTTGATAGTCCTGTGTTACTGTTGCACTTTCCCAGTGAAGAAAATATTCCAATCCAAAGGGGGAAAAAGTCCAGGCAATCTGGATATTTGAAAACTTAGCCTTCTAATGATTAGTGCCTCATTATCCTGTCTGTTGGAGAGACTGACACTTCTCTGGCAAGTTATTTGAGAAACACAATCTGAACCATTCCATCTTGAAAGAATAGTTCCTAAGAAGACCTGCTGCAGACTTGAGCTTTTAAAACTGTTTCCAATAGTCTTGAGCACAGGCTCCTGCTGAGATCAAAAGGCTGCTTTGTTTTAGCTGAAACAGTAAACATGTGTGAAGCTGCCTCCGCTGGTGTCTGCTCTAGTTACGTCTTGTAAAATGCATTACTTAATACAGTTGAGTTCATAAAAGATGAGTACGTATTTGACTAAACTGTCAAAAATGCAAAGAAAGCAGTGGAACAGTTAACTCAAATGGGGTGGGGTCCAGAACAAAAATAAATTCCAGTAACTTTAACTTCCTCACTCTGTCATTCATATGGACAACTGCTGCCTGGACAGAGCCAATAAATGCTATTTGTTCTGCATAAATGGCATATATTGCCCGTCGATAGGGAGCCCAGGCTTTGTTTAGACATGGCAGAAAGAAACCGGGCTTGTGCTAATTGCCGAGAGGTATCATGGCCAATTTTCCATCCGAGCAGTTCCAAGGAAAATGCTGTTCCACAGCATTTAATCTTTTAACATATGACTTTTATTAAAGGACTGTTCAGGGGCAATATATATCATTTACTTTTTGAAACTCAAGTTCCTCAGAGATTGAAACAGCATACCATTTATAGACTTTGAGTTCTCTTTTTATGCAGAGCGTAATTCCATTATACTAAAGCAGAAATAAAAATTCCTTAGCAACAAACCAGAGGTTTCAGTTCATTGGTGGAACAGAACTGGTGATTTATAGGCACTTAAGATTTACTTAGTTATAGAATTCTCTTTAAGAATTAGACGCTGAATTTGTGAAGTATTCTAGTGAGCAGAGAGCACTCCAGCAAAAGCCGTGCATTTTTGTCCTTGTGGTAAACTTTAGCTGTGTCCAGCAGATGCTGTGCTGTCATCAAAAGTTCGATGCTTTTTTATTTGTACTCCTTTTTTTCTTAGACATTGTAGAAAAAGATACTATAAGTATTTCCCTGCTTTTCAGCATTTTAGAAATGCAAAACCTCATGACATTTCAAGGGTGAAGTTCAGTGTGAACTCGGAAGACTGAAAGCCTTGCTGTGTGTTTCTTCTTTGTCTTGCTTAATCAGTTAAGTGGGAAAGAAATCTGCAATGTTTCTGCACTGCCAGAGACATTTAAGAGGTGTCATATCCGCCCATCCGTCTGCATCCATGTGTGCATATATTGGCTCATCTAAATATTAAAAAACCAAATTACATTTATTCGAACATCCTGAACCAGAGTTTTGCATGCCATAAATGTCCCCTATTTTTTGGTTGCATCCACTGCAGATCTGTATGTGATTGGGATCTTTTATTTTCATCATTTAAAAACATTGCAGTCTAAAAGCCACACTCTTCTTATAAAAGTGAATGGAAATAAAGAATCATCCCTGAAAAATAATTCCATGTATTTTAGCTGTTGGACTACTAAATTTTTCTCTGTGGCCATATATCTCTACAGGGGTGGGGGTGCATATGATAACTGAATGAATTTACTCTCTGTGCGTGCCTTTGCCCACTTACGCATTTTGCATTAGCCTTGCTAGCATCTGTAATGGTGCATGTTAGTGGTGACTGTATTTGATTGAGATATCCCCCAGAAGTATAGCGTGAAATTTAGAGGTATACCAAATTCAGTATGCCAGTTGCCTGATGCAACACATTATACTGTCAGCTGAAAAATATTTGTAATTTTGTGCCTGTAATGCATGTGGAAAAGATAGGAAATCTGAGGCTCTGGCTGTTAATTTTTAAGTGTGCATGATGTATGATGTCTTTAAAATGTGGTTCATTTTAGTAAAGATGATGGAGAAATTCCAAGATAGTAAGAATGATGTGTGTAATACACAGGTGTCTGTATTATATATGGCCACAGAATGTTTTTGAAGCCAGGGTAGAAGGTATCTGAAAAGTGATAGGAAAGAAATATGAAAGTTAATTTAATTCTAATGTGTATTTTGAGTTACTATTCATCAGCAAGCAAGGAATTGAGTTTATTTGTTTTAGGGACTTTCATTTTGAAATAAACTATAGATGTTGTAAATTTGGATAACATTTTTATAAAGAGGTTGACATAACTTCTTGCTTAGAGTCTGAGCCACTTAGATGTGTACTCTTCTCTTTAAAAATAGGATTTGGTGTTAACATGTTTTAAACAGCAGTACATTTGAAAGCTCATTAATCTAAGCCATCGGCAGAGTTTTACAGAGCTAAGGGCTGATGAAATGTTTCCTCGAACTACCCAATTTTGAAAGTTCCATCACTTTGTGTTGTAGTTTCACTGTAAAATATTGTACCATGTGTTTCACCCTGGATCATGTTTTTCTTCTTGAAGTTAACTTTGTGACGCTTACCGCCTTAGAATAACTATATAATAAACAGGAAAAACCATTTATGTTGTCCAGTGAGTTTCTTTGAGAAAACTTGGTGAGGAGACGTTGAAGTTGGAGCGATCGTGCATGGTGTAACGTTGCATTCCTGAGCATGCGTTCAGATTCTTGTGATTTCATCAGCAGCAGCAAGTGATAGTCCAGAAACTGCCAAAGGGCACTGCGTGGCATCTAGCGTATAAAATATTGACGACAACGACAAAATTAAAAAGAGTTTCTAATGAAGAATTCTGTTTCTGTTGGTCACTTCAAAATCAGTAGTAAACCTTCCTCTCAGAGTTGTCTTAGAGTGAATTTGTCAGACAAATTGGCAGCTGGTTGAGAAAAGGGAATTAGCATGCATTTTTTTAAACACGCTAACTGCCCCCTGGTTTTGAAGGCCTTCTTCCCAAGGTTGTCTGATCTGCAGGGAAAAAAAAGTATGTTTTTACGCATATGAGTGTACGTAGGCCAATTAGTTTTAAAGCACTGAATGAATTAATACATTAAATAAATACTGGCCTCGTTAGAAAAAAATATTTTACATTAAAGTTATTATAGAAGTTCAAAATTGAGAGTTTAACATTTTTATTAGCAGTATTTAAACCTTGCAAATTACAGTTTGTTTTAATTGGTTCTCTTTATTATTTCTATGATGCATTTATTTTTGAAATCTTGGCCCCCTTGGCTTTGCTAGCAAAGGCTTAATGCCAATATTCGCATTTTCATTTTCCCCTCTTCTAAGTAAACTGATTTCTTGAATAATAGCTCCCCGGTCTTTTAAAAAAATATGAGCAAATCTTTCTAATAGCATTGTTCAGGATTCATTCCCCTTCATGAAATGCACAATTGCCCATGTCATATACTTCCGTAGACTGAGTGTGCTGTGAGGACGGGCAGAGGAGTTGGGAAAAGGAGTGTTCTTCTTTCCAATAATGGAGATGTATTCGTAATTGCAGATTTTTGTCATCAAGTTACTGTTTGATGCCACTGGAAGAGTAAATGCATGCATGGTTTTTCTATATACACCTAGGTTTCAGCTCTCTCAGAAGGATTGTGATTTCCTTTTGTCACAATCGTATTTTTGCAGATGTTCTAGACCTCAGGTCAAGACCACTTAGACTACTGTTTGAATTTGTTGCATATTTACGGTTGCCCTTTCTTTATAGAGTTGCTCCAGAAAGCATGTGAGAGTGATGACTTGATTTCTAAATTCCTTCTCATAATTTTCCAATTTATAGTAATTCAACAAATTTATAACTGTAAGCCAAGACAAAATGTGCAATGGAAAGTACAATTTATCCAGCCAAAGCCAGAATTATCTGGTGAGATTGTCCACCTTGGTTAGATCTGTTGGAAATTTCCACAGTCTTTACATGATACGGAGCCCAGCAGAGTGATCACATTCACACAGATGGCAGGGACAGCTCATGCTAGTTATATTTAAAGTGATCTGCTCTTCACCAAATCACTGTCAGATACATCCCGGTAAAACGCGGTTAGGGCTGTTACATCAGCTTTCTTGCTTACTTTAAAAAGTGTGATGTGTTTTCCATCTGTTATGGACCCGAAGCGACACAGCTGCCCTTAGGATGTGTTCTTACTTGGGGCTTAGGGCATTGCTTTTGTGAAGGTGTGTCAAAAAGCATCCAGCTGCCAGCAACCTGCCCAGCTGGTCCCCATCAAATCTGCATGGAGGTGACGACTTTTCATATGCCACAGCATCTCTAAGAGCAGCTCATGGCATTAAAATCTGTAGATGGAAAATATCTTGATGTTAGCTAAAAACAATTGCCTTCTAAAATAACCATATGTTTTGTACTGTACACCCAGATTCCTCAGAAGTAGCCAACTGACTGAAGTAAACAAAATCTTACCGGCATATGGACTAATAAAATGATTTGCCTGCTTGGAAAAAACAGGCAGGTAAATCTATTTAAATTATAAGCATGTGAAAATATGGGTAGGTTTTCCCACTTCAATTGGCCATAAATAAAGGCTGGTTCGTCTCATTAGATTAATTCTGAAGAATAAGAACTTACACATTTTCCCCTACTGTTTTCAGACTGATGGATAATAATCACAGTGTTCTGGCACGAAGCTAGTACGTTTAGGATCTGTAGCCAGGACACCAGGAGCCGTGCTGCTGGCTGAGACGACTTTAGCAGCGTGTCACAGGCCGCAGGGCCTGACCACTCCCACGTCGTTATCAGTTACGAGGCAGTGATGGAAGCCGACGAATCTGTGGTTGAAATGAGAGGGCAGGCAAAACTTTAGATGACCAAATGAGAATCAGAATAATACGTTGCAGAGACGTGCGTGTCATAATGGTGACACTTAATAGGAGTAAATGTGAAATCCTAGACTTGGTAAAAACACCAGTCTCCCAAATACAGAAAGGAGAGCTACGACACCCTTCTGAGCTGAGTGTAAGGATAAAGTGTTAGGTAGCGATAGATAAGCTGGGGCAAGGTCAAGGTGCATTGGTATTCTTTTCACAAGAAAGAAGGCCCTGTCCCGCCCTGCTGTTGGCTGCTCAGAGCAGGCCTGGAATACTGCATTCTGTTTTGAGCACCAGTGCTAAACAGAGACCGTGCCAGCTGCAGTGCATCCAACGGAGGGAGCCCTGTCGCAGGACGATCAACCGAAGAAACTGGGAATATTCCGTTTCTGGAATATTCTGGAAAGGAGGAGACCCTGAAAGGTCTGGTAGCTATTTCCAAATACTTGAAACTCTGCCGTGTGGACTGTGGGTTAGATCTGCCCTGGGTGGCCCTAGAGGGGAGAGCCGGGACCCAGAGATGGAAATTGTGGAGGGACACATTTCAACCTGGCTCGGGGACAAACGCTCTTTTCCACGTAATAATAGTTATGGGGCTGTGCGGCGCTGGAGGAGTTTGAATGGAGGCCACCCCGGACCCCACCGTGGGTTTTTGTGATGGAGAATTGTTAACGGTGTGACTTCTTCCAGGGAAAGAAGAGATATCACCTTTAGAGATGTAAGACATTTGCTTTACTCTTTGAGCATAATATAATAAGACCTTTCTGTTTTCAGAGGATAATCGAAAATGTTTTACTCCTTAAACTGTCAGTCATCTGTTACCCTCAGCCAGGATAAAATTTGAAATGACTTAGGGTAAGTCTTCATAAACACGTACCTGTATGTTGGAAATAAGCAATTTTAAAAATAAGCAAACTTGTGTTAATCCTTTTTTTTTTTTTTTTTTACCAGCACCTATAAACCCTCAGGGGATTTTGTTCCCTAGGCAGAGAAAGCCCAGATGGCATTGCGGCAACCACTCAAGACGTCACACATTTGGTGGTCCTTTGGAAAATGCAGTTCACCGGTTGATGGGGCAGTTTAGTGAATAACATCCTACGAGTTTATAGAATTTTACACTTTAAAAGATGTTGTCATACATTTTGGATGAGAGTTCTATGTTGAGTATGCGAGGTTCTTAGTAAAAGAACGAGCTTTTGGAATTGAGTTCATAAATTGTAGACATATTTAGTAGGAAACGTACTAAGAGCCTATTAATTTGGGTGCTGGGTGAAAGAACGTGTCTTTGTATTCTAAAATTTAAAGCACCACGTGGCAAGACAGTACAGGCCACCCAAACCGCAACGTGTCTACACCATTAAACACCATTTGTGATGGTGCTGGGAGGGATTCAAGATCCGGAAAGCCCGGAAGACAAGGTCTACACTGAGACGCTGACTTAGTCCCTTGCTGCTTGGGACACCATCATGTCTACAGCTAAAGCTGCGGTACCGGGACAAAAGATCGCACTGTTCTGGAGATCACACACCTTCCCCTCAAACGTGGCAGTGTTCATGTTTATTTTCCCCCAACATCAACATAGTAAATCTGCCTTGTCTCCACCTCGTTTTCCAATATTATAAATGCAGGGTTTTCCCCAAAAGACGTCTGTAAAAGTCAGCAGAGCATGGCTTAGAAGATTATACATTTACAACACCTTCGCCCGAGTCAGTTTTGATTACACAGGGTCAGCGTCACACTAACACAATCTCTGCCTCAGAGTCACCGTCTGGATCCCTCTCCGTAGCCTGTCTTATTCCAAATGCGCCCCGCTGGTCCCAAAGGCAGGCTGAGTGAGGGAAGATGGAAAAACAGCTCAAATCACCAGGCTTATTGAGGGGGCTTTTATGAGATTGAAAACTAATGGGCCACCACACAAAGTATGTGGCATTCACGGGCTTTCTTAGAGTAACCACAAAGTTCTAGTATATTCTATAAGGAAGCTGCTGTATCACTGTTGTGACTTTAATTTTCATCCTAATCATGCCAACTCAGATGAACACATCCCAACCCACATCCCAGGGAAGTTTCTTACAGAGGGTTGATTCCGATGGCCCTGCAGTGATTTCACTAGAATTTCCCCAGCTACATTAGTCTCTTCATGAAAACCCAAATCTTTGCATTTCCCACATCAGATACATTTGGGCATCAAGAAAATTGTGTAAAACCTTTCTTCTCTCTTACGCACAGCTAAGGCTGGATGGAATGGGGAGGAGGTGAAGGGAGACAAATAAGCAGAGGAAAAATAGGTCAAGTTTGCTTCTTGCCACCTCTTCTTTTTTAATTCAACTTCAGTTGGTCTTTCCCTTCTTTCTACCCCACAGACAGCCGCGCCACGGGCCAGTGCCACCCCCGCACCACCTCCTGCTCCAGCAGGCCAGCCAAGCGGATAAACCCAGGGAAACAGAAGGAAGATCCTTTAGGACAAGCTGTGCTCTCTGTTTAGAAAGAGCGTTGGCATGTGCCGGTGGTTTTCCCAAAGAGTAGATTCGGAGGTGGAACCGTTCATTGTTCAAGTGCTGACCCTTAGCTGATCATAACATTAAACATTTGGTGTTGTTTCATCCTCTGCGCTCCAAATGTAGTCATTAGCTTGTTTGCTCTCACCGGTCTCGGGTCAAAATAGACCAAAAATACAAGGGAATCTGTGGGCTTGGGCTTTCCTTCCTACCCTAGCCTGAGACTTATTATGTAATTTAATGCCCTGCAACCTGCGTAGTGCTTGTGTCTTTATCTCAAAGTGGAATTAACAAACCCCTCAGGATGTGGTAAGGCTGTTTTTCTTTATTTTTTTTTCTGGACATCCCATAAAAACAAACTGAAGAAAATTGTGTTCTATTGTAAGGACAGAGAAAATAGTGAAGGAGATAAGAACGATGTCTTATGTGCCGTCCGTTGGCAGCGGACTGTGGAAGGGTGAGGGAGTGTGACTCAATTCTCCCAAACCCGAACGGTGAGCTAAAGGATGCTGATTTTGAGCAAAGGGAGTAAGAAGTCTTGGAACAGCCAAAGCAACAGTGCTTAGCCTGACACAGTTGACACAGCCATTACCTGATGTGTTGATCGGGTGGGGGGAGAGGTGGCTCTAATGGACTATTCTGAGAACCTCCCTTTCCGAGTCTCCCCAGTTGGGGAGCGGCTGCCCGAGGGTCCCGGCTGCCACCCTGTGACCCGAGGGCCGTCTTCTCTGCTTCTGTTCCCGTGCAGAGCTCCCACCATGGCGGCTCCTCCACCTCCCTCGCCTCCACCAAAGTGTGCAGCTCGATGGACGAGAACGACGGGCCTGGAGAAGGTGAGGACCGTTGGCCGTGGTGTCTGAGGGGAAGGCGCAGCTGGCACGGGGGCGGCCGGTGAGGTGACCCCACGGGCTCCGGGAGCTGCAACTTCTCGAGCAGAGTGAAATGGGCGACCCTGAGGCAGCTCATGAGAGTCGACTGCAGGGCCAGGGTTGGGCCGCGGTTGGGCCTGGTGCCCACCGGGGGTTCGTAGCTGCCCCGCGGGAGCAGAAGAGGGCCCTAGCCCAACGCGGAGAGGTTCCACGTCCTCAGGATGAGGGCCACTGTCGCCCGCGTTTGAAATAAGAGCGTTGTTGCTGCCGTTGTTTTCCCTAAACGCTCTTTACTTTTAATATATTAAAGGTAATTTCATCTCCTGTTACAGCCCTGCAGACATACTCTAACTTACGTGAACTCATTAGCTGAAAGTATGGCTTTACAAAAGGGATCCATGATGGATATTGCAAAAGCAGTCCTTGGGCCTCAAGCTAACTCGCTTTAGAATTCCTCCATGATGTGGTCGGGGCCCGGGGCTCTAGAGCTGACTGTTTTGCTACCTGACAGGATCCTTCTTGACAAGCCCTGTAACCTCCCTGCATGTTGGTCCCTTTTCTGTCAGATGTGGTGTGTGGTACATGCCCGTTTCCTCCCTGGAGGTGGTGTTAAGGCTCAGCTCAATTATAGGAAAGTATTTGGAAAACTTTAAATGGGATATGATCAAGCCACTGTTCAAGACGCAGCTCCTCTTAATTATTTTAAATGATATTTAGTTTTTCAACAAAAAGCATCCTTTGGGGGCAAGTGCTCTTATTATGTTAAGGGAGATATGGGATTTATATAAGAGTAATTTCCCCGACTGCCATCTAAGATCAGACTCCCTTTTTTTGTATTTTTGAAGAAGTTTGGGAAGTCAGCCGCCAGAAGCCCCTTTCGTTGCAGCGTGTCGTATTCACCTAATGAAAGGAAAATGGTCCTTCACTAAGCCTTGGGCTAAGTCTTCTTAGCCCAAAGTCTAGATGATAGTTTTATCCATGGTCAGCAGAAATGCCCAGGAATGGAAGTGCACCTTCCGTCTCCCACCCAGAGGGGCCGACCTGGCCTGACAGCCGAGGTTGACTGCTTTTCTTAGCGTCATCTGGGAGATGTTTTGTAAATTTAGGAGCCTGGGTGGATTTGAAACATCTCCAGCCATCTCCTCTCATCCCCACAGAGATCAACCCCCGGCTGAGTGCTTCGAGCAGCAGTGGCCCTGTGGCCTCGCTGGGGGTGGCATGGCTGGCGGGGGACAGGCAGGGACTGGCCCAGTTCTCACTTTACTCTGGGGACCACCGAGGTGGTCTCCGGTGGGTTAGGAGGAAAACGTCCCCTGTATGAGGTGAACAGGCTGCACAAACCTGAAAGTGGAAGTAGCAACCACGCACGTTCTGTGTTCACACAACACTTTCCAGAAAACCATCCCCTCTAGACTCCTGAGAGTTGTAGGGACCCAGGTACCAGCAGGAAGCCAGAAAACAGACGTGTGACAATTGTGTGGCCAGACATAGTCCCCAGCGAGACAGGCCAAACCTATGGATGAGAATCGCCAAGAAAGCTCATTCGGCCCCGAAGTCTTCGATTTTACTTTGAGAAGAAATTTTTAGTCTCAGTTTATGATTAAAGGCCAGAAGAGGCACACATTTAGAAAACTCACTGGGCCTCCCTCACATTTTCTCTTCAGGGTGCCTGAGGGAGAACTAGGATTTACAACTTTCAAGCATGTAAATTTTAGAACTCAGCCATAAAAGCCCTTTTACACCCTAAGATGTTAAAGGTTATCCAGCATATTTATGTGGCCTAAGCGTGGCTTATTTAGTTTTATGGCCTTAGATATTTAAAGCATTATTAGGCATTGGTAAAATATTTCTAAATGCATTTTAGGGGGGAAAATGTGTTGTGTTAGTGGCACCAACGTAATTGAAACTACAAAATGGTTCTGTTCACAGACATAATAGATATTGCAATTTCAGCTCAACATCTGCTACACAGGTTGCTAGTGAGAACATTTGTCTAAAGTCTGCTCATTGATCCCGGGGAGGGAGCAATCGTGGTTGGTAAGGAATTTGATGGAGGTCTCCATTTCAGGATGTAGTAAAGCCCGTGTCTAAACAGCAGGCATCTTTCGTGCTTGTGGAGCTTCGAGCAGCCCAGAACCCCTTAGGAACTGCATTTGCACCCACACGTACCCAGGGATGTTGCTGCCCATCACACTGGGTGTCCAGGGAATTCTGGTGCCCAAATTGGCAGGATCTGAAAGGAGGACACTTCCTCCTGAGAGCCTCACTGCAGCAGAAAGCCCAGGTTGCTCTTACATAGCGGGGGACGGCCCCAGACATCTCCTCTTCTTTTATCATTTGCTTTGGTAAAAACTGTTGGGGCTTTGCAGTGCCCGCGGGGGGCTTGTCCCCGGGACGGAAAATGACATATTGATTCGGAATCAGTTCCAGTCTGTTAGATGGTACTTTGAAACGTCTCCTTTGTGCAACATCTGTGTTCCCTTTTCTACCAATAAAAATGTACTAATGATTCTTTCAGAAGTGTCAGAGGAAGGCTTCCAGATTCCAGCCACGATAACAGAACGGTATAAAGTCGGAAGGACGATAGGAGATGGAAATTTTGCTGTTGTCAAGGAATGTGTAGAAAGGTGAGATGGATATCGTTTGCATTGAACTTTAAAAGGGAACATTTGGCATTGTGTTTTCCAAGACTGCATCTTTATTTGCAGCCCGTAACACATATGGAATAAGTTAATGTTTCAACCGCAGTTGTAAAAAAAGAAAAAAAATTAAAGGAAAGCCCGTCTAAGAACAGATTTGAAAAATGTAGTGATTCCTGGGGACAATCTATAAATTAAAGACTTGGATTTTTTTTGTAATGTACTCAGCAAAACTTTGCCAGATCTTTCAGGTAAGTCTTTTTATTTTGTTAAAAAGACATATCTAAATAGTTTTCCTACATTTTTTTTGAGGCATACTTTTGTAGAGGTCAGGGTGTTCTTATGTAGAGTTTATATGTCTAACATGTGCTGTCATAAAATGAAATATAACAATAACCTTGGAAATCTTTACAAACCATGTGTACTGATCCCAAGAAAAATGGTGTTCGGTCTGTTAAGACGTGTCACGGGGAAGGAGGGTGTGCTCCATGGGCCATGGGGGAGGATTTGGAGTGAAGAGTTTATCCTGAGTTTTTGATCCAGAATCAAAGCCGGTAGCTGGTGACAACTAGAGAGAGGAGTGACCGTTAATAAATAAAGCCACAGCCCCGACGAACCCCACCCCTAGCCCCGAGCCAGCTGGGTGGCTTTCCTTGGGGAGCTGCTTGATTTAAGGGAACCCGACTGATCAGCAGCTTCACCGCAGAGCTGCGTGGCCGGATATTGACACGCCAGGGGGGGCTGGCTGTAGAGACCCTGGGGTGAGCTCTGGCTTTCTGGGGGGCTGCCACCTGGACCGCCTTCAGGTAGCAGACCTCAAACTCTGCTCCACCCCAGCGTCCCGCTGAGCGAGGACCTTCCCAGCGGAGGTGGACACCCACGTGGCAGCCACACTTTGTGAGCAAGGGGCATGAGGAACCTGTAGCTGGAAACTCCCTTTCATTGATTCTGCCAAGCCACCTTCTCTCCCGTCTCTCCTCCCTTGTCCCCGCAGAGCTGACGGCCTGTCCTGTTCCTGCCAAATGTGGGCCTTTCTGCCACTTTCCTGGGCCCCACACGTCCAGGAACGGCAGCAACAGTTTACTGAGCATGTACCAGGTTCACGGCCCGGGACACATGATATTTCATGTAATTCTCACAATAGTCCCATAAAGTTGGTATTGTTTTCTCTGTTTTGTAGAAAATCTGAATTAGTGACATGCCCCAAATCACTCAGCTGGTAAATAGCAAGCACATATAGGAGCCCAGCTCTGATTGCACAACCCCACGCTCTGACCCATACTTCTCTGCCTCTCGGCGGAGTCTCTATAAGAACGTGGCTCAGCTGAGCCCGTCCACTGTGTGGTCGACTCCAGCCTGTCCCTCAACACACAAGAACATCTGAGGTGAAACTTCATCCTCGTCCGAATCTCGCTGCTTGCACTTGTCCCTGCGTAAAGAAGACAGAACTGAAAGGGCCAGGCCCTCCCTGAGGGCTGGGCAGAGGCGTGGGTGTGTTTATAACCTGACATTTCATATTTGCTTTTACTGGTGGTAAGCCCAGCTCTTTTTCATTTTACTTCCCCTGGAGCAGAGCTCCCCTCTCTTGCAGACGGCTGTGCCCATTGGCTGTGGGGTGTGTGGGCATTCGCCCGTGTTCGTCGGCTGTTGGGTCTGACACGTCTCCCGGGTGGCCGTGTGCCATGTCCCTGAGCTGCTACACGGAGCGGGGTGGTGTCTTACTCCAGCAGTGTTGGTCTCCTCTCAGTAGAAATGTCTCACGGATCCATCCTGAACTAATATTTCTTTCTAATTTGGATTCTGTTCCCTTCATAAGAGTCCATGGCTTGGGTCTCTGTGTACAACCCTCCAGAGCTTAACGGCCCCAGAAGGTGTCAGTATTTGGGTCCTGCCAAAGGGCGACATGTGGCAAGGCCTCTCTCCCCGGAGGCATCACGGAACATTCTCTTAGTATTTTCCTGAGGCCCAGGAAACAAAAGCAAACGAGGACCACTGTGACTGGCTCCATGGCTCGTGGGTTCCCCATATTTGGAGGATGAATGTGTCACGAGAGCGGCTCAGCTTCTCTGTTGGTGACACGCTCCCAGGGGAAGATTTTCCCATGGCAGTGGGCAGAGTTGTGGGGCGTAGGCCCCTGTCCCCGGGGTCCTGTGCCAGCATGCTCATTGGTGGAGGCTGCTGGATGCAAACTGCTTGTCCTCTGCGGTGTCCCGAGGGTCCTCGGGCACTCTGGGACACCCTAGAGGGACTTGAGCTGGCAGAGGCAAGTTCACCGTTGAAGCTCGTTTGTGGAGCATCCGCGGCCCCAGAGCGATCTCGGAGGGTGGAGGGGCCCCATGGGGCGGTCAGTGTGTGTGAATGGTGAGGCGAGGACTCCCCACTGCCCCGGCTCGCCGGGGGCTTGTAACTACTGTACAAGGATGGAGGGAGAGTGACACCATCACGTCGGTGTCTCCGGGGGCTCTTGGGCCCCTGACCCCACTCAGTGCTTGAATTCTGTCGTGATGGAGGAATCTGAACCCTTCTAAACTCTAGCTGCTTCCCTCCCTCCTCCACCTGTAAACCAGAGGAATTGCACAACACGGTGCCGGCTCTAGCAACGAACATAAGCTCAGAACCTGCCCACACAGGGGTCTTCACTCCATCCAGAATGGTTGCATTCCCCTAAAAAATCTCCCAAGTCCTTTCTGCACCTCAAGAACCAGGTGCCTAAATTTGAAGGCATTTCCTTCTGAACCGGGGCTGGGGGGACGAGGCGGGGTGAGTGTAGTCACCTTCTTTGCTTCCTTGGGGTGCTCAGGCACCTTGTCCAAATTCAAAGTAAAACCCCCCTCGGGAGACGTGGGACCGGGCCCCCTGGACCCTCAACCCTGTGCGGCGGGGATGGCCCTCACTGAGGGGGCCGGGGCGGGCTCTGCTCCGACCACCTGGTAAAGGAAGGACGCGTCTGCTGAGCCCCCCGCCTCCCCGAGGGTCTCGCTGTCGCGGCTCGAACCACTGCCAGGTCCCTGCGCGGCTCAGAAAACCCAGACGCAGCCCTCCGCTCGGGGGCCTTACGCAGAAACAAGGGATTGCCATGATGGCAGTGAGGGCTGCAGAGAGAGTTGCTTTGGAAGCTGTTTTTCCGTTTCCACACAATATTTTAAAAAACCTTCAAAACAGCAAACAAGAAACCCCATGCTAGTCCAGTGTACCCCAACCTTTGTAAGCCCATCCCCCTTCGGATGTGTGCCCCTGCACTCCCAGGCTGGGGAGGCGGGTGGGAGAAACCCGGCCGGTCGAGAGCCACCAGGTAGAACGAGGCTTTAGCCAAACCATTTGTGTAAAACATGATGGCTAGATTTAAAGTCCGTGAAAGAGGCCCCTGGGAGGTTTTCTCCAGTAGTTCTGGCTCGAACCTTGGGTCAAACTTAACGCAAAGGTGACCTTACAGATTGAATTTCCATAGAAGAGGAGGAAGAAACAGTGTCTTTGTCCCGCTTCCACAGCTGCTGCGTTTGTAGGGGCATGGAATGTTCCAGAAAAAGCCAAGGTTCTAGTTTCAGGAACAGACAAGCAAATGGCCTGATTTTGGCCAACAACCCAGTTGTCTAGTTCTGTTCTCCTCAGTACTCCAGTGTGTAGACTCCTTGGGCCAAGGACTGTGTCGTGTTCACCTCCATGGCCACGAAAGAGCCGTCTTGTAAGTGCTCGCTGAGTAATTCACCCAGCCGCAGCAGAGCTCGGGTCAGGCTGTGCAGGGAGGCAGATATGCTCTCTGAGGTTTCATTTCTTGCCAAATGGTTTCATTTACCAACTCGGGGCAGGCAGTTAAATTTTTATTCTTATGATATAAGTTTAGTAGTAACACCTGTTTTTAGACTCGTTTTCCAGATGTCTCAGCTTTCCTAGAAACATGTCCTTGCAGTAAGGGAGGACTTCATTATGTGACTTTATGGTTCTGCCCTCAGGGTTCAAGAAAGGAAACTTGAAATATTCCCTTGGTGGCCCTCGAAGGGGCTCACTCTCCGATATAAAATAGGGCAGGGGGGAACTTACTTGAGAGTTCACTCCGTCAGGTAAGGTTGTTGAGGGGCCACGGGGCCCATTGTCGTGGTAAAGCCCAAAGGCCACCCCAGACGGTTTGCTCTCGTTTCCCCTGTGCTGGGCTCCTGGGAAACAGCAGTCCCACTCCCTCCCGGGGGTCCCGCTCCGTGTCTGGCTGAACTGTAGGGTGCAGGAGTCCCAGCTCCCAGGCCAGCCCATTTACGCTCTCTCATGCCAGGGAAACGGACGCTAAAATGGCAGACAAGGGGACTCAAGAGGCTAGGAGCCTCCCTCCGTCTCCTCTGGGAGGTGGTGAGGGGAAGCCTGTTTTTGTTTCGGGGAGCCTCACGATCCCCCTGCCCGCTCGCTGGCCCTGCCCGGGTTGCCGGCCGTTGCCGCAGCAGCGTGTCCAGCCAGCGGTGCCGAGCCCCGTCCTGAAGTGAAACGCTGGAAACCAGATGTGAGGTTGCTCGTGCAGTCCAAGTTCACATTTGCCGTGTCATACTTTAGTGATCATGAGAAGCAGTACTCGGAAATGCTTCAGCTCTTAGTTTTCCTCTTACATATTTTCAAATTTGTGAACAAACTTAGGGAGTCCCTCAGCAGAAGCTGTGAAACTTCCGCAGCGTGGGAATTCTGAGTTCACGCTCTCACAGGCCTGTTTGCCAGCACGTTTTCCACGTCTAATGCCGAAGCCCAGTGATGCTCGTTATTCCTGTGTTGCGTTCAGGAAAGTGGCTGCAGAGGCTGAGCCATTGCCCCTGGAGGACCTCGGGGTTGGCTCCTGCACCCCAGGCCGCAGCCTCTCAGCAGCCAACCAGTGCATCGCCTCGTTCTCTGCACGTTTGTGTTTGGAGCCGACGTGTGATGCAGTCACCGACCCGCAACGTTTAACTCGGGCCCCTCGCTGTAACCGCGTCTCACTGAAGCTTCTCCAGCCCTCGCGTTTGCTCCATGAGGCGCATCCGGCGTCTCGATCTCGGGAACTCCGGGCAGCACCACGCCCGGGGCCACTTTAAACGGCAAAGTCGCCAAAAAGAGCACAGACTGCGGAAAAAAAAGCGGCACCGTGCAAAGCACACCTGCTAGAATCCGAGAGCAAAACAAGAAGACGGGGCCCGAGCGTCCTCCGCTGGGAGCTCAGGTTTTTGCTACTCGGTGCAGGTGGGCAGAGGACCGGGGGGCGCCTCCGTGCAGGTTTGGGGGTGCAAAGAAGCTCTCGCGAGTGTGCAAGTTCACACGGACGGAGTCTGCAGACAGCGAGGAGCGCCCTGTTCTGTTTCATCTTTTCTGGACTGCTTTGGCCTGTCCCGCCCCACGGCCTTGCCAAGGAGCCGGTGCCTTGGGGGGCCCCTGGTGCCAGGCCCTGCTCTTGGTGGAGGCCAGTGCACCCTTCTCCGCCACAGCTGCTCCATCCTGCAGGCTCACGAAGCCGGTCAGGGTCCCCCCGGGTCTCAGGGCATCTCCTCTCAGGGCTGAGGCAGTGTGGGGTCCCCGGGACACCCCGTCACTGCAGGAGGCTGGGGTTCCGCTCCTCCCGTGAGAACGAAGGGCAGAGAAAACAGTCGTCAAGATGAGTACTTTTTCTTCATTTTACCCACCAGATACCGTCATTACAGTTCAGTCAATGTTTGCGTGTTTTTCGCAAGTGTGCACCGATCAGGAGCCTCGCAGTGCACTGGAAGAAGCATTTCTTTCGAGTAAATGGCGTAAATGATTTCTAGAATGCCTGTCAAGTACATTTTTACCATCTGACTCTTTAATTTGTTCCTCTTTCCGAGCAAGTCACTTTCTTGCGCTAATCGTATAGCTAGGAAATCTCCCCTTTAATTCTTTATATTAGGGATTTTTCACCCTATTTTAAAACACTGCTCTTAATCAGCCTCATTCTTGCTGTGTTGGTTTGGATTCACCGATTGGCTTTTATCTGTAAGTACAGAGGCAGCCCCCGAGGCCTGGCTCCAGCCACACGGGCAGTGGAAATGGTGCCGAGAGGTGATGGTTTGCGGTGATTGAGTGGGCACCGGGGCCTTTGACAATCACAGATGCTTGGAAGCGCTGGCACCTGAGACAGACGCGAGACCCAGGCCCCCTGCTCTGGTCCCGGGGGAGGGGACAGCGTTTGCCTAGCCTTCCGTGGAGCGCAGCCCCCAGTGACCCTGAGACCTGGTCTGAGCTGCGCTGTGTGGCCCTGGGCGCGTCGATGGGTCACAGTCACCCCCTCCGTGCCCTTTCCGTGAAACGCAACAGCATCGAAGACCCAAGGAGCCACGTGACAATGAGGTCAGGGCTGACTGCAGCCCTTTCTGTACGCCTTGAACGCATTGACCCATGTACTCCAGCAGAACTCAGCCCTGCACGCGGCGCTCGGGGCCGAAGACTGAGTTGCGTCTTGAGGGTGGGACCACAGAAGCCATTCAGAAATCTGCCCCGGCGCACCTCGCTTCCAGGGCCCCCCAGAGAGCCGCTGCGTAGGGGGCAGAGCGCCCACGTCCCTGCAGAGGGGAGGGAGGGCAGCAGCAGGAGCTGGCCCGGCTGTGCAGGAGGGGCTTCTGTGACAGGTGCACCAGGTCAGCAGCTTGCGATTTCTGTGCCGCCATATTGCTTGTGCTCACACTTGGTCAGCCCATAAATGTCTACATGTTTCTTTTAAAAAGGAAAAAAGAGTTTTAAACTTTTTTAAACATGTGAACATCATGATGCAAGACCCATGGGTAGGAATGCAACCCCCCAAAAAATGATACAAGAGTCATGAAAGTAAGTTTCGTTTTAAAAAACAAAATCCTTTCTCTTTGCAGGTCAACTGCTAGAGAGTATGCACTGAAAATTATCAAGAAAAGCAAATGTCGAGGCAAAGTATGTATAAAGTTTATGCTTATGAAAATGTAGTATTTGGGGGATAGAAATACAAAGATAAGCTCCCAGATAAACATGATATAAATGTAAGTTCATCCCAAGAGTTGCATTTTGATGGAATGTCACGTACACTTACATGACAGCACCACTTTGCTCTATAGATATTCCTGGAGTGAGAGCTAGTTGGGATGGTTGGACATTGTTCCTGCCCCTTATCCTTGTCTGTCTGCTTCTTCCCGTGCTTTCGTGATCTTGGTTTCAGTCCGTCCTTCATTAGGAAGTTACCGCCATGTCGACAGGTGATTTGCAAACATCATCCAAGGACCTTCAAAATCTTTTGGAAGTCCTAGGCTATCTCAGTATCAGAATCTAAAATATATTCACTACATTTTACGCAAGAACATTTCACCTGATCCTCACTTAGGCTAGTTTTGCTCATTCGGGTGAGTTCCCCGTATGGTCGGATATGCCTATTGATTACGGTCATTTTCCCGTGCCCAGGAGCACATGATCCAGAACGAGGTGTCTATTTTAAGAAGAGTGAAGCACCCCAATATTGTTCTTCTGATTGAGGAGATGGATGTGCCAACTGAGCTGTATCTTGTCATGGAATTAGTAAAGGTGGGTATTTGGAAGAGGCCTCACCCTCGCTGTAAGGCACCCCACTTTCCTCTGTCCCGGAGCTCTTTAATTCCTGCCACCACGGTGTGGTGTCCCGTCTCCAGACGTGGGCACAGAAGCCGGGCAGACAAACACGGGACTGTGCTGCCAGGCTCCAGTCCCAGCCGCCCCGAGGGGCCCCTGAGCGCCCGTGTGGCCTCGCCGTGCCTCCGTGCCCTCACGTGTCAGATGGGAACAGTCGCAGGAGCTGCCTCTCGGCGTTGCTGTGGCTGCTGAGAGAGGCTTCCCAGAAAGCATTTCCACCAGGCGGTGACGCAGGAGACGTGAGGTGCTGCTCGATTGCTGCGGTTACTATTCCCATGAACTGCATCCAGAGGTCTCAGCCATTCCTGTAAAAACAAGCTTTAAACTTTTAGTCCCTGAGGTAATAGAAAAATAGCACCAGCCCAGCAAACATGAGAAGCCCCAGCCTTTCAGAGAAGGCGCCCATCTCGTCCCGTGACACGAAATCACATTTTTATTCTGTGAAAACGTAGAAGATAGGAATGGCCAAACGCTGATGATTGTTGACACTGGGTGAAAGGTGCCTCATCTGTCTTTCAAAAACTCCACTGTGTGTAATTTTTCAGAGTTCAGAAAAAGGGAAGGTTTGATTTGGGGGCAGTTGTATTTTTCTTGAGCCTTTTCTGTTATTTTCATCTCACTGAAGGTTGAAGTAATTTCTACTTTAGTGGTTAGATGTGACAGCTTCGTGGCACCATCTTTTGCATCAACTGGGGGCACAGCTGGGGTACTTTGGGGCCCCAGAGGGTGTTTAGAACCACACTGGGCCAATGGGACTCAGCTCAGTCGGCTGTGGTGGTGTTTTCTTAATTTACCACAGTGATACCATTTAGTAAACAAAATCTGTTACTGTATTAAAAATGCTGTCATTTTTCAGAGCTGCTTTACTTGAGCTCTGCTGGTGTTTTCTTTTTACTTGGTGGTCATTGGTGTTTATAGAGGAAGCCTGTTTTTGGTACTTGAAGTTAGCGTCTGTTTCTTTAGGCAGGATGGGGGCTTGTTTGTTTGTAGTAACACAAGGATGAGGCAGGTAAAGAAACACTGATTTCATTTATTCAGAAGACTTTCATCTTGGCACTTTTATTACCAAATTCTCATTTAACCAACATGGTAAATTGCACTCTTGCTACTCCAGGGAAGTATTTTTACATCATTAGTTTTTAGACGAAAAACTTCAAACCATCCCTGTTGCCTCTCAGCGAGCTGTTAAAAATGGATTAGCCCCTGTTATTGGCTGATTTTTCAAACCAAGATAAAATAAATTTGAAGATGAGAAATGAAAGAGAAAAGGGCTCCAGAGTTCCAGGTATGTTTTGTGGAGATTTTGGCCGACCGTCAGGCGACCAGCCGAGTTCAGCTTGGAGGCCCTCGGCTCCCTGAATGACCGCTGCCAGTTCCCTGGGTGACAGAGACGCCCTAACAAGGCCTGGGTGTCCGTCCAGGCCGGCTCGGGGCCTCCAGATCGCGCCCCTGCCTTCCGTCTGCGCAGAGTGGCTGTGAGGACCAGGAAGGGAAGTGAACCCCAGACTCGGCTCGAGAGGCTCCCGTAACCTTCGCCCCGAGAAATTTAGCCAGGGCCGTGCCGGAGCGTGCCGGAGCTGTCGGGCAAGCAAGGCTGTATCCCTGGAGCGGTGAGGCAGCAGTTACGAAGAGTGGAACTGCAAGGCTGTTTAGGGCAGGGTTTTCCTCTGGCTGCCGGAACTGCCCCGGCCTCCGGGGGAGGAGAAGGCCCGGAGGCCCCCCTGCGTCAGGGCAGCTTTGGAAAGGCAGCGGGAAGTGGCAGGACGCTCCAGGAAGGGGCTTAACGAGGTCTTGGCCTGTTGTGGCCTCCCAGGAGGAAAGCCGGGGCAGAGAGCAAACTGCTCCAGGAGGCGAGATGGGGAGAGCTGGAGGAAGACAGGGACAGGACACGGAGAGCCTTTCCTCTAGGCGTGGGGAAGGAATGGTGGTTTCTTAAAAAGCAAAAGCAAATAATCACCACGAGTGTGGGGAGGTCGTGCCCAGAGTCAGAACATTCTGGATAAAGTGATCCCGGGAATCCTGCAGGTTGCGGCCTGCGTGCAGGGGTGATGGAACGAGACCTTCCCGCAGAGGTAGAGCCAGATGGAGCAGAAGAGACGGACGTGAGCCCACGTGAGGACGGCCGATGGCAGGGGCGAGGAGGAGGCCCAGGGTGTCTGGACACGGGTGACCAGGACAAAGGGGAAGATTCACAGAGTCCCCACAGCCAGCCACACCCTCACATGCATGCAGACACACGACAGACGTGGGTGTGCACAGACAGGCACACACAGCCACATAACAGCCATGCACACCCAGAAACACACACAGCCACACACACATACAGCCCTGCATGAGCAAGCACGCACAGCCTGGCATGAGAGAGCAGACACACACAGACATTCACACCACACATGCACACTAACACACACTTGCACATGGACACATGGACATGCACACACAGCCACACACACAGTCATGCACACACATGCTAACACACACAGCCATGCACACACACAGCCATGCACACACACAGCTGCACACAGTTATATACATATGAACACACACAGCCATGCACACATGCATGCATGCTAACACACATGGACACACGGACATGCACACACACGGACACACAGTCCCTGTTGCCTTCCCTTGCAGGCCACAGTGAAAATCCTGCCTTTTGGGGCAGCAGGAAGCAACCAGCATCACCACGTCTCACGGCCTTGCCTTTGAGAGAAGCAGGAGGTTGAGAGGAAGTGTTTGTTTTGAAGGGAAAAAATGCATTTAGTTTGGGAAGTGCTGAGCTTGAGCGGCCGGTGGGAGGCTGAGCGGACAAGGGGTCCTCCAAGCCAGGCAGGGAGCTGGGAGGTGGGCCCTCTGCTGGGTTTTGCTTCTGCTATTAATAGAGAAAAGTGGCGCCGACAGGGCTGGGTGTGGGGGCCTGCGGAGCGGTGGGGAGCTCAGAGCCGCTCTGATGGGGTTCAGGGTTCCGGTAGATGGAGCCACGACAGGCCCAACAGCATCCGCTTGCCCCCGCACTTGAACCCCCACTCTGACGTTTCTCCTCCTCCCTCTCTCTCCTCTTTGGGATGGCAGTCTCGGGTCCTTTTCTTTGTCCTTACAAAGAAGCATGTTTTATTGAAAAAGAAGCTACTACACGCCTTCCAGCAGAGCTACAGCCAGAATGGAGGGCCTTGGTTGTTCCATTTTTTGCCCATGTCTTGATAATTTTGCCAGGCAGCAGGACTTTCTGTGAGGCGAGCCGTCTGCAGTGCGTCTCGCGTCTCCTATTGGGACATTGAGGATTGTGGGTGTGAGCTCGGGGGCCTGAGGCCTGGGGCACTGCCGGGCGTGGACGTGGGTCCCAGGATCTCGGCCTGGTGACCCCACTCAGCCTTCAGGGACCCCCATTCTGGGGAAGGGGGAGAGCTCCCCTTAGAGCCTCGGGGGCTGGGAGAGGGCAGTGGGGGGCCCTTAGGTGGCCTCTGGGTGGCACCCCGGGCCCAGCTCACCTGCGGCTTCGCCCGCCGTTCTCTCCTCAGGGAGGAGACCTCTTCGACGCCATCACTTCCACCAACAAGTACACCGAGCGGGACGCCAGCGGGATGCTCTACAACCTCGCGAGCGCCATCAAGTACCTGCACAGCCTCAACATCGTGCACCGCGACATCAAGCCCGAGAACCTGCTGGTAAGAGGCGCCCTGGACACTCGCCAACGGGTGGTGGCATTTCATTCTTACTGTCCAGACTCTTTTCTTTCTTTTCTTTTTTATTTGATCTTAAAGACACATTTCCACCTGAATTCCTAGCAAACACCAACCAGGCCAGGGTGGGAAATAGAAGGCAGGATCCTGGAGCTGGAACCCACACCCGGGGCCCGGGCAGGGCCTGAGGAGACATCTTTCCACCTGTAGTACTTACCTACGGCGTTTTTACGTTGGCAGGTTTTTACTTGGGAATCAAAGGGATCCATTTTAGACTTTACGTCTCAGTAGTATGGTCTGAAATCTAAGACAAATGAATCACACTGGATTTTAAATATAACGTCCCCTAAGCATGAAGTGAAGAGTGATTTTTTTAAAATGAGAGACTCTGTTCAGAGCTCCTTGCCCTGCGTTTCCCGAACCCCATTACCTGTGGGAAACCCGGAGCCTCCCCACGCGGGTGAAAGGGGCTCCTCTCCCAGCTCGTTCGCTAAGGGGGCAGTGCAGGAAAGACTCGAGGCTGAGAGCGGGGCCTGGGGCCCTCGTTGGTAAAAACGGCTGCCACATACATTTTGCCGGTTCTCCAGGCTGGAATTCTCATGAAACTGCCTCGACGTCTCCCCCAAAGATGTTCGTTTTCTTGCTTCCATTATCCCTCCCGAGCACCACGTGTCTTCAGAAACTCGGGCGTCGAGGCTCCTTCTTACGCACGGCTTCTCCGCGTGTGGGCCCGGGGCTCCCTGCTTCGGCGTCAGGCCCAGACGCCTCCTAGAAATGCCTGTTTCTGGGCCTCGCCACAGCCCCACCAAACCAGAACCTGCTGAAGGGCCTGGAAACAGGCATTGAACAGAGCTCGCCCAGGGCTGCAGATGCAGAGACGAGTTCAAGAGCAGACGCGAAACCCAAGTGCGGCCTCACAGGTCGTGGCGGCTGGTAGCTGGTGCTGTCGGGGGCCAGCTGTGCGCTCGGCTTTCACAACGACCCTGTGGGGTGCACGCTGTCGCTGCCCCGCTTCGCAGATCAGGAAACCGGGGTGCTTAGAAGTCAAATGACTCGCCGAGGTTAAATAAGTGGGAGAGCCAAGGCCCCAACTCAGTTCTGACCTATTGCAAGCTCTTAACCACTACGGATTAGGGGGGAGGGGGTTTGGGGTACTCGCTGTGTGCCTGTGCCATGCCAGGGGACCGCGAGATACAGGCCTCCACCGAGTGGATGTTCAAGCAGGAGAGAGCCATTCCGGAAACACCCGGGCGATTAGTCATCTTGCAGCCACCAGCTAATGAAGGCAGCTGAGGTCATGGCTGCGCTCTGACTTAATTACCCCAAATTCCACATCCGGCAGCGGCCTGCACCCCCTCTCCTCCATTAACTGCATCCAGTTCCCTCGTCTGCACTCATTATCCCGTATCCTGAATTATGTAGGACCGTCTCGCAGGAACTGACTTACAGCAGGGCCTTTGTTCAAAAACTTCTCCAAGCTCCAAAAATTCGGTGACTGAAAATTAATGTTCTGCTTCCCTTCCCCCTTCCGCAGTTGATTTGTGAACCCGCTACTCACTCTCTCCTCACCAGAGCCTTAGCTATTTCTGTAAATGCTGTAGATAATTACATAGCAGTGTACTTTTCCCCCCTTTTTTTCCCTTTTTTTCCTTTTTTTTTCTTTTTTTTTTTATTAAATTCAGTTTTATTGAAATACATTCACACACCATACAATCATCCATGATATACAATCCACTGTCCACAGTATGATAACACAGTTATGTGTTCATCACCACAATCTATCTCTGAACATTTTCCTTACATCAGAAAGAACCAGAACAAGAATAAAAAATAAAAGTGAAAAAAGAACACCCAAATCATCCCCCCATCCCACTCTATTTGTCCTTTAGTTTTTATCCCCATTCCTCCATTCATCCATACACTAGATAAAGGGGGTGTGATCCACAGGGTCTTCACAATCACACTGTCACCCCTTGTAATCTACATTATCATATAATTGTCTTCAGGAGTCCAGACTGCTGGGTTGGAGTTTGGTAGTTTCAGGTTTTTACTTCTAGCTATTCCAATACATTAAAGCCTAAGAGGTGTTATTTACATAGTGCATAAGAATGTCCACCAGAGTGACCTCTCGACTCCATTTGAAATCTCTCAGCCACTGAAACTATTTCGTCTCATTTTTCATCCCCCTTTTGGTCAAGAAGATACTCTCAGTCCCACGATTCCGGGTCCACATTCATCCCCAGGAGTCATATTCTGCATTGCCAGGGAGATTTACACCCCGTGGGTTGCACGTAGCGGGGAGGGCAGCAAGTTCACCTGTCGAGATGGCTCAGTTAGAGAGAGGGCCACATCTGAGCAACAAAGAGGTACTCAGGGGGAGACTCTTAGGCACCATTACATACAACTTTAGACTCTCCTTTGTGGTAATGAGCTTCATAAGGGCAAGTCCCATGCTCGAGGGCTCAGCACATCAAACCGCCAGTCCCAGTGTTTGTGACAACATCAACACCAGTCCAGGTGAGGATGTCCAACACATCTGCACCTTCCCCCAGATCCTCAGGGCTGGGGAGGTGGAGGCTGTAAATATATTTTTTATTTACAGCCCAAATTACTCTAGGATGTGTCACTATTTCACTCCAGCCTATACTAACCTACCGTATCTCACTTCCTATTCAAAGTTCCATGCAATTGTGGTGTTTGAACAAATCGACTGTAGAGTTGTACTGTTTAGAAAACCAGACCTGCTTCATTCATATCACTAATTGAAGTCTGCGCTCTTTTTCAGCTTTTTTTTTTTTTTTTTTTTTTTGACAGTGGCTGTATGCACTAATACTGACATTCGTATCTGCCGAGCTCTAGCTCTGAGTTTCAGGTGTCTCAGAGATATGCACTGTTCCAGAGACCAATCAGGTTATACGCTAGGGGATCAGCATCTCAAAGTTTAGAGATAGGCCTTACAATTCAGGGCATAGCACTGTACTTTTATTGAAATTGCAATTTGCAGGATACTGCATAAGGCGTTTGCTCTTTTGAGCATATTTTACTTTAAATTATTCTTAAAAGAAAAAAATCCCGTTCCTTCCTTTTTCCTTTCTTTTCTAATTCCAGAACATGAACTGTATTCCACTGCAGTCATTCATAACATATGCTTAAACTGTCTGTATGAAAATCTAAAGAAATTCAACTCCATTATATTTCTTTATATTTGGGAGAGCAACGTGGCAGGGGTTGGTGAATTTTGCAGGATACGTCTATGACAGGGTGGGATCGGTAGAAGAAGAGAATAAGTTGAACAACATTACGGTGACGTCACTAATTGCGGTTAAGACCTGTTGATTTCACATTTTGTTGGACTTCACGTGGAAATGACAGAAAACCGTCTGGGAGGCACACATCCATGCGCTCAGGACTTACGGTCGGACGGATGACAGTTCAGACCAGCGCTTTGCTCCTCCACCAGCCAGTCTGGTGACCTTGAACAAGTTACTTGACTCCTTTGGGCCTCAAATCCATCATCTTTAATGGGGATTTTATAAGATAAAGAGATGACATACATCTGCTAGTTCACTTCCTCCTTTTTATTCCTCCTTTACTTGCAATAAATATTAAATTATCAACTCTAAAATTAACACTGCTTAACAGTAAAACTGCATATAATAAAAATCATCTTTCATCTCTTTCTGAAATTGTTTAAAAATTTTTCTATTTACCCGTGAATGGGTTTGCCATCTTATGGCAAAGTGTAGAACTATAGACTACTTTTGAAAAATGCTGTGATAAAGTTAATGTGAAGATTTTTTTAAACTTTATCAAAAAATTTAAAAAAAGTCATTTCAAACAAAACAAAGGAATAAGAAAAACAAATATCCTAAAATAACTACATATTGGAAGCAAAGTAGTTATTTTAGGATGTGAAGATTTTGAATCCATTAGCTTACCAGAGAGAAACTTACTGAATAAATTAAAAAGACATCACTTCACACTTTGATTTACTGTTTTATTAAGAGACCTCAGAAACAATTTCCAAATTGTTAGCCTGATAGCAAGTTTTTGCCAACTGAATGTTTGATTAATATTTAGCTAGCAAAGTGTCATTGATTAATGTCTACTTTGGCTGTAGATTTCATTTTGTGTAGTATAATTCTATATATGGAACTTTTTAATTTTTATAGAACAATATAAAAATATTGAAACTTGATCTGAAGGCCCCACATTGATCGTATGTGCAAGTTATTTAACTCTAAATATTTGACAAGGAATAAGCATTTGGTCAGGTTGAAGTATTTTAGCAAGAAAATATGATTTGATTGACAGTCATGTTTCTGGCCACATTCTGGTGCAAACTGGGCATTGACCCAATATAAATTTTTATTATTGTGTTGTTAGCAAGGGTTTCCCCCCAGTTAGTTATGATGGTGATTCTTTTGTGATTTTTTCAAGATTCAGCTGTCTAGTGTGGCATTTGGTGATGGGGTGGATGAGCGAGCAGGTGGGTGGCAGTGGAGCAGGTGAGGGGGGCAGGTGGCGCTGCTTCAGGAGAGAGGATGTTCACCGTGAGAGTCGGAGCCACAGCCTCCTGCGGAAGGACTTGAGGTCCTCAGGACGAACCTGCCTGGCTGGGAAGAAGTAAGCGTTTGTCCCGCTGCACTTGGGCCTGTGGCATCGTGGATGTGTCTGTAGATATCTGCCGCACCCTATGTGCCAGGATCATATATGGGAAAACGAATCTTTTGCTTTAAAACAAAAACAGAAGCAAACAGAAAGCAGCCCAGGGCAGACGCCTGCAATTCATGCACATGGCCACCAGAGGGCGCGGGTGCCCCTCGCTGCGTTCTCCCGGGAGCTGGGCGGGCCTCGGAAACGTGGGCACAGCCCCTGCCTCCTCCAGCGAATTAAAGCCACCTCCTGCAAGAACGTAACTCACACCGCTAGTTTCTATTGGATTCCAGAATTAAACACAGAGTGATTTCCTTGAGATATAAACGTTTTTATGTGTCCCTTGTGTCCCAGTACCCTTTGGAGAAAGCAGCTCCTCCGAGAAACGGCCTCGGGGGTGGACGTGGGTGTTGAGCTGCTCCCTGCCCAGGCGCTCGGCTGGCTCCCAGGTGCCCACCTGAGCGGGCAAGTGCGCCTGCCCCGCTGTCACTCATCGGATCGTAGGGAGCAGTACGCGCTTCCGTTCACCCAGCTGTGCCACCAGCTCTTGGCTTCCGGTTCAGACCAATGTCTCACTCACAGAACGGGTTTCCAACTGCCTCGTCCTCATTCCGAGTGGGCTGGGTTCCGGGGTGCCACGGTGCTCCACGTCGGGAGGTGGGGCATGCACCTGCTGGTGCACCTGCAGTCAGCCCGCGGCTCTGTGATGGGGTCGGCAGGTTGGGAGCACCCAGCGGAGGGGGCAGCCCCTGACCCAGGTCTGCCCCCCCGCCCTCATCAGCATCGGCAGTGGCTCAAGACGAGACGCATTATACCAGGGGCCAGAATTGGGACTCAGAAGGAGCTTTGGGGCTCCAAAAACGTCCAAAATCAGGAAGATGAAACTTAACAAGAGATAAACGAAAATCCCTGTGGAGAAAGTGTTCTGGGCGTGGGTGTTTAATGCTCACTACAGAGAGACAGTAACGAGTAAATGGCCTGACAGCAGGGCGAAGGCTGTTTGCTGACCCTCAGGTCCGTGTGTGGCAGTGTGACGTGATGCCACACATCCTAGTGCAGCCTTACAATTCTTCAACTGAAAGCATGTGTCGTCCTCAGTGGTTTCTCTGCCTCGACCACACCACATAAACCCCAGGGGTCAGCCTCACCCGTCTTGTCGGGGGCCTGAGCCCAGAGAAGGGACGGAGGGAGTGGAGCCGGTGGCTTTCATCAGCTGCATGAGAAGCTGCCGAAAGGAAGGCAGGAGAACCTTTCTGCGCGGAATTCGAGAGCACGGAACGAAAACTAAAGGGGGGGGGCATTAATGGATGAGCAATTTGGGTTAAATGTAAGAAAAGACTCCCCTTAGACCTGATTGACACAGAATGGCAGCTTGAAGTCATGGGAAGTGTGCAAGCGGGAACGGCTTGATCATCTCTCACGTGTGTTTAGAAAAAAATTCTGCTCTCCGAATTTGGATGAAAATTGAGTGAAACTGCAAGAAAAGCAGCCTCTCTCCCACACTGAGGACGGTGGCTGTACGAAGCGTTTTCCTGGTCTTTCCTGGAGGGCTCTTCTCCCAGGACCCGAGATGCCGTCGGGTGGAAGAGGACAAGGATGTGAAGGTGTAGTGGACTTCCCTGTGTGGCCTGTGTCCGTCCACACTGCCGTCTGTCCCCCCTGTCATCGAGGGCATAAATGACACAAGGCGTGTATTTCACTTTTAAACGGCCTGACCTTATTGGACTGGCAGAGACTTAAAATAATTCTGTAGAGTGCTGGGAGAGCTGCGAGAATGCCAGTAGCCTCACGTGCATTAGTGGAAGAGGAACCGGACAGAGGCTTCCTGGAGGCAGTCTGGCGCCATACGGCCGAAGCGTTGAATACCGTGTAGACTGGGACCAGGCGCCTCGGTTTCCCACGGCTGCCGTAGGAAGCTGCGCAGAGCAGGTGGCTGCGAGCATTGGCGGGAGAAGGCTGGGGCCAAGGTGTCGGCAGGGCCCTGCTCCCTCCAGAGACCGCGGACCCTCACGCCAAATAATTCCACGTGGAGAAATGGAATTGGAGGGGGAAATCAGACATGTATGCATAATAAAAATGTCCATTTAGGATAGAGAAAAATGAAATGTATCGCAGACCTTACCCCAGAGCATCGATTCGTAGGTAATGGCGTGATCGGGAGGCCGGAGAACACCCGGGTAGCTCAGGGGCTCCGAGTCAGACACACGGGAGCCTCAGTTCGGCTCTGACGCTTGTTGGCTGTCACCACTGGGCAGGTACTTAATGCCTCTGAGCCCCAGTTTTCCATCTGTAAAACACCCACAAGAGCCCTTAATTATTAGGGTTGTTGTGAATACAAAATGAGACCCTGCGTGTGAAACTCTCAGTGCACTGCCTGGCGTGTCTGCGTGTGAGGAATGGTGGTGCAAGGACTCGTCACCCCATCATGATGTGGCGTCCGTGCAGTGGAATATTCAGCAGGCACCAAAATAAGGCCAGGGATAGATGTTCATTCACTTGGGAAACAGCCAGGATATATTATCCACTGGGGGGAAAAAAGAAAAAAATAGAAAGTTCCGGAAATTCATACCCCAAAGTGTTAACAGTGGTTATTTCTGGATGTCAAGATTATGGGTGAGTTTAATTCTTTTTCCTTATAATTACCTGTCTTTTCTGATTTTTCTACAATGACATATTGTACATTATTCACATGACATAAACATAATACAGTTTTTTAAATTGCAGTGACATTGAGTTCCCACAGCTTTAGCACATTCCTAGGATATGCGATTCCTAATGGGATCGGGAATGGGCATGTTCTGTCTGTCTGCTGCAGCTGCATGCCTTGGAGACAGGTTCACAACTATTTTAAAATGAATATGAGACTCAGGCTTCCGGAAGTTTCCATCCACCCCTGCATCTTCCCAGAAATCCCCAGGGTAGTACTTGAAAACCCGTTTTATTTTTTCTTCTAATGTCATTACCCTTCTTCAGAGATACCCATTTCTGACTTCTGTACCACTTTTATTATTTTCACTATTTCTTTCAACTTTACTTCCATAGAGAGTTTATTTATAAGTATAAAATGGGGATTTTTTTTTTAGCATTTTTTCTTTCTAGGAGGTCTAACTCAAAAGTATGTGGCTCATAACGTGCATTTTGCAAAATAATTCTTTGCTTAAATGTTGCTGTACTTCACTTCCTGAAGATTAAAGCTTGAAATTTAACCCATTTTCTTTAGAAAGGATCATAAAAGCCCAATACCGTGATTTTAAAGGGAATACCATATTTGTGACAAAGTAAATTGACCTGTTTTCCAGGCTTTGTCAGTTGCACGCCACTTTTGCTCAATTCTGTTTTGAGGTGGTTTTTCCCCCCCCTCCCCGTGTCAGCCAGCCCTCAGTGGGTTCCTTGGGTTCCTGACGACTTTGAGGTTGTGTGTGTCCCTGCCCGTCCGTTATCCCCGCCAGCTTTTAGTTCTCTTCCACGGGGAGCTCAGAAACCACTTGCCTGGGTTCAGGTTATCTGTGAACGTTCATAGTATTTTACAGCCACCGGATGCACTTTAGGACGGTATGTTAAATCTTTTATTGTTTCAAATAACTTTTCCAAATGGCCTCAGTTTCCAATCCAAAAGAAATCGGGCATGTGCCCAAACATCAACTGTTCAAGAAGTTACCGTTTGTGCGTAACCCCAAATAAATGAAAAAAGAAACAAAATGAAACCTTTCTTAAAAAAAGAAAAAGAAAAATCCTCTGTAAAAACACCAGTGCGCCAAAATTCCACACGCCTGACCTTTCCCTCTTGCTCTGCTCGGCAGGACATGCCTTCAGCTTTTAATTGGAGCCTTTTTCATAATTGTTGCCATTTAACACATTTAGCCTGTCAAATCATGGGATGTCTTTATAGCCATATAATAAACCCTGGAGAACAACTTCTCCGACTACAGCCATCTGCAGTGATCACAGGGGTAGCTTACAAAATACCGACGTCTTTATGGTAATGGCGTACATATGGCGGCTCAGAATTATGTGTGGCTGCCTTCAATTAGTGTTGTACAATTACACAGTTTTATTGCTTAGTTAAAACAGTGAAAGCACTACATACTGGGTAATTTGCACTAATCCCCGTCTCTTTAATAGCTCCTCAGTGTTTAAAATGTGGAGGAGCCTCTACCATCATTAAAGGGCTTGGGATGATCATTAAATCATATCTCATGTTGGCTTACTCCTTGACTGACGATTCATGTCCTCCCGCTGCACGGGTAGGTTGTGTTTTATAGAGGCTTTAAAAGACGGTTCTAGCAACATGGACTCTTCTAGAAACCCACTTGCTGGATCAAACCGCCGTGCCTTTATCGCAGTCTGCTAACGTCCCTTCCAAAAGCCGGTCTGGCCAAGGGGAAATGCTGAGGAATAATTCAGTGTCAATTCAAGGAGTGACGTAAGCAATGGACTCAGCGTTTTGAGTGTGAACTTGCTGGAAGATTTGCAGCTTCTTAACTTTTAATTAAAAACGTGGTTCAAAGTGAATTTATAGCTCCCATTTGGTTTTGTGAGGGTGTGTGTGTGTGTGTGTGTTTGAAACAGCTGTATGGAGCAATCTGTGATTTTAACAAAGTTTTAATTGCATTTTTAAGGGGCCTCACCCAAGCTCCTCTGACTGACTCAGTGGGCCGGGGGGTGCACCCAGCTCAGCTTGCAGTGGGTGCTGGCTGGGAGGCTCATTGTGACTGTAGTAAAGGGAGCTTTCCCTTGGGCAGAGCGGGCACCCTGGGAAAGAAGCTTCTCTGTCGTTTTCCCAAAGCGTTGACAGAGGAAAAACCCAGAGTAGCCTTGCTTCCTGCCCGGCCTGACAGAGAGTCAGTTCAGCAGAATTCCGAAGCCGAGGCTGGAGGTGCATTCACCTGCAGAAGCATTTCATTGCAGTGTTGCTAATGCACTTGTGTCTAGAAGTGTTTTCAATTACCTGTAATAGACTTTTGCCTCTAAGCCCTTCTCGCCTCTCCTAAGCATCACTTTAACCTCTTTATGTTCATGAAAATTCTAAACTAAAAGCAAAGCGGGGGTGGGGGGTGGGGGTAGTATTGTAGAAGTGATTAAAGAACCACCAGATTAAAAAAGAAGTTTTCAGTCATAGGTTCTCTGTATTTTATTTAAATTAATTTTGCTTATTTTAGAAGTATTGTTACTTTTAGGTAATCCTTATCATCTTTGTTTTAGGTGGTTTTTATAATGCTTTTTTTCTTCATTATTGAAGCATCCAACTGTGTTGTTGAGGTATATTAAGTATAATTGGCATTGGCTTTTGGGAAGTCCTAAAATGTAGATGCTGAAAAGTAAAACCTTTGCTACATGTAAGAGAATTGGGTGACCGTATTCAGAACTTACGATTGGCTCTGCCAGCCTCCGCTTTGTCAGACTCTTGAATGAAGTTTGGTGATGTGGATACAATCTTTAGAAAAAAGCCACAGATCCCTGTATAAGTGGGGTTGTCGCATCGAAATCTGTCCCACATGCAAAGCACACGCCACGGACGCTTGACGTGGCAGAGCTCAGAGTGGTTGCTTTACATTACAGAAGGTCATGGTGACAAGTGGGATTACGGAAGTAAACGATTCTGCCCTGTCTGAGAAATAAACTGGATGATCTACTTATTGTTTCCATCCTGGATTTCTTTTCATGAAAAGCATTTGCTTGTCCTTGGGGTAGCTGGGAAGGCTGCCCTTCTCGGCGCACCGTATAGGAATCCACTTTGCCTGAGAACGGTCGGGCTGGGGTCAGCACTGGGCCTTGTGGCGCCGATGCCTCAGTGACCCTGACTGCAGCCTGTCCGCGGTCACCACGGCTGGACAGCCGCTTCCGGAAGGAGGGAGGACGGCGCCCGTCCTGACGACCAGTGGCCAAACATCCCAAGCGCAGGTGACCCCGCGAGACTTCACCAAAGGCAGCCCTGGCCATGAGCCAGCCCTTGGAGAGAAGACTCCACGTCAACAGTGTGTAGAAAATATTTTTCAAATACATTTTCTGCCCATTAAAGACATTGTTGCTCCAGAGAGGAGTGTCTGCCTGCCTGCCTCGGCCAGACCAGCTAGATCCAAATGGTCACTGGTGCTCCTGCAGCTCCTCTGGCCAAACATCTGCACCTTGTGCTGCTGCAAAGAGGGAAGCTGGTGTCGTTCTGCCAAGGAAGGTGGGCACGGAGGGTGAACGTGAGGGGACGTGCCTTGCTGGGCGGAGGTTCAGCCGCCATAGCCAGTGACTAGTGTCCTGGGGCAGCTGCAGCAGGGCACGCCCGGCCATGCGTCCCGGTGAAGTCCGTCCACGCATCCGGCACACTCCGCCATTTCCTGGGCGTCTCCCCAAGACTGTCCATGCTGGAAACACCAGCCCTTGACTGCGTTTTCTCCTTTATTGTTCTGATCCCAAGAGAGAGCAGCAAATTAGAGTTCTAAATGCACTTTGATCTTTGCTTTGAAATAAAAGAAGTTAGGGTACTTTTTGGAGCAAATCCCTTTGGTTTGGTTGCGAGCTAGAATCGAGTCTGCCGACCTTCCCACAGTCGCACGCAGCCTTTCCTTGATTTGTTGGGTGAAAGGCTTGGAGACTTTAACTGCCTTGGTAAGCAGAGTCTGCACCTGATAAATCTTTCCAGGTAAAATGGAATGTTAATATCGCATTCAA
This sequence comes from Choloepus didactylus, assembly GCF_015220235.1. NCBI lineage: Eukaryota > Metazoa > Chordata > Mammalia > Pilosa > Megalonychidae > Choloepus > Choloepus didactylus. The sequence goes on from NC_051318.1 coordinate 4,310,958, forward strand.
TTATTAATAAAAAAAATGTAAATAAATCTTGTTGGAAACTTGCAGCGCTAAAAATAAGGCATTTTAACAAGCAGTGTAGGTTTTTTTGTTAAGTTACCAAAGAGCTGCATTTTTAAAGCTTCTTATGTATTGGAATAAAGAGGTAATTATTTTCTTTTTTTTTTTTTTAAACACTATTAACATTTTAATATGTATTGTTTTAATATATTTAACAGTATTATTAGATATAATTTACATGCAATAAATGCACATATTTAAAGTGTACAATTTGATAAGTTTTGATAGCTGTATATAACCATGAAACATAACCACAGTCAAAATATTGTATTTTCATAAACTGGAGATACTGTATTAGAGAATGGTTACAGTGCACTTTATTATGCAAATCAGTTTTAATTGTAGAAAACATCAAATACAAATAAAGGAGAAAACAAATCTCCCACAACCATGCCACCCACACACACACCCACACTTTGTATTCTTTCAGACTTTTTTCCTTGCACATACATTTTTTTCTTTAATAGCTATTCTTTTCAAACCTATCTTATAGATGCCGTTCTCACTTCCCAAACACAATTTGTTTCAGTAACTGTAGCTGCACCTCAATATTGTAATGCTCAGGTGTCATCCGTGGTAGAACACACCGTAAACTGTTTAACTGATTCCCACTTGCGGGCCGGTCGGCTGCTTTCCAATTTTGCATCAGTCCCCAGAAAGATATTCTAAATGCTTACATCACTGTCTGATTTTTTTTTAATTTATGATAAATACCTTAGATTTAAGCCCCGGTGCCCCTCATTTCTTCAAGAAAGAGCCTTTGAGCCCTGGGTCTGAAGGCACTTGTGCTCCTCACTTCTGTTTCAGGTGTACGAGCACCAAGACGGCAGCAAATCCCTGAAGCTGGGCGACTTCGGCCTGGCCACCATCGTGGACGGCCCCCTGTACACCGTGTGTGGCACCCCGACGTACGTGGCCCCAGAAATCATCGCAGAGACTGGGTAACTGCTTCTCTCCTGTTTCTCTCTTTTAAGTGCCTCTGCGTGGAGAAAACGAGGCTTCTCCAAGAGTGACCGAGCTAGTGCGCTGGGCCCACGTGGACGGAATCAGCCGTCAGCTTGCTTTCACTCTGTTGGGTTTTTTTTTTAACTCTTACGGTGGGACCATTTTCTGTTTTTCCAATCACGCTGCCAATTACTGGAGTCTTGCTTAAGGCTTCCATTTGGCCTCCATTAGAGGTGAAAGAGCAGTTGTTAACCCCAGAGTGGAAAATATTCTGACTAATAGAAAGACATACCATGATGAGAATTAACTCGCCTTTGGAGAGAAAAGAAACAGACACTGGTTATTTCTCTTATTGCCCTTCCTTTCCATCCCTGCTCCCATCCTGACTGCCTTGGAGACACATTGATCTTTCTGCGGAGTATGAAACCCGGGAACCTGCTGGCTTCTCTGTGCAGACCCCCACGCCCACCCCAGAGAAAGTGGGAGCAGAGGGGCTCTCTGATGTTACTGGGGACCTGCTCTGTGCCAGGCCCTGAGCTTATTTAATCTAATTCCTCCTCCTCCCCGAGGCGCTGTTGGTCCCAGTTTGCACAGATGGCTTAAGTACCAGGTAGGCTCACGCCCAGTTAGCGGCTGAGGCAGGACTTGAACTCAGGTCTGCCTGAGTGAAAGCCTCGTTTAGAAGAGAGCCCTGTTTCTTACCAAGGACCATTGGCCCTGCTCTGAGGTGCAGTGTGTGAACACCGGGCCTGGGGAGGGTGGGTGGCGAGGGGCCCCAGCCCTGCTTTTCCTTCCTGTTGGTGTATCGGCCCACAGCTGGTGGTCTTGGTTGTCCCCTCCATGTGGCCAGTTAGAGATAGTTTTTCTGCTTGTTCCATAGACTAGATCAGATGTGAAGGGATCCCAGAAGGAAACTCAAAGGTGAGGGGTGAGGTTTTGTCCACCTTGAGTTGGGAGCCCACATCTGTGGCCATGCCTGACATCCAGGATGGTGCTGCCTCGGCCACAACCACCTTTTCTCTTCCACCTGGAAAGGGTGGGAGGGAGGGCCTGCTGGGAGGGAGTCCTGGGGGCGGAAAGAGGATTTGATTTGGCTCTCGGTTGGGGCCCAACCCTGCCCCTCCCTCATTGTGTGACCTTGGGCAGAATTACCAACCACTCTGAACCTCGGTTTTCTCTTCTGTAGAATGGGCAAGACTACAGAAGACAAAATAAGATAAAGTATGTCAATGCTTTATACATCAGAAAATGTTCTAATGTAATTATTAGTATTTCTATAAGATTAAGGCGTTAGATAGTTTCAAGGGTCTTTTCCTGTCTCAAAATTTAGATGGCTCCAGCAAGCCTTTTGGCTGGAACCCCTCACTTACTGACACTGTGTGAGCCTGAGCCGGCATTACTGCGATTTTTATTTGCCTGCCTTAGAGAGTCCCCACCCCCACCCCCGTTCTTTCCTTGAACTCTGTCTAGCTGGTGGGTTTTAGTTTAGCTTTCGTGTGGGAGTTTTCCTTTTTTGATTTGGAGTAGAGGGTCGTCAGTCCCTCTGGGCCCCTGAACTTGTCTGACTCCAGCGTCACTTCCCTTCCAGGTACGGCCTCAAGGTGGACACGTGGGCGGCCGGTGTGATCACCTACATCCTGCTGTGCGGCTTCCCTCCCTTCCGTGGGTACGGGCGGCCGCTCGCTCGGCTCCAGCAAAGCCTTTCTCCGCCCCTGAGGAGCCCACGGGCCCTTCCTGCTCGGAGAGCAACCGAGGGAGAGCATAATGAGACCTCTGCTTGCCGCGCCTGTTGTTTCCCCGTTGTGCGTGCTAATTTACATGCCTCCCGTAGCCTCCCGCGTACGATTTCAGAACTCATCCTTTCTTAGTTACCAACACGGTTCCATACCGACCTTTGGAATTGCTTGAGAACACGTGTTTTGCACGTTTACGGGAAGGAAGGGCCCCCGGCCCAGGGGAAAGCGGCGGCACACGCTGAGCTGACGGTGTGGTGCTCTCTCCCCCGTGTTGTTCCTCCAAGCAGGAGCGGCGATGGCCAGGAGGTGCTTTTCGATCAGATTTTGATGGGGCAAGTGGAGTTTCCTTCTCCATACTGGGATAACGTGTCCGATTCTGCAAAGGTAGGTTTCCGGCACCTTCCGCTTCCTGTGAGTCTGCGTGTCTTCATGGAGATGCTGATTCGCAGTCAGTGTCTGCAAAGACACAAATGATGTCAGGCATGATTGTTTTGGTTGTATTTACTAGATTTTCAAAGATTTCATTAGTGTCCTCAAGCCCTCTGTTCAGAGCCCCCAGCAAGCCCCCAGCCCCTCACCTCCCTGACCCCGTCTCCCCACCTTGGCATCCGAGTGACGCTGCTGTAGGCTCCTGGCCGAGCCCTGCCCTTGGCAGGCCTGAACCCCCAGATGTCCGAGTGGCCACTCCTCCTCCTCTCTCACATCTTGCTGGGTGTCATCTCCGTGAAACCTTCCCTGGCCACCCTGTTTAAAGCTGCAGCCCTTAAACCCCACCTGGCTTTCCTTATCCTCCTTGCCTGAGTTATTTGTCTCCACAGCACTGCACCTTTATGTCTATCTGGTATACCATCTATCCACATGTCCACATCTGTCTATTTACAGATCATAGATAGATGATAGATAGATAGATGGATAGATAGATGGATGTAGAAAAGTAAATAAATCTTACTTAACTCATTTTCTCTCTCCCCACTGGAACACAAATGCCATGAGAAAAGGAACTTTTGTCTGTTTGTTCATTACTGTATCATCAGCACCTACAATAGTGACCTAGTACATAATTGGTGCTCAGCTTATATTGAATAAGTGAATGAGCAAATCAGTCAGTCACCAATCAAAGTGAAGAAAGCTCAGAGTTCGTTGAAATGATCAAGAAAGACTTCGTGGGGAAGCTACGATTTGAGTTGGACCTTGAAATAGGGCCAGGAGTTAGAGACAGACAGGAACAAGGCATGTGGTTCTTGTCCTTTAACCTAAAAGATCAGCCTCTAAGGAAGTGTAAAACCCTTACGCTAAGATGTGAGTAGACCTTGGGGGAAAAAAGATAAACTTTAAAACTAATCCCTTTCACTCTTACGTCTCCAAACACTGACTTAAACTGTTGCAAGTTTGATGTTGAGAAATAATTATCTTTTAGTTGTCGGGCTCATATGCCTTTTCTTTTGCTGAAACCATTTGAAACGCGGCTCCTCAGGCCTGGCCACTTTCCATAGAAAACGATGCGTGTTGGCCCCAAGTCTTTAATTTCCTTCAGCTGTGCAGGAATCTGCCCATGGACTTAGGAGAATGTGGGAAATTTAGGGAAGTGTCCGTGGAGAGCCACAGAAGTCAGAGGCGATGGGACTGTGCAGCTGCCAGCGCCTCCCCCCGTTTCCCGAGGCCGCCATGACAGTCCACGAACGACGTGGCTTAAACCAACAGAAAGTCACCCTCTCCCCGTTCTAAAGGCCAGACGCCCAAGACCAAGGTGTCGGCCAAGCCATGCGCCCTGTGAGGTCCTAGGGACGCGTCTGCCCCGTGCCTCCCTCCTGGCTTCCGGGAGCTTCCGGGAGCTTCCGGCAGTCCGTGGCGTTGCTTGGCTTCCAGCTTCGTCGCCGCAGTCTCTGCTCCCAGCTCACCTGGCCTCCTCCCGGCCCCTCTGGGCCTCTGTTCTCCCCACCTGCGAGCACCCAGCCATACTGGGTAAGGGCCCCCTATCCAGTGGGACCTCTTCAACTTAACTGATTCCACCTGCAACGACCCTATTTCCAAATAAATCACATCCGAGGTACGTTCTAGGCCGGCTCACAGCCCGGTCTCTCCCTAACCCGAGGGTTGGCGCGGTGCCAGGCGAGGACCCCCACCCCCTACCCCCACCACCCCGGTGTGTGGCATCGTGCATAGTAGTTGCTTTAATACATATCCCAACCCAGGTCAGAATGTGAAGGAGGAAATCCAGGAGCCAGTCCCGGGGTCAGTGGCATCCTGGGCTCACGCCTGGCGCCCGAGAGACTGGGTAGAGCACACCTGGAGACAGCACCACCTGGGCCCTGCAGAGCCGGGTGGAGAGATGCTGACGGACGCCCAAGACCCAGGCCAGCTTCCAGGGCCACGCCAGGTCTCCCGTGGGCAGGATTCATTAACTTCAGAACTGCCGGATACTTTCTCTCTCAGTAGTTCTGCTCTCTCTGTATTGATTGGTCTGGAAAATTTTTAAACAATTTTAACACATTCCCTTGGAATTCTTTGGCCGCTAAGGAATAGTTCTCTTTACTTTGCCAACTACCTGTTGGCAATTCCATTTGCAAGTCATAGTTATGTCCTCCATTCCTTTCTTTCATACCAAAACATGCCATCTTGCAGTTAGGAAAAAATTCATTTTTCCTTTCAGTTGGCTAAATGAATATTTAATTAAAATATTTTTTAATTATATTAAACTAATTTAGTAACCTTTTTAAAATGCAAAATCTTCGGCAAAGAAAGGAATATTGATTCTTTAGCTTACATAATTTGTGTCTGTTCTACTAAAAACTTAAATATATTTTAATGCTAATTTCATTTTATTTTTTCCCCTTTGTTTTGTTCTATCAACTGTAAGCTATATATTTGCAATTCCAAATGCTCGCCCTTTCCTTTAACTTTTGAAGGTGTTATCCAGGTAGCAATTGATAAGTGAGTTGAGATAGTTAAGAAGCTTTAGAGCTTTCACAGATGCGTTTTTGAACTACCGAGAGCTGATGCACTTTGCACACCCGGCTGCCCCCTCACGAGTGTGATCACTGGACTCCGCTGTCCCCCGCAGGAGCTCATCAACATGATGCTGTTGGTGGACGTCGACCAGCGGTTCTCGGCCGTGCAGGTCCTGGAGCACCCCTGGGTCAACGTGAGTGACTTCCTCCCCTCTCTGCTCACGCGGAACGGTCCTTTTTAAAATTGTTGGCGGATTTCCAAAGGATGCCGCCTTTGGAAAGTGTTTTGTGTTTGCTCCTCCCACTCCTGTAGCCCGGGACGGGGCACAGGCTGTCAGGCTGGCCCCATGAGGGCACCTGACGTCTCGTGATGGACATCCCCTCTCATGGCCTCTCGCAGAGCGTTCCGTGGGGCTGGCCTCTAGCTGGGAGGTGGCCGTGCTGGCCGGGCCGTCCCCTCCGTCCCCCAAGCCTCCATTCCTTGTCCAGGTGAAGGCAGATTCATCACCCATGAGACAGAGCAGAGCCAGGCCAGCTCTGCCCCCAGAAGTGCAGGCAACCAGGGCCCCAGCTCAGCCTCGGGGGTTATTCCAGAACAGTTGCCTGGAGAGCCTGTGGAAATGCAGGTCCAGATGCTCCGCGTTTCTGAAAGCTCCCAGGCACTGCCGCCGCTGCTCTTTGAAAAAGCGGGTCTGAGGATACACTCCTTCCACCATGAAGCAGTTCTCCAGAGCCGTCATTTATTTTTTAAGCCTTTATAGCTCTACAACTGATTGATGATAGGATTTGTCCTAGTAATAATAATAGTTTGTATTTATAGTGGCTGTCTGCCCAGCACTGTTTTAACTTGACACATCTGAACCTTCCATGCATTAACTGATCGCGTTCTTCCCATCAACCCGTCACCCAGGTACAGTTGTTGTCCCCACAGGGGAGGATCCTGGAGCTCTGTAACTAGAATAATATATTTGGGTACAGATATGGGCAGAGACGGGCCTGGACAAGCAGAAAATCGTTAGCTCGTTGACATAAATTCCACCAGCCTCCCTACTGCTTTGAATGATCTGGTCGTAAATTAGGCAACAAAATGTTGTTCCACTTGCAGAGCTGTCACCTTGGTGATGAGTCAAGTGATGTTTTTTCCAGAATATTTAATGATTGGGCGTAAGATCTGGCTGAAAAGCCAGTGTTGGGATAGCCTGCATGGTGGGGTGACCAGAGTCTGTCGTCTGCTCCCGTCCTGCAGCCTCATGGCTGTGGCTGGACCTCAGCTGTCTGCACACCTGAACTTGACCTCTCACGCCCCATGGGGGGCTGTGGAGACCAGATGTTATCACAGATAGGTGTAGTGAGCGGGTGCAGATGTGCAGCAAGGGCCATGTTGACTGTCCCCAGCTGGCGTGCGGATGTGCATGGATGGTGACCCCCTCAGCCCTCGGGAGAGTGGGGTGGGGGCCACCAGTGGGCACTTCCAGCTTCAGGGAGCCGCGCCATTAGCCCCGGGTCCAAGTGCCAAACGAAAACTCTCCTTTTCCATGAACGGGGAAAGCTTAGGGTGCTTCTCATTTAAGACTGATTAGAAGCCTACAGATTGGCAGGGTGGGAATTGTTGCACCCACTTTACAGGTGAGGAGACTGAGGCTCCGGTGGGCGATTTGCCAAAAGCAGCCACTGTGGTGACCGAGCCGGAACGTGCGCCAGGCATTCCCACCACAGCCTGCGTCTCCCCTCCCGCTGTCGCGTGTGAAAGCAGGGCGAATGTGGTAAAGGAGCGTGGCATGCGCCTTGCCGTCGTGGGGCTGGTCACTAAGCCAACCTAGCAAGGTCAGCTGGCCCAGGAGGCGGTGTCTTTGCCGTGGGGGTGCAGGTGCAAGGGGCCCCCGCCAGCTGCGGCTGTCTGGCCGTCCCTTGGTGGCGGCGGTCGGTTCTGACTGGGTCTGCATGCCGAGTCAAGCCCATGGGGGAGCTCGTCAGATGGTGCATTAGTTAAGCCCTGCGAAGACTGAGACGGGACCACACGGAAGAAGCCGGAAAAATGCAAGTTTGAGATGCGGCCTTTGAAGGCCCATAAAGAGCCCTGGAGGAAAGAGATTCACAGGTGGCAGACAGCCACGTTACACCTCTCAGTGTCACTGGAGGGCCACTGCCTGCCGGGTCTGCGGTCGGGAGAGAACCCAAGGGGCTCGGCCCTGCAGCAGCGGGGTCTGAGGCAGCCGCAGTTCCCGCCGTGGGCAGAGGACGTGCCAAGCCAGCGGCCTCAGCAGCGTGCGTGCAGCTGTGCCGTGCAATCACTTCATGAACACGAGCGCGTTTGCCCGTGTACATGAGGGGGCTGGGATGCCACTGGAGAAAGCATCATCTGACTCCCGATTCCCAATGAAAATGCTGCATACCGACAAGACTCCAGCTCAGCCTGGTCAAGAAACTGAGTTACGTCCTCCAGCTCTTAGCTGTGGAAACCGAGGCTGCCCATTTACCAAGGGCAGTGCAGCCCCACCTCGGCCGTAGCTGTCCGCGTCCTCGATTGTTGCCCGTGTTTTCACACGTGGTCCCACTTTGCTGGGGAGTTAGATTCCGTGGCTGAGTTCTGTTGGGATTTTAGCCCGCCCTCTCAGCTTCCCTAGAAACAGTTCCCGAAAGCAAGGGTGACATTTAAGTAATCATCTAGGAGATGTAAAACTAAAATTACCCTTTATATAATTCAGACAGACCGTAGAGTCTACAGAGGAAGTAGACTGGCTTTGGCAAAAACGTTTTTAAACTTGATGTATAAAGCAATTGCTTAACTTTCAGAATTCTGTTTATGTTGTAACTAAATCTGAAAACTGATTATTTTCTTTGTATCAAAATTAAAGAATGAAAAAAAAGGGTAGGCTTTCTTGGCCAGAGTTGAGTATTAGTTGCAGTCCCCAAGTGCAACAAATGAACAACCAAGCAATCAAAATAAATAAATTGGGAATTGAAAGGGAAGTCCATTCAACAAGACATTTTGCATTTGGCAGTCAAATCACACCCAATCACCACAGTGGACCAGAGGAGGAAAGTAATAATAATAATTATTGTAAACCCCAAGGAAGTAGTTAAAAAGCCCTTCCTGTGCTCTCGTTTGCTCAAATTCTCTCTGCTGCTTGTGCAGTGACCTCCTCACCTGGCACGTTTGGAAACAAAAAGGCAATCTCTTAGGAAACAGAGAGTTCCACTCCTCTTCGTGGAGCGTCCTCGAGGCTCACGGTTATTTTTCGTGCCCTGCTCTCCTCGGCGCGCCCGGCCCCGGCCCCGTCACAGTGGCAGCGTCTCCCTGAGCCTAGTCAACAAGGGCAGCCCCGGTTTGCAGCCATCGCCTCGGAGAGGATCATAGAGATTTCTGGAACAAGCTCCAGCTCACCCTCCGGTGCAAGCGTGATTTCACCTGGTTGAACCCGTGTTCCCCCCATGAAAGAGAGTTGATAGAGCCCCCCTCTCAGGCGTCTGTGACAATGGGGGAGATCGTCTGTTGGCAGGGCCTGAGAGGACACCTCGCAGGTGCTTAAATATTTGATGACTTTGCGTCTGAGCGAGGCAGCAGCTCTGTCATCTGTTGCTGTGGGCTGACGAGATGCAAACTGCAATCAGTGAAGCTTGATTAAGGAGGAAACCACCTCCCACCCCATCCAAAATGGGAACCATCTTGTGTGCTGCAGGCTCCATGTAAATTTCACCTGGGTCCTCAGTCAGTTGTGTTCTCCAATTCATGGCCACTTCCTTTAACGTAGCTGCAAACCACCAACAGGAACTGTCCCAGCTTGGTTTCTTCTCTACCTTATTACCCGTCGAGTGGAGAACTATATGGTTTAGGCACATATAACATGGGGATGGAATAGGGAAAAATATATCTCAATTCCAAGAAGTGGGGAGAAGTCTGAACCAATGTTCCCCCAAATGATGCTTTCCTAATAGAAAACGTAGGTCAGAGATCAGTTCACAAGCTTAATTGACATTCCCAAGAAGGTCCCTCTGAGTGCTGTAACTCCACAAACCTAGGTCTCACCTCCAATTATCTCCCCAAATTCCCTGATGAGGAGACTGAGGTTCAAAGGGGGCTCCAGCACTGACTTCAGTGAGGTCTCCAGAAAGGCCCAACGCCTGGTTTCGGCCCTAGAGATTCCTGATTTAATTGGTCAGGGGCTGGGATCTGGGCCTCAGGACCCAAAGCTTCCAGATGATTGTGATATTAAACCAAGACGGAGAACCACATCCCCTGGTGGAAAGAAGTCAAGTGTAGTTGTTTGGCCTATTCAGGTGTCCCTCTCACCTCCTCGGCCTTAGGATTTTATCTTACTCCCTTCATGCCACCTCCCTTCTCTTTGAAAAAGACACCACTGAGCCGAGGTACTGAAAAAGAAAAAACAAAACAAAACAAAAAAAAAACAACAAGGTTGAAGACAAACCAAGGCCTACTAATCTACCAGATGGTCCATGCTGATTAACAAAAATCAGCCCCAGACAAAAACATGTAAGACTTCACCGTGTGCTGGCAGAACTTGTTAGAAATTTAGAGAACCCCAAAGAAACCAGGATAATTAAAGCCACATATCTGTGTTCATAGATTGCAAATGATGGCATTAGGCAACTTCTCCTCTCCTTGCTCCAGCATAGATCTCGATTCGCTTTGCGTTTTCTCCCCTAGTGCAGTCTGATTTGTCAACACAGGATGCATAAGGCCAGGCCGAAGGGCGACAGGCAAAGGGCGAAGGGGCCGACCGTGGGCACAGCTGGAAATGGTTGAGCAGCAATGAGCGGCAGTGCCCTGGGATGCCAAGGGGAGCTGCGACTGAGGAGTGTGCTAATGAACTTGGATCTGTTTAAAACTAAATCGGAATGTTCTGGTAGGAGACCACTCAAGACTGCCACGCGTCTCGTAAATTTGCAGTTATTATTAAGAATAGAGCCTGGCAGTGGACGGACTGAAAACCAGAGCCGTGATTGAAAAACAAAAATCTGTGAGGGGAGGAGGATTTACTAAAGCAAGATCCCAGGGAAGGTGTCCCCAGAGCAGAGGGGGAGCCCCCCTGCTCCTGAGCGCCCCCACTTCTGCACCCAGCTGGCCCCCTGGGGAGGGAGAGCAGGAGGCCAGGGCCCCAGCAGACAGCTGTGAGAGCTCATTTTCCATTTTGCAAGCTAATTTTTTTCTTGTCAGTTGCAATGTTCTGCCAAATGGTGGATGGGAGTTTCCAAATCAAAAACCACTAACCTCAAACCACAACCAGCCTGTGTCAGACTTCGGGAACTACTCCCAAACCAGAACGCTGGTAACACGACTCAATCTGTAACATGCTGCCAGGTTTGTAACATTTAGAAAATTCATAGCACATTTTTGGCACATGATCTATTCGAATAATGGCGATAAAGATGTAAATATAAAAATGCATGTTTTTTGGCCCTATTTATTTTATTGATGCAAGGCAGTAAGTTTAACCAAATCTCCATCATCAATCAGTGCAGCCCAGGTACAGATTAGGTTCCCACAAAGCCAGTTGTTAATGTCTTTAATCCAATTATGCTCCAATCCTTAGGAATGTTACGTAGAGATGCAGCGTGCAGACTGTTTAGATGCAGTGATGTGAGGGCTGTTGGGGTTTTTTTTTAGCCCAAATCTTCTCCAGCTGAGACACCTTATTTTGTTGGGGAAAACATCCTGGAATATTTTAAGATTTATGGAGTCGAAAGTGTCCCTGACAAATTGGGAGGGTCGTTTCATTTCTTTCATTGCTTCAACGTGAGCAAACCCGAGGGCCACTCCAACCTGCGCTAGAATTAAAACCGGGGCCTGAGCCCCCACCCCCAGATGGGTGCTGGGTGACCAGCCCGAGATAAGGAAGTCCCTGTGGGGGTGGCTGGAAAGCAAACTCTTAGCTCAAGAACGGCGGGGGGTGTGGGAGCAGGTAAAGGAAATTTCTGGCAGCTGCGGCAGTAGTGGGGCCCTGAGAAAGGAGTGGAATTGTGCAGCGAGGGGTAAGTTAAGCAGGGGCTGCTTCTGTGGACACCTGCGATTTGGTTGCTGCACGCTGAGCGCCGTCTCTGCAAGTCACAGGGCCACGTCCGCTTGGCTGGTGTCGGCCAGGCCTTCCAGCGCCGCGGCCGCCCCTCAGGGCCCAGGGCCCAGCCCCGAGAGGTCCCTGCCACGTCCGGAAGAACAGACTCCCAGCCTCCGCTCGACAGGGACGCTTCCAACTTTGTCCACCTGGGCCCCGAACGGCTGGCTTCCCCTTGTTGACGTCCACATGACTCCCAGGCTCCACCAAGTCCGCCCGAATGTTCCGGGTTTTCTTGGCCCTTGACTTGATCTGACTGCTCACCATCGTGCTCCTTTCAGTGTGGAAAAGCAGATTCTTTCTGCCCTTTCATTTCACACCCTGGAGCCTTCTGTGGCCCAGTGCCAGGCTGGTGAATCCCCTCCAATGATGACTAACCCCAGGGGTTCAGCCTCAACTCGGTCTCCTTCTAGCCGGGGACCCTGCGTGAGTTCCTTTACCTGGATGGGCCTCAGTTTGCTCGTCTGCCAAATGGGGTAACGGCTGGGTAAGGGGGTCTGAGGACGGGGGTGTTCGGATGCGTCACCTTCCCTCCCTTTCACTTCTGACTCCCCTCCCCTTCCCATCACTTCCCCGCCCTCGTCCATCCTCATCTGTTCTCTCCTTACTTCATCTTGCTGCAGAGAAGGGGGGACCTACACCTCCTCGGGGCAACTGCTTCATCGCCACCTCCGCCCCTGCCCCTCGCACCCACCTGCCCTCCTCCCGCCCCAGCCCTCCCTCCGCTCCCCCCTCTCCTGGGAGTGCAGGCGTGCCCGGGTGTCCTTAGTCCTGAAGAGAAAAACCTTCCCCCAGCCTGCTTCCCGACTGCGTTTTTAAAACTATTTTATAATCTAAAGCTCATGAACATGCCTCTGCCCGGAGTAGACTGGAACCGAAGACGTGCACGTCTTGTGCCCAACGAGGCACCACTGCGTCCATCTGTCCTTGCGGGCAGAACCTCAGGTTGCGCAGGCAGGACTCCAACGTTTCCAAGACTTACAGCAAAGGCACCGAGGTCACTCGGTCCCTGTCCAATGTTTAAATTCTCTCAGAAAGCCTAACTTAAATTCCAAGGGCCTGTTGTTTCACCCACCACGAGAAGGTATTTTGCACACACCACTGAATTCACCCCCTAGTTAAAGCTCGGCCACAGAACCCTGGTTATTGGGGAGCGTCGTCCGCCGCCTCCTTCCCTTGCAGGGTTGGGAACCCGCTGAGGGGAGGAAGGCTGGTGCTTCACTCCCTGCACTTCCATCCCTCATATTCCAAAGCTCCGCTTTATTCCCCACTGAGATGCAGGCCCAATCCCGGATCTTTCCTGAACCATCCTTTTCTGCTTCTTGCTCTCTCTCCACCATTCCTCTCTCCCATCAGCTGTTAACTGGAGATTGAGATAACCTGGTTAGCTCGTGGTTTTGCAAACATGCTTCCTGCTTGCACATGTCTATGCACCAAAATATCATCTTCCCGCCTCTCTGCCTGTGAAAACAGTACGTCATTAGGGACCTGTCAATCCCACATCCCCATGGGATCTGCTCTGACTGGTCACCGCTGAGATGCTCCGCTTCCCCTGGGTGCTTCGGGGTTCCTGGCTGAGCTGGGAGGACGTGCCACCTTGGGCAGCCCTCTCTCGCCTCGTTGACTTGCTCTGGTGGTTGACGTTGGATGTGCAGCCGTGTCTCCTGGGTGCCCTGCAGAGCTCTGGTGAGGGGTCCTCTCTTCCTCCTCCCGCTGCCCCCCGTACTCTGCAGCTCTTTGCACAGGAGCCCCCGTGGTTGCTGCTTCTGTCCCCTCCTAGGTGCCATCCTGCTCTTCCCTCACTGACCGTCACTTTATTTCTGACCCTTCCCATGTTACAGAAATGTTATTTTTAGTTATGAGTTTACTCCGCATGGTTGGAAAACTCCTTGGTTTCAGATGTGATCCAAGAATGGATTCTGCTTAATTGGGAGGGGGGGGAAGAGTCTTGGAACCGATCATTTGGACCCAATTTTGGAAGAAAAAGGGGGACCACAAGGTCGGTGAGAGCAGAGCCCGTGCCTGTGCTTGCTCTCCGTCATGCCCCCACCGTGCCTGCCCCGCTGCGGACATGCAGCTGAGGTGGAAGCACGAATGGCCAAATGCTGCAAGAAGGAGTAAACCCCCCGTGGAGGAGCAGCTCCTGCAAGGCAGCAGCAGGGTCATTCTCCCGCGTGGGACCAAGACATCACGTGAAAAATGACAACGAGGAGGGAGAGAGGGAGAGTGGTGACGGGCGTTGAAGGTCTTGCCTGAATTTTAGTTGTAACAGATAGGAGCACTTTATCATCCGTGCATCCACCTGCTGATTCCGCCTCCACCACGTGCCAAGGCCGTCTGCCGAGACCTGGGGCTTTGATCGTGAGCCAAACACAGTCTTTGGCTCCAAAGAATGTGTAGTCTTTTCGCTGTGAGCTACGAGGTGGTGGCACATCTTCCGGTACTGGGTGGTGGTGTTCTGTGTCGTGCGAGGGAGCGTGACGTCTGCAGCTCCCACCACAGACGGCCCCGCCGGGGAGCTCCGGTGTGGACTCTGTCAGGATAGCGGATGCTTGACAGCAGCAGGGCGGATTTAAAGCTTAAGGAAGGACTTTCTGCCTGGAAGATTGTCTGGGATTATCAACTGCCGGGTGAGGGGCTGCAGAACGGGCCCAACTTTATTTACGGGCTGGGCCTGGGTCTGTCATCCCCTTGGCTTTGGATCTGAATGGTGGACTAAGAGGATAAAACTCTTGGGTCAGAAGGAAAAAAAAAAAAAATACTTTACATCGATTTTTGGGGGTTTTCCAGATTAACTTGCTCTTCGACATCTATATTCCTATAGCCGTGGTTGAAATAGTTTTTATTAGAAGCTTAAAGCAGAAATAAAACTTGCGGTCGGGGTTACTGCTTCTAGGGGGAGTGGCGGCCGGTAGCCGAGCCCTCAGCTCTCGGGGCTGCTTAAAGGGTACCGGCGGCGGGGGCTCTTTCCCGGAGGCGAGGGCGAGGCGGAGGACGTGGCCAAGGTCCTCGGCGAGAGGCGTGCAAGGTGTAGAGGGCGGCGATAAGGACAAAAAACACTCTTCATCCAGTAGGAGTATGCGCCAAAAAGATTTATTCAGGGGTGATTACAGGTTATATAGGCTGGTAAGAGGGGCAGGGCTGGAAAGGAGGTGAAGTAGCCTAAAATGGCAATAATGAAGGGAGAGGGGCTAGGATTGGTTCTGAGAGGACGCAGGAGCCATTGCAGCGGGCGGGGGTTGTTTTGGCCACGGTGCATGCGCACTGGCGGTGGCAGAAGTGGCCTTGGCACAAGGGAGTATGTGGGTAAGATAAGGAAGTGGGGAAAGGGCAGTTGGGAGAAAGGCGGTTTCCTCCGGCAAGCCTCCCCTGCCAGTGGCATTTTGGGTGAGGAAAAGGGAGCTGCCTTGACCTCGCTCCTCAGGCTCGGGGGGGCTGCAGAGGGCACTCACGCCCGTACCTACTACCCTCCCCAGGGGGTGATATCAAGTCCCCTGGCCCAGGCCTGGTAAGTCGAGGCACAAGCTCAGTCCCCGCAATTCCCCTTTCTTTTCTAATTAGAGGAAGAGGCTTTACCGGAGAGGCCGCTAAGGGTGAGGGAAGGGGGAGGTAAGGGAAGGGGAAAAAGGGGTTGACGGTGGCTCAGCGAGGCTGGAGCTCAGTGTTGGTGTGGTGCCCGGGCGCTCGACAAGGGCTTCGCTGCAGCGGGCTGGGCGAAGGTGAGGGGTTTAAAGTTCAGGGGTTTAAAGTTCAGGGGTTTAAAGTTCAGGGGTTCAGAGAAGCTGGAACTCGAGGTGAGAGCGATGTTCAGGTGATTGAGAAGGGCCTCGCGGTCGGCGGGTTGACCGGTGGCGTTGAGGTCGCGGAGGGTTGGCTGTCATCTTGGAGTGGGGGGCGTCAGAGGTGGCGAGTCGCTGATACTGGATTTGCACGAACGAGGAAAAAATGGCATCTGTTTGTTTTCTTACAAGCTGGACAATTTTGCGGATGAGGCAGGGTCCTAAAATGAGAGCTAGAATAATTATTAATAGGGGGCCAAGAAAAGGAAGGATGTATGGGAGGATGGGAGTGAAAAAACTGGACCAATAACTGGTGGCTTCACGATCTCTTTTACGCTTTTCCAGTCCTTCTCGGACCCTTTTTAGGCTGTCCTCGACGAGACCTGTGGAATTGGCATAAACACAGCACTCTTCTCCTAGGGCGGCGCAGAGGCCTCCTTCTTTGAGGAGGAGAAGGTCAAGACCTCGGCGGTTTTGGAGCACTACCTCAGAAAGGGAATTGACAGAATTTTTTAGATGGTAAATAGCGTTTTGTAGGTGGCGAATGTCCTCGTCAACAGCCGCCCTGAGGTGAGTTAGGGCGGAGCCTTGACTGGCTAGTGCAGCGATTCCGGTGCCAGCGCCGGCAAGACCTAGGAGGGAGGCAATTGTAAGGACGGTGATGGGCTCTCGCTTTTGCAAAAGGGCAGGAGCTGCAGTTCTTTCCAGACGGAGGAAGAAGTCTTCTTCGCTATGATATAAGACCCTAGGGATAAGGACAATTAGGAGGCAAGTTTCTTTATATTCACTGATGATATTCGTGCTGAGACAGGGGGTAAGTCCTGTAGAGGAGCAGAGCCATTGGGAGGAGTTATGAGGAATGAGAAATTTTGCCGAGCTACTGGGAGATGAGTAGCTGGCACAGGCAGTGAGGTCGGGAGAGTTACTGGAGCGAGGGCGGACGCACTTTCCCGTATAGGAGACTGAATGAAAGGTCAGGGGGACGGCAGAGGTATTCCAACTGCATTCCGAGGGGCTGTCTTCTGTGCTTTCTGAAAAGGAGAGGTTGGAGGCAACGGGCTCGTACAGTGAGGAAGAGGTGGAGAGGCAGAGCCAGCAGGAGGAGGTAAAATTGGGGTTGGAGGAGTTCACTGAGGCAAAGGCGGCTTGGATGAGGCTGAGGAGGGGAGAGGAATAACGAGAAGGGGGCAGAAAAGGTTGGGGTGGTGGGGTTGGCGATGCGTTGTTTGTAGCTGAGGCACGGCTGGGGGGCTGTGGAAAAAGGGGGTTAATGACTTTATTGGGACCTATGCCAGAGGGTGTTTTTAAAGCAGTATTTTGGCCTGGTTGGTTTACAGCCTCCTTTTTTATTAGAATAAGTGATCCTCGGTCGGCTCCTTTCTCATAGATTCTGAAGCCTCAAGTTTGACCGAGTTATAACCAGGAGGGATCAGTGGGGAGCTGCACTGTAAGATTAAGATGTGTGCAGGATTTCTCACTTTCTTGGCCGAGCCAGTTAACAGTAGGGAGTTTGCACCCTGTAGGGGCCCACTTTAGGGTAAGGTAATGATTAGGAACAGGAGTCTTTCAATTAGCGGCTAATGTTTCACACCCCCAGTATGCACAGTAGTACTCGTTGGGGGAATTACAGCACGATTTTCCAGGATTTGAGGATGGGCACATGTAATATTGGGCCTGGGGGTTACTTACTTTTCGAGCGCAGGTTTCTTCGACTCTGGAGACAAAGGTGGCGAAAGGCTTACTCGGCTCCTGGAAGAGCTTGGTAAATTTATTAGGCCGACAGGTAGAGCAATTGGCAAACGCGCGCAAGGCGATGCCTCTGAGGATAGTCCAGAAGGTGGCAGGGACATTAAGATAAGCAGACGCATTTAGAAACGCTCCAGTGCCCAAATAGGCTTCGGGGGGATGATAGACTCCAATAGCTGCATCTTGCTCACTTTGCTTAGCTGCTTCTGCCTGGAAGTGAGCACGCCAGTCAACAAACTGACCGGGGTTAAAAATTGAACGGGCAAGCGAGGCCCAGTCTTGGGGGATGCAATAGTTCATGGCGAGATCCTGTAGTATTTGGGAAGCATATGGGCTACCTAACCCGTCCTCCCTGACGGCCTTGCGAAGCTGCTTGATAGTATCTAAGTCAATGGGATACCAGTCATGCGGCCTCTGTGGGGTGGGGGCAAGGTTAAGAGGAAAACAGCGAAAGGCACGAGAGAAAGGAGGACACGCTTGCAGAGGACTTGGCGCGGGAGTGGGGGTAGGGGGAGCGTTGCCCCAAGGGTTGCCTTGAGGTGCAGAAGGCAGCCAGGGGTTGTTAGTCGGCAGGGTGGAAGGAACGGCGGCAGCTGCCGGTAGCGGCTCCGAGGGGGAGCTCGCCGAAGGGAGAGGCGGGAGTGGGAGGCCCCAAGCGTCGCAAGATGGCGGCGCGGTGGGCGTGGCTAAGACACAAGATGGTGGACTAGCTCCGCCCTGTGGAAGGGCGGGGTAAAGCGTATGCGGTTTCCGGCCCAGCTTAGGGCTGATGTCATCGCCGGAGCATTTCCTCCCCTCGATGGAAGAAGAAGGAGGAAGTTCGCCATCTTGGCGTGGCGCAGTGTTATTTTGCTTTTTGGGAGTCACCTCGAGCGCGTTGTTAATCTGCTCGACTAAGGACTCCGTGTCCGAGTCATGATTTGAATTAGTATCGCTATCTGAGTCTGTTGGCTGGGTTGATAGGGCCTCCTTGGATTTAACGGGGCCCCGATCAGGGGGGAGGGAGCCTTGAAGGCAGGAGCGGATGGTTATCAGGGTGGGGAGCAAGCCGGGAGGGAAGCGCTTGCTCTCATGTTCCATGGCGTTGGTGACCCGATCAATAAGGCGATCATAAGTAACAGGGTCCCAAAGATGGCAAGTGGTGAGCCATGGCTTAAAGGGCAGCAGGAGATCCCAGTATATCTGCAGCTGCCGGACAGACACTTTACAGCGATGCGTGTCTAGGAGACCCGCTAGAGCACGAACTTGAGGTGCCTGACATGTAGATATACGATTACCCATAGCTGAGGGGAGAGGAGGGGGAGTTGCTCCCGAGCCGGGCCGGCCCGGCTGGCGGGGAGGAGAAGGAGGAGTAGTTTACTGAGCAGAGAGAATGAGATAAACTGTGGCTGCAAGGTCGAAGGAGACGGCGAGAGCAGAAAGCAGTGCCCTTTGGCAACGAGAGCAGTCAGGGGGGGCGGTTGCAAAGAGGCACACGGCACCAAATGAGGAAATAAAGATACAAAGAACTACAGCAAAGTAATGGAGGGGAAGAGGGAGAGCATTAGGAGGAACGGGGGTCATAGAAGTGCGCATACAAGAGGACGAAGAGAGCGTGGGGGAAGGGAGGAGTTCCTACTGGATGAAGAGAGCGTGGGGGAAGGGAGGAGCGGCTTCGGAGCAAGGAACCTCCCACGGCTCCGGAAGCGGCGAGGGAGAGGCGGCCCTTACCTTGCAGGCGAGGAAATGGGAAGCTGGAGAGGCGTCCGGGCGAGCGGGTGACCTGCCAAACTGTCGTGTGGAGACGTTCCTCACACGGGGCACCAGTTGCGGTCGGGGTTACTGCTTCTAGGGGGAGTGGCGGCCGGTAGCCGAGCCCTCAGCTCTCGGGGCTGCTTAAAGGGTACCGGCGGCGGGGGCTCTTTCCCGGAGGCGAGGGCGAGGCGGAGGACGTGGCCAAGGTCCTCGGCGAGAGGCGTGCAAGGTGTAGAGGGCGGCGATAAGGACAAAAAACACTCTTCATCCAGTAGGAGTATGCGCCAAAAAGATTTATTCAGGGGTGATTACAGGTTATATAGGCTGGTAAGAGGGGCAGGGCTGGAAAGGAGGTGAAGTAGCCTAAAATGGCAATAATGAAGGGAGAGGGGCTAGGATTGGTTCTGAGAGGACGCAGGAGCCATTGCAGCGGGCGGGGGTTGTTTTGGCCACGGTGCATGCGCACTGGCGGTGGCAGAAGTGGCCTTGGCACAAGGGAGTATGTGGGTAAGATAAGGAAGTGGGGAAAGGGCAGTTGGGAGAAAGGCGGTTTCCTCCGGCAAGCCTCCCCTGCCAGTGGCATTTTGGGTGAGGAAAAGGGAGCTGCCTTGACCTCGCTCCTCAGGCTCGGGGGGGCTGCAGAGGGCACTCACGCCCGTACCTACTACCCTCCCCAGGGGGTGATATCAAGTCCCCTGGCCCAGGCCTGGTAAGTCGAGGCACAAGCTCAGTCCCTGCAAAAACTTTTATTAAAGACAAACCTCTGAGGGTCTGATAGCAGAGAAAATTTATTTTAGAGCAGATGTGAGAACGAATGCAACCTTGGAGCCCTGATGGTAAATGAGACGACAGTGGTTGGTTCATTCCTGACATCCTTTGAATTCCAAGGTTACTGCCTGTTGCTAGAAGATTCGGGGCTCTTTTTACATTTATCTCATTTCTTTTTCTTTTTCTTCTTTCTTTATTTCTTTTTTTTTTTTTTTCCTCCAGGATGATGGCCTCCCAGAAAATGAACATCAGCTGTCAGTAGCTGGAAAGATCAAGAAGCATTTCAACACGGGCCCCAAGCCGAACAGCACCGCAGCTGGAGTCTCTGTCATAGCAGTAAGCATCTTAAATATCCGCCTGTAACTTTTGTAAAAGCAGGTGTCCCTCGGGAGATTGTCCCCAGAGACGGCAGAGCGGGTCATTTCTTTAGACAGCTCGTCCGCTGGGCGCCCTCGGGTGTGGGGCTGTTGGCCACGATGTGTGTTTGCAGGTTCTTTCCCGGCGTCACATTGTTATCTGACGCCTCCAGGGTGTCTCCCCGGGCACATAATTCTGTCTGAAAGCAGAGAGGCTCCCCCACACCGGGCGCTGCCAGTGCAAACTTAGTGGCGCTGAGGAAAGAGTCCACAGTGTCCTTTATCTGGACCCGGTGGAGGGGGCCTGGCGGCAGCACTGCAGCAGAAGACCGTAGCTCAGTGGGTCTTTACTGGGCCCGGCGGAGCCAGAGTAGAGCAGGGTGCACCCAGTAGGACCGCAGTGAGAGGGAGAGTCACGGCGTCTCGCAACTTAGAAAGTTCTGCCCTTGTCGTTGGCCATGATCTAGCACTTGGCATCTTGCGGATACGGCTGCACAGGGATGTCTGTTGTTCTGTCCTCCACGTGCAGTCCTACGCCACACGCAGTTCGATGGCAGCACTGGGCAAAGAGTGGATTGGACACGTCCAGTGTCACATCAGAGAAGAAATATATGCAGGTCCCAGATACTTGGGTTTTTAATAATTTCCTCCTTTTTCAGAGTATGTACATTTTCACAGCATATTCAATGTGAAAATCACTTGAGGTGGTTTTTTTTTCTTTTCTGAACACGGAACTTAGACGCTGTAATACAGAATTTTATGAAGTATCTGTCATTAAACAGTACTTCACTGTCGTGAGCACCACTGAATGTTTACCTACTTCTATGGGTGTTTTTGTTTTCCTCTTCTTTTCTTGCTTGTAGTTATAGTAGAGCTCCAGAAAAAACTGAAGATACATAAGTGACATATTTACCATAGCCATTCCCGGTATTTGATCTGAGCTTCCATCATTTGCAGATGGGACGAACACATACACTGTCTGTGCTGTTTGCACTTCTCGTTCCTCAAGCCATCCCTTTCGATTAACGAGTGCGCTGTGTTCCAACAGGGAAAGGCTAATGATAAATCACCTCAGGAGTGAGCTGGCATGCTAACTAAAATGCATGCTCTTTGAGCTGCTCCTCAGTAGTGCTGACATTTTGCAATTTGTCCTCCTTACGCTCTCTCTTTAGTTCTTTCCAAGAAAGTTTAATGTAGAAGTAAGTTGTCCTCACTTCTTTCATAGATTGTCAGTGTTCTTTATTAGCGGATATTCAGTCAGTAACTTTTGAAAGATAATCCTATGCTGACTATTCTCAACTAAACACGACATTCTCTGCTCTGTTTTCATCGTTCATTCAAAATGTCTGCTCCAAAACGTTCTGTTCCATGTTCTTTTGGAATGGACTGCCAGCACGCTTGCCCGTGACGAGGACTGCTTTCTGCTACTGGGGGGGGGACGGCTGCCAGAGAGGACGTTTTTTTCCACCTGGGCCTTTATTTTATTTAGTCTTTGGTGATGTTCGCCTTGGTTGCACAATGATTTGCTCACAGTATGCTTAGAGTTTTGTCATGACTCAGGGCAGGGACCTCAGTGCACTTTTCCGGTTGACAGCAGCACGGGTTTGAGGGAAAGCCTATTCTAACCAAGCCTAGAAACATCCGGAAACCTAAGTGCATCTCAAAACACTGCAGTTGGTATTTAAAGGTCCACTGGATATTTTTCCATTTAGGAAAATGATCAGACCATTTTGTATGCAATTTAGTAGCACTTTTTTAGTTTATCACGAACATGTTTTTCATGAAAACTGCACACATTGGGAATATACTTGTAGATTGTAAAGTGGGCTGTGTAAGGCTGATGTATTCATTACTTGCATGCTTATTTAATCTTCTTTATCCACTACAAAGTTTTAAAAAATAGCTATCAACTAACTCAGACTCAAAATAATTGGCATAAGCTCAATATGTTTTGGATAAACCTATCTTAAAGAGTGCCTTGTCAACTCTAAAGCACAATGCAAATGTTAACTAACACCATATATAGCGACAATATAGCTATAAATTTCAGGAGCCATTTCAAGAGAAGCAGGCCTGTCCTGAAGCGTGTGTCACACACGCGTCCACACCACACCTTCCCTTGAAGAGTCCACACCCTCCTCCGTCAGGAGCTGGGGGAGATCCCCAGGGCACAGGGTGGAACTAGCAATTGCAAATTGGCGAGTTTGGCCCAATTGTGTTCCTAACTTCCAGAATAGCATTGCATACTTCGATTTATTCTCCATAATGACTCTTCCGTTCTTAAAGCACAAGGACTGAGTCTCAGAGGACTATCCCATGAAGAAGACGTCCTGGCGTTAAATAATATTCCCAATAAAACTAAAATGCCAATGAACAGGAACGATGTGCAGCTATGAGGCAGAATGTAAGTGGTAGGTAGAGAAGGAATATCCTTTATAAATGGATTTTATAAAGACCAGTTGACAATCTAAAAATGCAATATAATTATTTATTCACCCACATGATAAAACGTCCTGTTAGTAATACAGTACCGCGATGACTTCTGTTTGATAGATTAGGAAAAAACTGATTTCAGCATAAAGTTCATTCAGAAAGAATTTTTTTCCTTGGGCATGTGTGCTTGCCCCAGAGGCTATAAAATAATGTATTTTATTTTGAACTGCCTCTCTAATAGAACTGATTTTTTTTTGGAAATTATAAATACATATAATCTTTAAAATTTTTTTTAAAATGCTATTTAGAATGTAGTGCTAGTCAGTTCATTTTTCAGGAAATCAAATATTAATCTTTCATTTGACTGTTCCTTCTCCTTTCTTAGTTAGAAACCTAACTACTTGCTGTAAATGAATGCTGCTTGTAAGGCCTTCCTCCTCAGAGTGACACAGGAGAGACAGAGCATGCTGTTACAAACACGCAGTCTGCACGGAAGTGAACGACGTGACATGGTCAAACACGTGCCCGTGGTTCCGAACCTCGTGCTTTTGTTCACCTTGTCATTCTTGTCTTCTCTGCATTCCAGCCCCACATTATTAAGAGCAAATGATAACTTCATATTAAGGTTGCGACAGGCCCTGCCGTTGGCCGGGAGGTAACGACCTCGGGCTGTCTGGAAGAGGACGCGCGGCCTGTCCGGAAGGAGAAAAGGTGTCCTGGTGTTTGGGTCAGGCCAGGTGCCTGCAGGGAAACCCCCTGCTGCCCTCCTGGCCGTGCTGCCAGGACCCCACCGTCCTCCACCACCTTTCCCAGGAGATGGGGAATTAAAAAGACACAAACACAGACCAGAGAGGGAAACAAAAGGTTATTAAAATGCAATTTATGGACATAAAATGAAATTAGGGATGACGTTTTGACGGTGGACGTTCTGAGAGCTGGGGGAGCAGAGGGGGACAGTATTAGATTACCTCGGCTTGATGAAGAACCGATGACTAAGATGTCGGTTCCAATTTATTTTTCTCCTTGTAATGCTGTTTATTATTTAAACCGGTAGTTCTCCGAATGCTTTAAAGTTCTGCTTGTGCATTTTGCTCATGCAAATAGAGCGTGTCTGGCTAATCGAGCAAATCCATACTAATCAGCGTGCAAATCATCGTGATACTGGAAGCTTCTTTCTGAAGCCTGGCCGTTCCCGTAGGCGGCGATTCTGCACTTGGCCTGTAGATGGCAATAGAGAGCTAGTTACCAGCTGCCCTCCCCGGGACGCACCCGGTGCCCCCCACGCCCGCCCTGTCTTCCCAGCAGCGAGCCTGCTTCCATTTTTTATTTCTAAATTGAAAAAGAAAAGAAAAGAAATGTGCCTTTTTTTTTTTAAATTAAAATCTCACATTGCTGTTCCATGAGCTCTGGGGCAGCCTCGTTTATGATCAGCACTCCAAATCCTCCAAGCAGTTTTTAGTCTAAACTCAGCTGGCTGCCCTGGCATGTTTTTGAACCGCCTTTGTGAATTTCAGAGCAGCAACTGCCCTCAGCATTGCCCCAGCGCCACACTAGAAAGCACTCCTGAGCTGCTCTCCAGAGAAAAGGTGTGCAGGCTGCCTCCCTCCAAGAGCAGCCCAGGGCGGGCGGGGCAGCTGGCGTGATCATCGTGTTTCAGGATTTGGGGCGGAATCTTTTATTCCCAGGTAGCTAAAGGCTGATGTCTCGTTCCAGAATGAACAACTCTGAGAACCCGTCCTGCCTTCTCTTCCTTGTGCCTTGTGTGCATCAGAAGCACTTAACTCTACATGTGCAGTGAAAAATGCATCTGGTTTTATTTTTATTTTATTTTCCATGTTTCCATCGAGAAAATTTACTGTTTTATAAGATATCTTTTTAGTGCAGAAATGTAATTAAGGTTCACCTTTAAAAGTAGCTCTGCTTTTGAAGATTAACTATGAAAGAAAGAGTTCCAAATTGCTGTGGTTTGTGGGGTTTCAAAAGCTGATCCTTTTCATAATTATGAAATCCCAACATTTAAGCCTTTAAGGGTAAGATTTTGGGGGTTCAATTTGCTTTCTCTTAGGTGGCTAAAGCTGATTTTGGTACTCGATTTAACTGCAAAGCCTTCTCCATTCTGTGGTGTTTGAAACGGAGAGGAGCTTATTAAACGTGCAGTCAAAACTTGTCTGACAAACGAGATCTCCTCTAGCAAATTGGCCTCCAAGATATTCAGGAGTAGTGTCTTTCTTGCCGTTTTACTTCTAATGTGCGTATTTAGGATGTCAGCTAGTTGCCCTGACGAAATGGCTCCCTCGCCATCGCCACGTACATGTTTATAGATACCGTCAAAGGGCTCGGTCTGGAGTCTGTACTCGAGCGCGATGCCGAGCCACTGAGTTGCCCCATTTCTCTCTGCTCAGCTGGACCACGGGTTTACCATCAGGAGATCAGGGTCTTTGGACTACTGCCAACCGCCGGGCATGTATTGGATAAGGTACGAGTCGGTGCAGCCCTGCAGTCAGTGTTTCCATGGCAACGTGCTGGCGGTCTCCATTAACCAGCTCCTTCAGTGGATAAACATGCTTTTGATTTGTTACCCAGTCCATATGCTGCTTTATCGGTTTCATTTTAATCTTGATTGAGATCCACACCCCCTCATTCCTTTTTTTCACCCATTGTTCACACTGACATTTGCCAGCTTTCTTTCCATCGCACATGCTCAGTATCAGTTTTCCTTACGGTTAAAAGGACAGTATATTTACCGTAAATGACAAAGCAGCTCCCTGATGTTGCTGATTAAAACGCCGATCTCCTGTGTTCTTCTGTCCCGTAACAAATGGAGAACCGCAGTGCCTCGGCGTATTGTTCCACAGAAGTATATACTGTCATTTTAAAGTCATCGAGCCCGGCCTTGACCTTATTAGGTGGATGAAACAATGCATTTACACGTCAGTCGTAGAAGCTCCTCCAAGCGCAATGAGCTGTAGAATGCATTGTGTGTGTTGGTGAGCTTGTGTTTTCAAATCTCCACCTTTTCGTTCCGTTTTGTTTTGTTTTTGTTTTATTGTTACCTTTCTCCCCCTGAAATCCCTCTATGTAGTAGCTATTGCATGAACTGGTATTTCAATATTTTGTAACTGTCAGATTGTTTAGTTGACTTATGTCCTCAAGCAAAAGGGACTATGGGAAATATTGATTTTTCTTTTAACTGGGTTCAGAATTATATCCATTCGTTTTCAATTCCAATCACCTGCCCTGGCATTTCCTTCCGGGGCACTGTTTGTGTCTCTTTAAGTTGCGCACAAGCGGGGTGGTTTTTAAGGCTTTGAGAATGAACTCTGAAAACCTCTAGGGAACCTTTTCTCTCCATCTCCATGTTTCTGAAATGATCTCCAGGTAAAGCTCCACATCTTAGTGTCAGCTAAGCGTAATGCCATTGCTTTGGGCGTTTATTTCCCCCAAATGATGGAGCATCTCTGCAGTAAGAGAGTGGGCCGTGAATTAGACCGCTGCAGTTTTGCAAAACAAAACGATGACAAAAAGACCCCTGCCTTTTCGTCTATAAGTAGACGCCCTACATGAGGGGCATGGGCAAGCACGAAAGGCCACGCCTCAGCTGACAATCCAAATACACCGAGATCACGGTCGTTTCCAAATCTGCTTAACGTGAGGAAACGCCCAGGCTTCAAGAAAGTATTGAAGTCAGCTCTACCTAGGTTATTTGTGGCTTCTAGACTAACATGCATGTAGAAGTTGCACATCAACCTTTTACTTTTCCTGCGTAAATTAGCTTTGTTGATGTAGAAAGAATCTTGTTTTATTTTGAATTCTTTTCTTTTGGGTGGGGAGGTGGGGTTGCGAATTAATCCTGATTTGCCTTTGTGCAGATTCTTCATTTTGCCTTGTTAGGTGGAAAATGATCCATTCATCTCTTACTTTTACCAAAGGATAATATACGTTCGTATACGTCAGAACGTGCACGTGTCGTAAGCGCACGTCCCCGTGAATTTTCACAAACTGAACACACCCCTGCCAAGAAGCACCCACAGCAGCACAGAGCGTCTGGCACCCCAGGGCCCTCCGTGGGGCCCCCCATCGCGGGGGCCCGAGGGTAGACTCCGACCGGCTTGTATCTGCATTGATTAGCTTTGCCCGATTTGGTACTTTATATAAATTGAATCTCACCAGGCTCCCTCCTTTTTTTAATTGTATGTCTCCTAACCTCAGGCATATTAACAGAACATATGAGTAATGCTGATATACAATTAAAAATAGACATCAAGTACATCTGATTGCAGTCAGGCATACATGTATATGAAAAATCACATCTGTAAGTCCATCTAATTTCACCAAAAGATAAACCTCTAGAAAATTAAAATATTAAATCTGTGGGAACAAGAGCAGACACGATAGTCAGTGAACGTAGCCAAGTGTGAAAAGGCCATTCAACTGAACCCCGGTGACGGTCCCATCGGCAGGCAGAGTGACACGTCCCCATTCGACTGAACCCCAGTGATGGTCCCATCGGCAGGCAGAGTGACACGTCCCTGAGTAATGGGCGGGAGCAGGTGGGAGGTCAACTTGCTTCTTCCACGCGTAGCCCACTCTGTTTTCCAGCTGGGGCAGTAACAACAGTGTTCATAACTAATGGCCCGCTGAACGATGCCCCCCGTCTGCAAGGCAAAATGGGGGAAGCACAGCACACAGGCTTCATTAGCAAGTTTTATGATGCCGTTTAGCCCCGGCGCCACACGCGCTTCTCGCTGATGGCACACGCTTGCCTGGTATCTGCTTGGAAGCGGGCACGGGTGTCTGGCCGCGGTGGCAGCAGCCTTGGCGCACGAGCAGTCATCGGGTGCATCCGCCCCCGGGTATCACGTTTTCCGGCCTGTGTGGCCGTGGCCCTAAAGGCAGCCCATGGAGAGCCAGCTCCTGGGGACCGAGGGCGGGCTCGTCTCGCTTGTCCTCTCCTGCATGCTCCTGCCCCCCGACGGAGCCCGGAGCAGCATCGTCTTTGCAGCCCTCCCTGTATCCAGGAGGACTTCTCCCCCCTTGCCCAGGGCGCAGGGGCACCGGCCCGAGACTGAGCCCCCCATGGCCACGCTCCCGCGCCAGTGGACACGTTTACAACCCGATTCATCTTTCTACTCCGGAAACGCGTCCTTCTCCGAGGCGGATGCCATCCCACACATGTGCATTTCCCAAGTGCAGCCGTCACCATGGCCGGCGCTGCGGCTAGTGACACGCGGAGAAGCCAGGAAGGGGCCACCCAGTCAAACAAAACCAGTGTCAGACTAAGACACATGGTAACGTGCACAGAAAGGGAGCACGCGGAGGTGAGTAGGACGAGGGGCTGGTAGCGGTCCCAGGCGTAACTGGCAACAGCGTGCACTGGGCATCTGGAACGACGAGTAACGAGGCACATTGCCACGATGAATGCTGCCGTGCTCACGTGTGCAAAGAAAGGGGGCGCGTGAAATGCGTCTGACCCAGCGCAGGCTGGAAGGAGCCGCCTGGAGAAAGCCAGGAGGAGGGTCTCCGGCGGCTCTGGGGGGCCCCAGGCCGAGGCCAGGCCCTGCGGGTTGTGTCCTGCACGCAGCCCTCCGCTGACAGCGTGCCCTGCTGGTGTCACCGCATGCTTGTCCCAGCGAGGGGTGGGCCCACACCCTCTCCTGCGACTTCAACCCTTAGAAAAGGAGTAGAGTTGCTTCAAAACCACCCAGAAAAGTCTCAGGAACGGAGTGAGGTTTGGTTTGGGAGCCGTTCCTGGAGGCAGAAGCGCGAGTTAAGAGGCCAAGAGGCCCGAAGGATAAGAAGGCCTTGCTCTTGCAACTTAGGACCTCAAACAGGTGTTGCAGGAACACAGGCCTAGTGAGTTATCTGCAGGACCACTTACAAGTCGGGCTGCTCGCTGTTTGTCTCATATTGTTTTTAGAGTTCCCTCGAGGGAGCATTCCAACCACACACACCTGCCTTTTAAATTTAATTGACTTATTAGAAATGAGAAAGTGGCCGTGGCAGTCCAAGTCCTGCTCGTTGGGTGCACGTATCACGGAGACAAGATTTTGTACATTTTCCTGAGATTCTGGATGATGCAGCATTGATTGAAAATTATGCAGTGTCTAATTTATCTTGCCCCCTTTTTGATTTAAAGGCACCGTCTATGCTGTTTTCTGTGTCTCTTGCATCATTTGATTCCAAATGTTCCCATTGATTTTCACGGGTAGGTCCCTATCAGGAGCAAATGTGTGGGAAAGAGCACATCGTAAAGAACTTAATATGAGTATTGGCACACTTATTCTATTCAGGAGTGACAATGTCAGTATGCTGAAATCAGCTTGCTGATATGTGTCAACCACACGACACTTTTTGAAACAAGAAACTCTTGAAAATTGAGATAAAATGAACTTGATGAAAGCGGATGAACTTGCTGAAGGAATGTGTATTTGGAGTCGGGAAGACCTGGTTTGGATCCAGCCTGCACTGCCTTCTGCAGCATGACCTTGAGCAAGTCATGTTCTATCTCCGATTTTTGGTTTCCTCATCTATAGAAATGAGAGGAGAGTTAGCTGCCTTCCACATCTGTGGTGACGATGAAACGAGCTGCCTGCGTGACATCATCCACCGAGTCCAGCCCAAAGAGGGGGCTTGAAAAGATCACTTTATGTTTCCCTCACTTCCAGGAGAACATCATCCACTCCGTGCGTGAGGCCCGTTTCCCCAAGACAAACTGATCTCTCTCCAGATCTAAGCGTTTGTCATTAAAGTGGAATCACAAATTTTTGATGCTCCAATTAGTGCAGACTGCTGAGTAGTTTGGAAATTTTTCATGAGTGTTCGTGGCTTTAAATTTCACTTAAAATAGCTATAGCCCAAAATCCTAATGAAGTGTAAGTTTAAAATGTTAGCCTCAGGGCAGGGGTTGGCAGACGGTGGCCTTATTGGAACCCAGGTGTGCCCATTCGTGTACACACTGGCTGTGGCAGCTTTTGCCCTACGGTGGCAGGTTAGAGTAGTTGTGCCGGAGAACTATAGTATGTGCCGGGGAACTAAAATTGTCACTGTCTGGCCCTTTACAGAAAAAGTTTTCCAACCCCCGTTCCATGGGGACAGTGCATCTTAACTCAAAGGCACCACCTGTAAGAATACAAATTCCAGAAGGGCCACAGCTCAGGACTGTCACGAGCTGCCTCCCCACTGTGCCTGGGACATCGTAGGCTCTCAGTAAATATTTATCGAGTCGATGAATATATGAATGAACTTCCAAAGAAGGGATCATTCATCTAGAGGAACCTTGATTCTCAGGCTAGATGTGTTATGAGTTTGGGGTTCATTAAAGTTTGGGAAGTCAAATCACATATGAAATGTCCTAGGATTGCACCCCAATTATGGCAACCCAGAACGAACTCTTTGGGCAAAGCTGAAAGTGACTTTGTAATGAAAGGAGTTCCCTCCTAACTTTATCTGCTTGATGAGTTCTAAATTTTTTATAGATTTCTTAAGGCAAACTATGCCCGTGGTTGTTCTTGAGCTTACTAAAATGATGAAGTAAATGCAAAATGGCAGCTCAGCTCAGCCCCAGGCAGATAAGCCCCATCAGCTTCCAGCAAATGGCTGTAATTCTGAGCCTCTGATGGGGGAGTGTGGGTCATTAGAAACCCATGGCAGAGCGAGGCCAATTTGGGATTCTGTTAAGAACCACGTGGGCTTGACAAGCCAAGGTTTAAGAAGTGGTGGCGAAGTGTGAGGCCAGCTCTGCGCAGGGAGACGGAGAAGGGCAGTTATGAGAGGCAACGCCCAGAAAGCAGCTTCATTCCCCAAAGACCTTCTTTTGCCATTTTAAGGGCCATCTTTACTTTAGGGGAATACCAGGTCATGGATCCAGAGACTCTGGGTTTCCCGGAAAGACCCCAAAAGAGTATTGAAGCAAAATAAAACAGAACTGTTATATGCCTGACAGCAAGCCAGATAAAATGAGGAGGGCGGATGTTTCCATCAATATGTCATTTTAATTTTGCTGGCAAGCAAAACATTTCCAAAATGGCAAGCAAATCGTAACCCAGCCGCTAGAAGGCGGGGGAGCAAAGCTTCCTGGGAGGAATGCCCAGCAGCTGCACCCCAGTTCAGTCTCCCAGGCCGTATGAATAATGGATGGGCTAAAAGGCAAAATGCACAACAATGTTCTTTTATTAATGAAATGAAGACTATTTGTGATGGCTGGCAATAAATTAAGGAAAGCAAAAAGGGGAAAGCAGTCAACGTTTGCCTCTGAAAAATGCGGTTACTTAAATCCAATAATTACTGACATGACAGAAAACATTGACTCACAACTAAAATGAGGTGCATCGCTTGCAAATGCTGTGGAGATTGCAGAAGGAAGTACTTCTGTCCGTGGACCGCGTGGCCTATTGTTAGCTAAAAGAAAACCATAACCCGTTGCAGTGGATTGAGGGTGATATGAAAGCACGTTTGTGGAATTGAATAGGTGAAAGTTTCCCCAGGTGGGCAAGCAGTTGGGGCTCGGCGTGGTCAGGAAACATGTCAAAGGAAACACAATTAGCTGAGCGACAAGAACACGCTGGTTCTCCTGCCTTCTGAAAGCTGCTTCTGAGGGGATTCAGCTGAAGTTCCCACACAAGGCAGGCGTTGCAGAGACAAAGCTGACCCTTCGATTCAGCTTCTCAAGTCACTCCTGACCCTCCTCCCTCATGCTTTATTTTTTCCTTAAACGTTGTATAGATATACTGGCTGGAGATGCCGTATTCATTTACGCTGACTTCCAAATTTAGTGTCAGAAAGAAGACTTTAAAATATCCAAGCATTACATTTCATTGTACTAGAAGAGGGCACTGGCCAAATCCGCTGGAGTGTATCTACTGTTAGAACAGGTCCCTGGTGTCGGGCACATTTCTGGATGCCTGGTGTTACATGTCAGGCTCCAAGGCATGATGGGGATTCCTTTCCTTAAGATTTCGAACTAACCTGTGTGTAGCCACCTGAGTTGCTAAGATAACTGGTGTGATTTCTACCAGCTCTCGAGTTTTCAGACTTGATCTGGTGGCTCCTAAGGGCTGTGCACTTTGTGATAACCAAGAACTTACAGTTCGAGGTAGGTATGTAGTTTCTGTGTGAGACAAGTTTATGGTCGTCTGTTTTTTAGTAACATTTTACCAGCTGTTTGTTCTGTTTACTAGGCTCTCCTGTCTACTATCGTTTAGCTCTCCCCCAGGACATGGTATAGCAGTTATTATTGGGTGTATATTTTAAATAACTCGGCTAGAGCCTCATTTCTGGTTACCACTGGCCACCTCCAGAGTCTGGAGAGACTTCCTGCAGGCAGGAACCTGTGTGGTTAGCATTGAAATGTGGTAACGTTAACTTCTGATGCTCTTACAGGCTTCTAATGAGGTAGTGACTTCCTGAGGGAACTTGGGAATTCTACTGCAAGTCCCAACGTGTTGGTTCCAACAAAGCAACAAACCATGAACAAAATAACTAATGAAAGAATAAATCTGTTAGGGGTTGGTTAGAGGAGCTTTGAGCCTGTACCTCGGGAAAACCACCTTACTTTACAGGAAGTCAGGGGGGAGAGAATCTGTTGGTTTGGGTTTGACCTCTGGGTATTTGGGGATCAATAAAGAGTAAAGCTGCCTTTCAGAGAAATTTGAAAGGTTCCAGAATTTAAATTTGTGATGCAATAGTTCAGGGGACAGACTGTTTTTAATCTTTTTTGGGGGTGGGGCAGGGAGGGCATGGCCAATTTGACTATATATTTTTGTAACAATACCTTTTAAAAGGTGTGTAATAATAACTTGTAGCCTTATTTCTTTACTGACTTCGTCTGGGTCCCGAACAATTTAGAAGGGCTACAGAATTCGATTGCAAAAGGTGAACTGCAAATATTTTAATGGCAAGTTAATTTTGTAGATTCAATTGAAATTCTAAAGATACCATATATGACATTGCTTATTGTGACAAGAAATTAGGTCACAATAAATGTTGTTGAATGGATAAATGCATCAATATAAGAAAATCTTAATTTTACCTGACATAAGAATTTGATATCTGGAACATAAATTGTGTTCTTAAATATTGATGCCTAATACTTAATCCTTATTACTCTTTTGTGTTATTTATAGTATTCCTTTGGGTTCTGTTTTTCTGATGTTCAGAAAGTGAAATACATAACCATCTAAAATTTAATTCTGTATTCATTAAGAAATTTGTTGTGTACCTAATACGTTGCCACAGTCTGCTAGGCATTCTGGAAAGGCAAAGAAGTTTTAAGTTCTGTAGAGGAGTTCACATGATATTTGGGAAATAGGCATACAAAAGATAATTAAGAAGCCAGTGTGCAATTGAGTGTCAAAAATCTGATCACGACAATACATGCCTGCGGAATTTAGAAAGTAAAGGTGTGATGTGGGGGAAGCAATCTGATCAGGCCTTAGAGAATAAATAAATCTGAGTGGGCAGAGGGGCAGAGAGGTGAA
Source organism: Choloepus didactylus (assembly GCF_015220235.1). Lineage (NCBI taxonomy): Eukaryota > Metazoa > Chordata > Mammalia > Pilosa > Megalonychidae > Choloepus > Choloepus didactylus. The sequence continues at coordinate 4,344,006 of NC_051318.1, forward strand.
TTCGGGTTGGGGGGCACCTGAGCCAAGCCATAGAGGTGAGAAGGAGACGGGCATTCAGAGACAGGTCAGCAGAGGTGGTTTTGATGACAAACAAAGAAAACCCAAACCAGCCTGGCTTAAACAGAATGGAATTTACCCCGTGTTGTCTGAAGAGGCCCTGTTGCGTGTGGCTTCGGTGCTGGGTGCTCAGCACCCCAGCCAGGACTTGGTTTCCCTCTGCCACTCAGCTCCGCCTTCCCCGTGTCCGCTGTAGTCTTGGGCTCCGTGGGTTCCAGGTGATGGGATGCGGTGCCAGCTGAATCCTCCTGTCTGGGTTCGGCCTCACAATTAATGAGGCCCCAGTGACAGGCTCCTCATGTCCCGCTGACTGGGTCGGGGGCCCATCCTGACCAGTTGTGGGGTCAGGGCCACACCACACGCCCAGGCTTGGTCCTGGGTGACGAGACCCCCACGCACACCCGGAGAGAGGCGTGGAGTCCCTTCCAGTGGGACCACAGGTGTGATGATGGGGAGATGCCCAAAAGGATACTGAGGTGTGGTCACCCCTAAGCAGGTAGACAGATGCTATGCAATAACATCAGCCAGGGCCCACCAAAGGGGGACAGCGGGTCTGCTGATGTCAGGGAATCGCTTTGAGAAATAGCAGGAAGCAGCCACTGGAAGTGTTGTTTGCCCGTACATTGTAAATGCAGGGACACTGTAAAGAAAGGTCGGCAAAGAGAGAAATAACGTTACCGCCGTGGTCCTTTCCCACATTGCAAAAGCCGCAGAGCGTGTTGCATGCCTGTGTGCTGTGCACGGTAGAGGAGATGGAGCACACGTCTAAGGTGTGATCTCGGCCCTCCGTGTGGCGGGTTGTACAGTCTAGCAGTGCTCGATTATTGTGGGAGCACGGAGAAGGAAGACGCTCCCCAAATGAACTGTGGTCCCTGGAGCCGGGAGCAGGGGGTGCTGAGGAAGGGAGGCTTGAGAACAGGGACGCCTTCCGGAACATCTTAGAGGCAAGTGGGTGGGAGCCTGCAAGGCCCTCGGAGGAGAGATCCTCATCTGCTCAGGGGCCCAGGCCTCCCTTGGAGTTAGCAGGCCCCATAATTCAGAATGGGTTTGTCCACAAGGTGGACCCTGGCCTGGCGTCACCGAGAGAGGAAGTTTCTCTGCTCGTCACCGTGCAAGCCCTGGGCTTTTGGCCTCCATGGTCAGTGTCTTCCCACCAGCCCACTCCAGCTGGGAAGGGAGACGGAGTGAGCGACCAGAGGCTCCCAGAGAGCAAGGACTCCGTTTTACTCTGTTTCGGTAGATTCTGGAGCCAATGGGAAGAACGTGCTTGGTCGTGTACATGAGAAGAACTGGGCTCTGTCTTGGGTTAGCAGAGTCTCCACGTGCTGGTGCCTCAGTTTCCCTGCCTGTAATGACACAGCATAGGACATTGTGCCTCCTGAAGTCCCCTTCTGCTCTCCTAGTCTGTAAGTCCGACAGACACAGCCCTCAAACCCTTATCCCACAACATGTGGGCAGGACCATGTCCTGTCTCCAGGCGTGAGGGCTGTGAGGTTGCTGGTGAGTTCCGGCCTGGGATCTGGAGAAATGCGGGTGCAAGCAAGGAATGGGGCTGTCCGAGGATGAGCCTCGGCACGGCTGCTAGAAGCCGGCTGACCGGCCGTGGGGGACGTGTTTGCAGAGCAGTGGCCTTGGTTTGCACGACTTACCTCTGAACTGCAGTTACTTCATTTTGAAACTGTATCTTACATCACTCTGTAAAGAGAGAAAAAAAAAAAAAACCGTTCATTTCTGGGAGTGTTAGCCATTCTGACAGCATTTGCACGTCCATTTTTACCTACAACAACTCTTGAAGGCGGAAAAGGATTATTCCAGCTCCTTATTTAACAGATGAGAGAACTGAGGCAGACACACAGAGCTGCTGATGGAACAGGTTGCAAAATTGCTGACCACAAGCCCCGGCTGCGTCCCCCCCAGACCTGACCACCGCTGTCCACAGGGCAGAACTCGGTCCAATGCCAGGAACTTTTTCCTTTCCCAAGAAGGTAGAAATAGAAATATTTTTTACAACCGAAAGAAGAGTTTATATTACTCTTGGATTAACTACAGAATGGTTTTTATGTAAGTCAGACTAAATAGATGTCTGTTTTTTACAGACTTTTGACTCTACACAGAGAGAACATTTTCACTTTGCTTTGAAAGCAAAATACCACATGTTGTGACTTTACAAATGTTTTAAATAAAGTTAGGAATTTGGTTTTATGATGCTGAAAATATCATAAACTCAGTAGGTATAAGACCAAAAAATATACATGAGGGTCCTTAAAATTAACAAGTAAAAGAATCAAAGGCGGGTGTTTCAACAAAACACTTCTTGAATCATTGGATTAAGAATCTGGTAACCCAAGAAGATATAATTAAAACCCATATACCCCACTGGTTGGTGACACTTGGTGAGCGTGGGGACAGTTTTCAGAGTAGAGCCCGAGGAAGTTATTGGCTGTCCTACCTCTACCCGCTGCCTCTTTCCCTCTTTATTACTTCATTTTGGAACTTTGATTGCCCTATTTTAGATCTAAGATTGCTCTAATGTGGTCCTGCGATTGAATAAGGGGCTTAGTTTTCACTTTGTTCTCAGAGCCAGGCTGGCTATAAATTTATCTCTGTTCTTTGAAGAAGTTAATAGTAGATTTTCAAGGGAGAAAAATGGTGGCGTATATTTCCCCATAGAGGAAAAATAATCTCTTAAAAGCAGAATCTCCTCCAGGCTACATCCTTTTAGAGGGACTTTCAGACACAGGCGCCTTGGACTTTTATATGCGTTCCCTCTTTTTCTCCAGCCTCCGGGCCTGCTGTCTGTTCTCTGTATGAGGTTTCTCTGTAACGACCTCCAGTGAATGTGTAGTTTCTCTGTAATGACTCCATCAGATCTGGGGTGCAGTGGTGCCATCCTCAGTTCTGATGTCATCATGATTTCCGGAGCTGCGGCCCATGTCCCATCCTGGAGACCCTCTGAGGTTTCCAGGGAAACTGAGGCACAAACGGGGAGTCCCAGGACCGATGAAACTAAACCCCAGCTCCGGCAGTTGCCACCTACTACGATGAAAATGAAGTTGTGGAGTGAACTCCAAGGGCAGGCTTCCATTCATTTCACTCCGAGCAGTGCTCCATTTCCAACATTAGTCTCGTTAAAACCAAACTGATCCTTCCCAAGGACCCAGCCATCCTCCCTCGTCGGCAGGTAACAAGGCCGTCTGGAATGAGGCACTAAAATAACAGGTGCAGCGCGTGACTCTGTCTCCCTGCGTGACTTCATCACCTTCCATCGTTACCACACAGCCGCCCTGAGCTGTGCTGAGGCGGGGTCCCCCGCGTGGAAGTGGGTGGCCAGGGACCCCGGCCTGGAGATGCAGGGCCGGGCGGGGGGCCTAGGGGTGCTGGGAGAGTCCGAGCCGGGACGCGTGCCCAGTCCCCCAGGGAGCTCCCAGCTGGTCCATGTCAGGTCCCCGGGAGCCCCGGAAACATGTGGCTTGTCGCGTCCCCTGGCCTAATTGTCCTCTTTCTCATTTTATGCCCCCGCCAGACCACCGCTCTTGATAAGGAGAGGCAGGTTTTCCGACGAAGACGCAACCAGAATGTGAGGGGCCGCATCAAGACCCAGCCGGCACCCCCAGAAGCCACCTCGGAGTCCGAAGACTACTCCCCCAGCTCCTCCGAGACTGTGCGCTCCCCCAACTCGCCCTTTTAAGAAGACCCTCTGCCTCGAAGCCCCAGCTTAGCCCTTTGAGACTCTGAGATTTTTCCAGATTGATGTAAAACAGTTTCGTCCGCTCTGTCTGGCCCGCAGTGCTCAAGCAGAACAGGACGTGTGTTTTCCGTTGTCTTTGTAGCGAGCCCCCTTTGCCAAATGATGCCCCGTGTTGTTTGTGAAGATGGCAACTTGCTGCTAATAGGGTCCTCAAAGGGTTAAGCCTAATTTGCAGGGTTTTTTCTGTTTTTGTTTTTGTTTTTAAAGATAGAAGCAACAAATGTCTTCATCGGTCAGGCTGGGATCTGCAGTATGTAACACAGCACACATTAACCCTCTGAGTACATAGAATTTTCCTGAGAGCCCTCGCTGGGGAGGTCTGCAGGCCTCTGGGTGTATATGCACGTGTTTCTTGATTTTGCTGCAGATCAAAGGGTGTCATTAGGTGCTGGGATACCCCCACCCACCACCACCCCGGGGTCAGCCTCCAGCTTGTATCTCACTCGTCGCTTTACATGGGTTTAGAAAACGGCAGGTTTATAACTTCGGCCTCAGCATCCTTCTTTCTTCTGCATCCTATTAAGAAAGGGAATTTGTTTTTCATTAGGGGTTTGGCTGTCAGCTGCGGCGAGTCCTTGGCCCCAGAGTGCAGGCAATTGGGTTTGTCGCAAACAGCCTGACCCTGGAAATAGGTACTCCCCTCACCCCTGAATCGTGTCCACGTGAAGCTGTGCTGTCCATGCCCCAGAAATGCTGCCTCCACATCAGCTGCTGCCAGCACTAGCCCAGACCCCCGGGCTTGGTGAGGGGGAGGTTTGTCTCTGGGAAACAACCGGTGGAAAAGAGCAATAAATTGCCAGGTGCTCTAGGGGGCTGGAATTTCGGACAGAAAGAGGAAATAAGGCCCTGTTCTTTGCCTCACCTGCTGTTGTGTGCAGTGCAGCCTTGAGGGGCCGTCAGCACACGAGTGCCCGGGAGAGGGCTGGGCACGGGCAGCAAGAGCCAGTGCTTTGCAAGGTGGCCCGGGAGAAGGCAAGGGGGAGGCTCATCCAGAGAGCCCTGGAGACGGGTTTTAAGGAAATCAGCCTCTGCTCATATGACTCAGCGTGCACCTTCGGGTTACCTGCGTGTGGTGTCCCAGGGAGAGCAGGATGGGGACCCAGAAGCCACCTGCCCCGGAAGCCCTCCCTCTCCCGGCAACGGCCCTTTTATACCCGGAGAGGGGCTTGTTTTTCCCTCTTTGGGCCCAGCCCTGAGACCCGCCTCTTCACTCCCGTTATCGAGTGTCCAGAGCCCTGAGTCTCCGGGGTCTTGTGGGATGTGTCACACTCAGATGGGGGCCTGCGTCCCGTTTCATTTACTGACGCACGTGATGGCAGAGTTCCTAGAGGCGGGCAGCCGGGGGTCTCGGAGGCTGGGTGCCCACGGTATGCCTCAGCCCTGGGGTTTGGGAGACAGCTCCGGCCTCGGGGTGGCAGAGTGTACTTATCTGCCCTGTTCTGAATTCTGCCCTCTCCAGGAGTTTTTAAAATGTGCTTTAATATCTGAAAGTCTTGAAATTTGCATATGACCTCTCTATAGTCAGTTCCTCGTTATCAAGTACACAGTCTTCAATTGCTGTTTTTTACTCTTCTACCCATAAACCATAATATGTATTAATATAGATCTTTGAGTCACAATCTGTGACTCCTTTTGCAGCGCAACCTACCAAATTCTCTGCTCTTTGACATTTGGGGTTATCTCCTGGCCTGTGAAGCCGGCCACTCTTTTTTGAGGGATTTTTCCCCTTTGAGTGCCCAGGAATGATGGTGCATGAAGCAGTTGGGTTTTGGGGGGCAGAGTGGAGCTGAGGGGGCAGAACCCAGGAAGGATTTGAGGATGGTGGAGTCTACGTTCCACATTAGTGACGGGCCTTGGACCTGTCAGAGATTCCGGCTTTCTCTAGCACGAGGAGGCGGAACCTGTCTGCAGCTAAGGGGCAGCTCTCAGCGTGGCCTCGGCCCTTCTTGGGTGGATAGAAGAACCACACAGAGCCGAACCTGCCACGGAGACGGCCCTTTCCCTTTCTTTCTCTCCATCGCTGTGCCCATGAATTCTGCTTTCCTGTGGGCGTTCAGTGTAGGCTGTGGTTTCCAGTGTGGAGACCCGCAGACCATGGCTCAGCCTGCAGGGACCTCGGCGCCATGTGCAGCCGTGGCTGCAGCAGGGAGCCCCACGCAAGGCTGTAGAGTCCGGGTGATGGACGCTGAGTAAACATGGACTGTGGCGAGACACGGAGAGATGCTGAGTAGCCAGATGGAGCGAGGCCAGCCCTGCGCTGCCACGACTGCGAATCTCAGAGACGTGCTCGGAGGACTGAGGGACAAGCACAAAGCACACTGACGCCGCCGGGGGACCCAGGCTGCTTTGCTTTCAGCCAGTGCTTCCTCCTTTCCACGACATTCTTCGGCTTGTTCGAATTGAAATAATTAAGTGGTGGTGTTCTGTAAGGAATTTCTATAACCAAATTGATCTTATTTTTGATTTATCATAGAACAAACAGCATTACGGCGGTGTATCTCTAATTATCAGTTTAATCCCCACCACCAATGTTGCCATTTCCCGCCCCCCACGTGTTTAATATAGCTCTTGTGACGGCATCTGGTGATGAGGACACGTGACCAACCGTGTGGTATTTTCGAGGCAATTTTAAGATTCATCTTTTCAGTTTGGTAGTAGACTAGTTAAGGAGAAACTCCTTCATTACTTGCATCGTGTAAATCATCTCCGTAGACGAGAACTGTCTGTATTAATGAACACATTTCTTTCTCACCATTTGTAGCAGAAATCATTTTCTTCATAATCAATGAATATGTGATATGCTCCCAATTGTTAGAAGGAAAAGTAAGATTTCAGTTATTGACAATGTTTTTACAGTAGCACTCATAAATTTACAGTGGTGCATATTAAAATAAGCAAGAAAAAAATGTGAATAAACTACTGAAAACACTTGTTGTCTTGTGTTCAGTGAGCCTCCGTGCAGCCTGCCCAGCACCCACGTGGTCAGCCGGCCTTCAGATATTGTTGAAAGAAAGCAGTATACCCAGGAACGAGGGCTGAAATTGCAATCCATTACCCTTTGGGGTGTAGTTCAGTTAAAGAAAATAAAGGAAAGAAGGAAAAAGAAAAATTGGCTTAGAGGGTCTCAGAGCTACCGGATGACCAGGGCTCCAAGCCCATTAAATCACGGTTGTTTCCTGGCCACGGCGCCCATTAGAAGGTGTAGCCGCACGTGGAGGTTCAAATGTGCAGAGGGAGAGCTTTCTTGATATGATTGTGTTGCCCGCTAGCCCGTCTCTGGGTAAAGATCTGTCAGCATTTCTATGATAAACTTCTGTTTTCAAAGGTTTTCAATTTGACCATAAAAATGTGCCCCAGGCTGAAGTTTGCTATATGGGTTCCCACCAAAGGGTGAGGGTTCGTGTCCTTCTGTCTGCCCAGATCTCCTTGGAAAAGAACAATGACAAAAATATCTGGAGGGTCCCCCTCCTTGTGATTTCAGAATTTTGGAAAAGCACCCAGATCAAAGATGGTCGTTTTAACGTGTTATTCATTTGGATGTGAGTTTTAACAAAAAAAATCATGAGTCACCTGGCATGTATTGTAGCTACCATCTTTTCTTTAACTTGTAAATCATGATTTTCTTAAACTGCTTTGTGAAATTTTTGTCCAAAGAGTTAAAAAAAACTTGACGTCGGTCGATTCGAAGATCAGCCTTTCCCACACATTGTCTGACATTTTCACCAGGAATTTCAGGGAAATGCTCTCAAACAGAGCCTTACTTCACTGCAGTGATAGAGCATCAGATACGTGCTTCTCTGGGAGAATCGGATTTCCTTCCTTAATCATCAGATTCCATGAAGTCCTTTAAGTCTGTTGGGGAAAATAGCGACTCAGAGCACTTCCACGATGAACACGTGTCAGTGCAGAAATGACAAGAGCTCAAAATAACACATTAAACTTTTTTGTGTTTGAAATTAAATAAACAAAACTTGAGAAAACACTACACGTTTGGTAACTGCAGATATGCGCTGAAAACTGGATCAATGGTGCATAGACACAAAACAGTAACAAATGGGCTCCCTAGGACTGTCAGAAGGAAGCCTTAATTTCTCGTCTGTAATTTATACGTGAGGAGGAGGTGTTTTGAAGCCAGTCTTTTATTTTGTAATCATCCCAAATACGCAACCACCGTCCAGTAACACTGAGGGGCCTAAACTGGTGAGCGACGGGAAGTTCAGTGCCGAGGCTCGGAGAGCCCCTGCTTGGGAACATAAAGTTTCGTTCTTGATTGTGTGTCGGGCTTCAGCATCTAAATGGTCCTGATCATTTTTCAGCGAGCTTCTAGCTGGCAGGTGTTTTTATCATGGGGTTTTGTAATAGCCAGCCCGTGGAGACGAGTGAGATCTCGTTTCATTCTTTTTCCCTAAAGGAAGCGCAATCTCTAAAATTAAACAATCCCTGTAAATTTCCTCAACATTTTTTTTTGGTCAATTAAATAGAGACCCTTAATTATTGCTTTAATTATAAAATTGTATATTTTTGTCTGTGATAGGCTTTATTAATTTAAAGTAAGTAATAGTTCTAAAGGACTTCACTGTAAGTTTTAAAAGAAAGTAGACTTTTAAAAGTGATGATAAAGATAACTGTAATGTCAATTCATTCCTGCCTGATCAACTGTGGTAAGAAAAAGACCTTGAATAGTTCCCTTGAGACAACTTCTCACCTGCCATTGACATTAATCTTTGGTGTGTTCTCAGAAGCACTAAAAAGAAATTGAAACTGGTCCAAGGTTAGGGCCATATGCACGATAACTATTTTTTTAAATTTTATTAGGAAATTAATAATAGCCTTTTTCATTCTGGCTGAAAGAAAATTATTAAAGGATTAGTTGAGTGTGAAATTAACTAGTATTTTGCTCATGCATACTAAAAAGGAGGGCTAGGAACTTGGTGCATTTAATCAAGTTTCTGAAAGGTTTCCATTTGGTGCAAGGAAAAAAAACTGTTTCCTTTGAAAATATTGAGCTTATCACTTGCTGCGTGGATCAGATGGCATAGGTTAATCATTGATTTTCTGAATCCTAATGAAGTAACTTTCAAATGATTTGTATCCATGATTAAAGCTGGAATGAGACCCGATTTTTTCCTAATCCCTCAGTTTATGCTAATAAGTGTAGGTTGATGTGGAATGAAATCATCTGTGATATATTATGTTCATTTATCAATTGAGCTTTTTTGATGTCACTTGTTTTTATGTAAAACATGTATCTTAAAATTAATAAAATAGTAGCACTCGGAAAACTCTAGCAGCAGCGTCCACTCCTCGGTTTACTCTCCAATAATGGAGTAAAAATTTCATTTTCATTCCATTCACAGTTGACACATTATGTACACGAAGGCATAACCAGCTGTGTTCTTGGGGGCTGTTCTTGCTAAGCAGGGCTTTAAAAATTTGTCATGCAGCCGTAGCATAGGGTTCCCACGTCCTCCGTAGCGGAGTACGTATTTCACGAGCATAATTCAAAAACAACTATTCCAAAAATGTCCATTTTCTTCCGTTGCCTTCCTGCTGGGGCCAGTAGCTTGGATAAACATAGAGAAATCAAACCCCTTTCAGCCCTATTTTATACTCCAAGTCCTCTGGAGAAATGCAAGTGTTGCTTTATCCTCTAATCTGTAATTAGCTGCCGTTTTCATTGCAATTCCGTTAAACATCCTACGTGCAATGTTGACTTGAGAGAAAATTGCAAAACTGTACAATGCAATAAAGTTCTTCTCCAGGTAAGGTTTTTGATGCTTGGAGATTGGCAAGCCAGCTAGCAAAAGTAACTGCCAGTCCCTTGGCACGCTCCGAAGGTGTGAGAATATCTCCAAGTGCTTGTAAAATTAGCACTCGCCCTCCCTGCCACCCACAGGCGGCGGCCACGGCTGTTTTCCCCTTTCCTCCTCTGTAGTGAAATCATGGGGACCTTTCTACGCTGTTCCGGCAACTGCTGTGAAACAATAGCTAAAGCGATTGCTTCCTAAGGACCATTACTTTGCTTTATGAGGTTGGCAGCTCTGCCAAAAACCTGCCATCTGAAAAATGGGCCCTGACGTGGAAACCTCAAACGCCAGCAACTGTGGGGCTGAAGATGATGAAACGGCCGCACACGGAGACCCGGGGCGCAGCCTCCCCTGCGCTGTGCTGTTTGGGCAGGTGGTGGGAAAGGAGGGGCTTCTGGTGCACTGATAAGGCAGGAAAGAAAATGGAGTTAAAATGGGGGGGCGAGAATCAGGCAAAGAAACACCCTGGAAATTTCCTTGTAACCCCTTAGATGGAAGCGCAGCGTTGCTGGGAGGCGGTGGCTGTCTTCCCCAGCTCCGGGAGACCCACCCAGGGAGGCGCAGGGGCCACGCCCGGCCAGCTGGGCTGCCAAAGCGCGGTGGTGGTCAGCACCCGCTGGCCTTCGGCACCGGGGCAGATGTCCACGCCAGCTTGCCTGCACGCCCACATCGTTCATGCTGACGCTTCCTGAGTAAGTGCCAGCAACGTGGAAGGCAGTTCGTGTTGGCTTAGAAAATAAAAAGGAAATCCCACTGTCCAGTTTCACTTTGACTGTAGATCAGAAGAGTTTCAAGACAAGAAAACAGCTCCACCTGGAAGGTTTGCCCTTTATTCCGAGACTCCTGGCCTGGATGCCGAGCCATGCACACCCACGTCCGGCAAGACCTCGTGTTGGCGACACTCCCCTCCTCCGATGGAGGAGGTGTGTCTGCCATCTGCCCATTCCGGGGATCTCTCGCCCCGGGGTGCTCTTGGCTCTGCTCCTGGGCCCTGGGGTGGACGGCCTCCGAGCGTCCTCTTCCATCTGCAGTGGGCATGAGATTTTAACCTCTTCTTGTGGACCATACAGCACTACACCCGCAAATCAACAAGTATTCTTGAGAACCTCCTATGAGCAGTACACTGTGGAGGTTAGGATGAATAAGACATAATCCTGCTCTCCAGAATCTGTCTAGTGTGAAATCTTCAACCCAGATGTCCATGAGTCAGGACTGATTTATCACTCACAGATGGCCGAACGCCAGTTTGTCTGGGCACAGGCTCCCCCCGGCTGAGACCAGCCCTCAGCGTGGGAGACGGTGCTGGCTGCCTGCAGACCAGCCTTGTGGTCCACCCAGAGCATTGGATCAGATGTGCCCTTGGAAAGCCCTGCAAGGACAGAGAGGGAAGGGCAGGGTAAAGGCTGCCGAGATGGAGTATTCTCAGTCCTAAGGCCTGGAATAGCATTTGGAGAGTTTAAAAGGAAGGAAAACAGCTAATGCGTCTCCAGGTGCAACCCTGGAAGATGCTCTGCAGGAATCATAGAGCAGATCTCAGTGTGGGCTCCTGCCACAGTCAGAGTGATCACGAGATCCCATCCATGGCACCTCTTTGCAGTCCTCCGGGAAGCAGGAGTGGGGCATGCCCTAGAACGTTCCAGTTTCCACCACCTGGGGGGACCCAGCCCCCGTCACCAGGAAGACCCAGCCCCAGCCAGCTGAGCAGACATACGCTGACCCTGGTCCACTGAAGGGAATTCCCGCCCCAGGGAGCGCACCACCACCCGTGAGGATGGGGTGGGACCCCGTCTGCCGTGGAGGGCCAGTCTGCCACTCCCACCTCCAACAAGTTCTTATTCTGTGCGATCCCTCTGCTAGGCCCTGGGGCCATGAGAGAAAATAACCTACCCACGGCCTCCCCAGGTGCTGGTCTGGCTGTGAGCTGCTCAGGTGAGCAGGACGTTCCCTCCGCCATGCCAAGGATGAGGAGAGAGAAAAGCACAGCACCCTTGGAGAGCGCTTTGGACGCTCATCTGGCTGCGAGGGGAAATCCAGGGAGGCTTCCCGGAGATGGCGCCCCTGAGTGAGGGTATGAAGGACAAGGAGGCGTCAGCCGAGAGGAGGAGGAGGGAGGCTCACCAGGACGATACACGGTTACAGAGCATGGCGGGGCCTGGAAGCCGTGAGGCAGGGGCCAGGAGCCAGCTCCCGGGAAGGCCGGGGCCCAGCTCCGGTGCCCGGACCGCAGGGACCGCCGCTGCCAGGCCGAGTCCGAGCTCCACGTGCTCAGAGCAGGTCCCGTAACTGCACCGACAGCACAGCCCCCGGCGCCGGGTCCCTGGGAGGGGAGCAGGGCCACCGGAGCCCCAGACGCCAGGCGCCCGAGCCGACCGGACAGGGCACGGCCTCCCTGTGCAGACACAGCTCCGCCCGGACGCGCGCCCTGCTCCGAAGTGACAGAACCCCCCGCTGCGAGCGCGCCCGCGCGGCCCCCGGGAAAGCAGCGCCCCTCTCCTGGCGGCGGCGCTCGGCCCTAAGGAGCGCGGGAGACATCCACGGACCCTGACAAAGCTCTCCTTCCTCCTTCCTGGGCACCGCCACGTCGTCGCCCTTCCCGAGGGCAGGTGATGAAGGGCCACCGCGGAGGGCTCGTCACTCCACCAGGTCCCCTGTCAGTGCGCCGGGGCCCCCTGGTTACGCGGGGAGCGTGTCAGCGCCGCACGCTGCGCCGAGCGGGCAATGTCCTACACTTGGGCAGGTGAAGCAGGGCCCGGAACGACCCAGACATTTTCGGTTCCTCTCCTGACCCGCCCTCCCGTCCCAGTGTGTGCTCCGTGTTTAATCCCACTCCTCGGCCCTCTGCTTTCCTGCTGACTGAGCCATTCTTGCTTCATAAACAGCCTCCGTCCTTTCCACTGGCTTTATAGAGGAGGTAACGGCCACATTGGTTTCTTACATTGAAAAACTGAAAACACCCCGCCTGGGGTGGGAGGGAGGTCGATACGCATATGTGGGACCAGTGTCTGCCCAGGTGCTTCCCCGCCTGCTGGTTTTGTGGGTGGCCCTGAGATGCCCACACACCCGGGGTGTCTTCTGCCGTGTGTCATCCTGCTCCCTCCCAGCCCACCCGTCGGGGAGCCTTCCTCTCTCGGTGTATTGGCACCGAGATGTCAGACGAGAACATGCTGAGGGCAGCATCGATGGAGATGGGCAGGAAGCCGGTGTCCCCCGGGTCACCTGAGCCTCTGGAGGTGTTTTGCGAGCACAGGAGGCACCTGTTCACGGCTGGGCATCGGTGCCCCAGTGGCCTCCTGCCCTCGGGCCCACGGGTCTTGGGGTGGCAGGGGGTGCCCTTGGCTGAGTGACTGCTCCCAGTGGTCCCCCTGCGAGGATGACCGAGGATGTCCAAGGATGACCAAGGATGTCCGGCCCAGACCCAGCCTCTTTTGCTGACATGTGGGGGCTCAGGGTAGACTCCCGACTCCCCCCCTGGCAGCCCCACCCTGGGTGTGTTTGCACAAACCCTCGTCCTCCCCAGAGGCACAGCTGCTGCTGAAGCCACCTCGGGGCCCTACATCCACACTGGCCTCAGGCAGCCTCTGCCACCCTGGAGGCCGGGGACAAGCCTCAAGCAGGCTGCGGGTCCCACACGCGGCTCTACTCCCCTCTCAGGGTGACAGATGCCATCTGGGGGGGTCAGAATTGGCCCCAATACAGCGACTCAGCGCACACCCACGCGAGCCGGGGCCTGTGACCTGGAGGTGGAGCTGGGCCCCTCCAGCCCACCAGTCAGCAGAAAACAGCATTCAGAGCTGGCCATGATGCAGCTATGACATGCTGGACTCTCCACCCAGCGTCAGGATACCAGGCACCATTCCACGAGTTGCCGGTGGTGGTACTCTAGTTGTCCTGAAAGTATACGTGTATTTGCGTGCACGTGTGTTCATGTGTGCATGTGTTCATGTGTGTGCTTGTGATGTGTGTCCAAGTGTAGTATGTGTGTGTTCAAAGGTGCACGTGTATACTGTTGCACGTGTTCATGTATGCACCTGTGCATGTGTGCATGTGTATGTGTGCACGTGTGTGCAAGTGTAGTGTGTGCGTGTGTTCAAAGGTGCACTGTATACTGTTGCACACATTCATGTATGCACCTGTGCATGTGTGCATGTGTACTGTGTGAGTGCATGTGTGTGCGTGTGTGCAAGTGTAGTGTGTGCGTGTTCAAAGGTGCACTGTATACTGTTGCATGCGTTCATGTATGCACCTGTGCATGTGTGCATGTGTGTACTGTGTGAGTGCATGTGTGTGCACATGTGTGCATGCATGTGCAAATGTAACGGTGGTCCACAAACATGAGCCGGCCTGGTCAGGGGAGCCAGCTTCCTGCCGAGGCACCCACGGGTTCCCAGGTGTGGGCGCCCACCGTGTCCCCCAGGGCGTCAGGCGGCGTTGCTGCCGTACCGGGGAGCGCGTTCCTGCCTGGGGAGCTCTGTCGGCTCCCCCACACCGTCTTCCACGTCATCATCTGACACGAGAACAGGAGGCAGCTGTGGTAACTTTGGCGCTGAGTGTCAGCCCCTCGTGTCTCACTGAGCATAAGGAAGACACGGCCTGGCACTCGGAAAACGGGGCGCTCCTTTCTCCGATACGAGGTACAGCGTTCTCGGTTCAGGCTGGGGCGCGTCTTCTCCCCCTGCCCCCTCCCCCACACGCTGATGCTCGTCACAGCGTCCGACGGGCGAGGCCGCCTATCGCCAGCCCGTCACCGGCCTTCCGCGGGCCCAGCTTTAGCAGCCGGCAGCTGCTCTCTGGAGCTTGTTTGGCCGACATGAGAAAGCCTGCCGGGCAGGTCACAGTGTCTCTGGAGAGCAGAGGGGCCCCGGGGTGCCCCTTATGGTGTGTGGGGAGCCTCAGTGGGTCACAGGAAGGAAAGGGCCCCACCGTTAAGAACAAAAAGATGGAAACTTCTGCGGCAAGCATGTGCAGACTCCCCGACTCCTGGGAAGACCCATATTCTCCCCATCTGGCTTCAGCCACACCTAAAAGCCAAATCTTAGGGGTTACATTGTGCCCCCCAAAACATGTTCAAGTCTACGTCCCCATCCCGTGCAGGTGACCTCCTGGGGAGACAGGGTCTCCAAAGGTGTGATGAGTTACAATGGGGCCCCCCTGGGTGGGGGGAGCCCTGATCCCAGACGCCGGGCTCCCTACAAGAAGGGGAAATGCGATGCCGTCAGTAGTGCCAGAAGGAGCAGCATGCGGTGACGGCAGAGGGGCAGAGGCAGGCCAAGGCTCCAGGGGTGGCAGTGAGCTGCAGACCCAGGAGAAGACAGTGTGTTGAGTCCCTGATTTTGGACTTCCAGCCTCCAAACCACGCGAGGATAAATTCCCATTGTTTACACCAGCCCGTGTGTGGTGTTTGTCACCGTAGCCCTGGAAGAGTGAGACACCTGGTGTGACTAGGAGAGCAGGAGGAGGAGAGGCGTGTGCTCGTGGAGGGAGGTGAGCTTGGGTTCGAGCATGTGGAGTGGAGGCACTGGGGGGACATCTGGGAGGAGACAACCAGTGTGTTCCAGAAGGACCAAGTCCAGACTGGGAACGACGAGTGGGGAGTTGGGAGCCAAGCACAAAAGCAAGAGTCGAGACCTGAACGAGAGGAAGCAATTGCCCAAAGGGACTGGGAACAGGGTGGAGACGAGGACTGAGGAAGCAAGCCTGGGGGGCCCCGTGGAGAAGGTGAGCCCGAGAGAGCCTGGGGAGGAGGCGAGTCGAGGGAGGAACCAGCCGTGTTGAGGGCAGTTGCGTGGTTCCCCGAGTAAAAGTGGAGGGTGCGTCACCTTTGGCGTCTGGGCCCTATGGAAAGCAGTTTTCGAGATGCCCAAGAGCCGTGAGCAAGGGGTGGGCAGGAAACGGGCACGCAAAGACAAAGCATGCGTCGGCTGCTCTCTCAAATACCTTTTATCATGAAGAGGAGTAGACCCAGGATCTCTTAGGGGTGGGGCTGCACCCCCCAAAAAGGCTGCACTTGAAGTATGAACCCCAGTACCTCAGAGTGTGCCCTTATTTGGAAATAGGGCTGTTATAGATGGAATTAGTTCAGATGAGGTCAAACTGGAGTAGAGTGGACACTCAATCCAATATGACTGGTGTCCTGCTAAGGGGAAAAGAAGAGGCTCAGGCTGAGGAAGGCCATGGCTGCAAGCTGTGGAACAGCGAAAGTTGCTGGAAAATTCCAGAAGCCAGAGCAGGAACAGAAGGATCCTCTCCCAGAGCCTTTGGAGAGAGCCTGGATCCGCTGAGACCTGGATTTTTGACTTCTGGGCCCAAGACTGGGCGAGAATAAATTACTGTTATTTTCAGCCACCCAGCTTCTGATAATAAATTATAAGAGCCCTAGGAGACCAATGCAGGCTACAAGAAAGGTTTTGTTTTTGAAAGATGAATGGGCCTGGACTTTGTCTGTAGGCTGAGAAGAAGCCGCTGTGAAGAGGGCTGAAAATACAAGAGTGCCTTCCAGCTGTCTCTACCTGCGTGGTTCAGACTCATCAGGTCCAAGATGGAGCCCAATCCCTCTCGCCACACACCTGTCTTGTCCCCGGTGTGCCCTCAGTCAGCTGGTGCACCCCATCCACCCCGATGCAGCACCAGGTTCTGTCAGTCCTGCCTTCTGGACCCTATGCTGACCCCTCGGCCTTCCAATCCTACTGGCCTCGCGTGGCTTTGGGTTCTCATCGTTCCTCAACTAAACTATTGCAATAGGTTTCAAACTAGTCCTGCCAACCGCTGCGCATCCTGTCTCAAAAAATAATCTTCTTTTTCTGTTTACATTTTTTCAATGGAGCCCACAGGGTAAGTTGCAAACTTCTCAATATAACATTCATTTATTCATTCAACAAATATTAAGTACCAACTAATAATTAATCAATGGACAACATGCTGGGTACTGTGTTTACAACAATGAACCAAATAAATGAACCCCCTGCCTCCTGAAATTTGAAGTCCAGTGGGCAGGCAAATATTAATTAAATATCGCACAAATAAAATTTCAGCTGTGGTGACTGTGATAGGGGAGAGTTGCAGGACATTGCACGAGGACCTGTAGGGAATTTGATGGCGACAGGTCAGGGAAGGCATCTAGGAGGATTTGACCCTTGAGCTGGGGTTAGAAGGATGAAGAGGAGTTTACACAAAGAAGAGAGAAAAGAGCATTTTTGGAACAATGTGTGCAAAGCTTCAGTGGCGGGAGGAGCAGGACCAGCCCGAGGAGCCGGAGCCTGGCCAGTGGGGAGGAGGACGGGGTGAGAGGACATCTGTGACGCAGGGCTGTGCCGTGGTTCACCTTCATCCCATGAGCAATTGGAAGTCCTTGCTGGGCTTTAAGCCAGAGACGGGGTGATGATGTGATCAGTTTTTCATTTCAGCACTCGGACTGCAGAATAAAAGCTGCAAGGGAAGAGAGAAGATGGGGGCAGAGAGCAGGACAAACCAGAGGTGAGAGGAGATAAATAGTGGTGGTGGCAACGGAGAAAGATGGCTATTTCAGAGCTAGTCACAGAATTCAGATACGAGGGATTTGAGCAGCAGTTTTCAGGAATGATGTTTAGGTGTCCAGCTTACAGAAGCGGATAGTGATCCCATTCCCTGGGTTAGGGAACTCTGGAAGAGAACCAGCTGGAAGGATGGAGGTAGATCCTGAGCTTAATTTTGGACATGTTCATTCTGAGGTTGACTTTGAAACATCCAAGAGCCCTCACGTAGGCTGGAGCCCAGAAGTGGTATAAAGTGTGAGTTGTCCACAGATATGAACGAATGGGTGAGAATGCTTGGAATGAGGATAGAATAAGAAGAGGGCGTATAAGTCAGGGCCTTGAAGAACATCAACCTTTAGTGGCTGGGCAGATGAAGAAAAGTCCGCAAGCCGGAGCTGGAATCCTGGGGTGGGGGGGACCCCAAGAGAGACATCAGACCGTAGTAAGTGTTGGTGAGGATGTGGAGATATTGGCACCCTCAGCATTGCTTGTGGGATTTTGAAGTCATGCAGCCACTTTGAAAAGCAGTTTGGCAGTTCCTTAAAATGTTAAACAGAGTTACCACACGACCCAGCCCTCCCCCTCCCAGGCTTCCTCCCAAGAGAACTGAAAACAAATGTCCACATAAAAGCCTGTACACAAATGCTCACAGCAGCATTACTCATAAAGCTAAAAGGTGGAAACAGCCCAAGTATCCATCAAATGATGAATGGATGAACAAAATGTGGTCTATCCAACAAGGGAATATTATTCCACCGTAAAAAATGAAGTACTGACACATGCTACAACATGGATGGACCCTGAAGACATTATGCTCAGTGAAAGGGTCAGACAGAGAAGGACACATATTGTGTGACTGTGTTCATAGGAAATATGGACACAGAGAGTGAGTGAGTGTTGCCAGGGCTGGGGAGGGACTGCTAACAGGTAAGGGTTTCTTTTAGGGGTAATGAACATGTTCTAAAATGAGGTAGTGGTGATGGTTGCTCAGCTGTGAATATACTAAAACCATTCAACCGTCCATTTTTAAAAGAGTAAATTGTGGTATCTGAGTTTTATGTCAGTAAAGCTCTTATTTGAAAAACCTTTCCCTGTGCCTGTTCTTTCTCTCCCTCCTCGCCGGCTGCGTGTCCCCCTCCCCATCACACGCACGGTGGACCAGTCACAGCAGATGCCTACAGTGCCTGCCCACGTTGCTTCTCAGCCAGGATGCCCCCGCATCTCCTCCTGCCCCAGGAAAGCTCTCCTCGACCTGCACGGCCCCATAACGCGTCTCCTTCTGCTTGGAGCCTTTGCTAACCACTCTCACCCCAGCAGGTGAACTGGGCCATCTCCACCTGCCAGCCACTGTGCCAGCCACGCCCTCGGTGCCGGCTTCCCCGTCTCAGCACACGCAACGTCTGGAGGGAACTGAGCTTGTCTTACCCATGTTCATCTCTGCAGCACCCAGCACCGCGCCTACGAAGAGGGGGTGCTGAACAAATGCTTGTGGGCAAGAGGCTGCAGGGATGGAGCGAGGAGGAAGGCTTGATGGTGAAGAGGAGAAGGCTCTCAAATGCTGTAAGGTGATGTCCCCTTTAGAGTAAACACCTGAAGACAGAGCAGTTACTGTGCCCACGCTCAGGGTCAAGTTCACCAGGATGACCACTCAGGATGCCGAACAAATAGACGTGAGTGTGTTAGCCCCACGAGAGGTTGTTAGTTTCGTTAGTGTAAACCTGGCTTTTATGAGTGATATGGAAAGGAGGTTCAACAAATACTAACTGCCTACATGAAATGAAAACACAGGCAGATTCCCAATTCCCCAGCTCAGCAGACACTATTTTGATGTGCTAATAGCTGCAGATAAGAACCCTGCCATCAGTTAACACTAAGAGAGGGGCAAACTAAATTTTAGCAGAGGTGGAACTGAAATAGCAGATCAGGAAAACCTTTAGGGTAACTTCATTTCAATAGACTCAAGCCCTAAACTGGGAAATTGTTCAGGGTTGATACTTTTCTCCTGGCAGTAAAATGTTTGTCTCTTTAACCCACAAATCCCAGGTGCCAGAAACTAAAAATAAGACAGAGCATGTAGGGGAGGAGGGACCCCACTCCGGGCAGTGGCGAGATGGCTGATTGAGTTACGAGCTCATTGTTGTAAGATTTAAGTACATTAAAAAGCTTTTTAAGAGGAATGCCTACTCATTTTTGAAAATTGGACATTATGAGTAAACAAAAAGGAGGGAAACCTCCCCTTTAATTCCACCACCAGGAGGAAACCACTGTGAAGACGTCACCATCTATCCTTCCAGACTTGAACAAAAACAGAACCGTGTCACTCTAATGCGTGGACACTCAGCTAAAATCCACTGAGCACCCTGGGTGGAGGAGGTGCATACTCAGTCAAACAAGAGGCAATCCCTCCTTCAGGAAGGCCGTATTCTACCAGGAGGGAAATGCACAATAATCAATAAGAAAACTATAAACTGCATTCATTGAACGTCAGATGCCCTCGGTCTCCCGTGCGGTGCCTGCGGAGCTCGCATGTGTGTCCGGGGCTGACCCGCCTACCAGCGAGGCAGCTCTGCTTCGGGGCTTTCCTGGCGGCAACGGGGCCACGTGTCCCTCGTCACCCCGCAGGCCAGACTGGGGTTCGTCAGGCCAGAGAAAGAGTCGCCAGAAAGAACAGAAACCCACGCGCCCCAAGGCCCCGGCCCAAGGCTGACCCCTCAATCCAGACTCCTCGTTGTCAGGAGGGAGCAGGGAGGGGACTAGAGCAGTGACAAAGTCACCTGGAAAGAGGCGTGGGCACTGGCAGGGGAAGGAGCACGGCCACTTTTGCAAACAATGTCATATCATCCCTGCTAAGATGCACCACAAGTCTATGCACAAAAACAAAACAAAACAAAACAAAGAAAAGGGGCCAATGCATTGGAAGATGTCAGTAATTGTCAGGCGCAGCTTGATGTCGAGACATTTAACTGCAGAAAAAACATGCATAATAAACCAATGAAATATGCTGGTGAGCACGTCCTAAGTTTGCTGTGGGAGAAACTATAAACAGGGCCAGGGTGATGAGCGGCGCTGGCAGGAGGCAGGCGATGTGCAGCTGCAAATGAGGTAGCCCGGTGGGCTTCCTGGAGAAGGGGGAGCAGAGGCCCCGAGGTGGGCATTTGCCTGGTGTGTCCAAGCACGAGGAGTGTGGCTGAGGGGAGCGAGCAAGGGGACACCCGCGAGAGGCTCCGTCGCAGGGGCGATGGGGGGTGAAATGTGGGCGACTTCTTGGCCACTTGGCCTTGGCTCTGGTGGACGGGACGCGCGGAGGGCAGGGGCCCGGAGACGGCACACAGCGCATGGCCAGGCCTCCCCGCCGTGCAGCCACATGAGCAGGGCCGGGGCTACTGCAGGACTCGGCAGGGACGGCGGCTAACGCCAGACGACAGCCGGGAGACGGGGAGGCCGAGATGCTGGGTACCCTTCAAAGGCAGGGTCAGAAGATTTCCTGACAAAGCTGGGCGCTGGCAGCGAGAATCAAGGATGATTCCCAAATTCTGGCCTGAGCTGTTGGAAAGCTGCGGCATCCTTGACTGGGGAGGTGTCTCCGGGGAGAGCGGGCTCGGCCAGGGGTGGGGATCAGAAACTGGTGCTTTTTAAACAGACAAGTTTCATTCTTGTCTATTAAACATCCCAAATGCCTTCCTTTCTCAGTTAAAATGCCGTGGATATGGTGCTTGCCATTCATTGGTCCTTGTGGTGGCTGCACAATTTTCCTTTTATGGACGTGCCATGACTTTCTAACCATCTCCTATTGGTGGGTATTTGTCGTCAAAACAACACTCAAAAGTGTTCCACAAATGTAAACAAGGCTTGTCAATGTCCTCATCTGTGTGCAGATCGATTATTTCTTAGTATGAACTCCCATAATTGGAATTGCTGGGACAGAAGGTGTCTTTTATAAACATTTTAAATATTTTTAATATATTTGATACATGTGGTCAAGTCGCTCTTCAGGAAAACTATACCGACTTACATTCCCCCTACAAGGAGCGATTGTTTTCTTGCACCCTTGGTGTGATGGTTGGGTTCATGTGTCAACTTGGCTAAGTGGCCTAGCTGTCTGGTCAAGCGGGCACTGGCCTGACGATTGCTGTGAGGATATTTGAGGCTGGTTAATAAACCAACGGGCTGGTTTGTCGGATCATCAGTCAGTTGACTGCAGCTGACTGATGACTCATCAAGGGGCGTGCTTCCACAGTGAGAGAATGCAATTGGCTGGATTTGGTCCGGGTGATCAGTTGGAGGCTTATCAGCCTGATGGTTAGAGAACCTTCATTCTTCTTCAGCTGCTCAGTGAAGCTTTTCCTGGGGAGCTCATCGAAGTTGCCAGTTCGTTTCCTGAGGAGTTCGTCAAAGTTGTCGGTTCGTTTCCCGAGGAGTTCGTCGGACGTCTTCCTTGGAGTTGACAGCTTGTTGACGGCTCTGCAGAATTTGGACTCGTGCACTCCCGCAGTTGCGTGAGTCACTTTTACAATTTGATTATCAGAGACATCTCTCATTGATTCTGTTTCCAAGGAGAACCCTAACTAATACAACTTGGTACCGGAAGTGGTTCTTGAGAAACGGAATCTTAAAATGGGCTTTTACAATTTGTTTCCTACTCTGATTAGATTCAGAGGCACTAATGACTCTATTTCCAATAATCAAGAGGGTACTAACAGTCCATGGCAGGAGTTGGCAAAGGAAATACGCAAAATAGCACCATTTGATTCTCCTAATTGTGCTCTAGTACAAAGCGAGGCTCTGGGTGACAGTGTTTTCGACACTTTCACGGAGTTTTGCAGTATTAAGAGGTATAATGATGTTGGCTGGCTGCTCTTAGATACTTTGGATACAGTTGTAAGAGAAAGGGATGAGGTAAAGGCTTCAAATTCAAAACTTGAACGCCGTATGACAGATGTAAAGGGTTCTATCTGTGCCCTGAAAGAAAATCTTATTTCCTATGCCCGCAGACTGGAGGTTTCTGAAAATCAGACGCAGTCTCTTATTGTGCGAGTAGCACATTTACAGCGTTAACTAAAATCTCAACCTCTCAGGGTGTCTGCTGTTAAAGTAAAGGCATTGATTGGAAAAGAATGGGATCCAGAAACTTGGGATGGGGACATATGGATTGATAATAATGACAGTGAGGACATTGGAACCCTGGATTCTGCTGGGTCATTGTTAGATTTACCTGTAGAGGGCTGTCCTGGGGAAACAGCTTCTCTGCCTCCAGTCTGCCCTTAGGAGCCTGCCACGCAACTCCCACCTAAGGAGATTGACCCTTCAATGCCTGCTAATCTTGTAATCACCTCCCCTGAGGAAGCAGCCCTCACTCTTTTGTCTGGAGAGATTAATCCTGTTTTAAGAGATGAAAATGCAACAGAGTGTCCTGAGGTGAATGGCTTGAGAGATAATTCTAACTCTTTTCATGACCCACCCCCACCACCAGTTTTTGCTTCAAGACCTATAACTAGGCTCAAGTCCCAACAAGCCCCAAAGGGTGAGGTACAAAGTGTGACCCATGAGGAGGTACGCTATACTCCAAAAGAACTGTATGAGTTTTCCAACTTATACAGACAGAAACCAGGGGAATATGTGTGGGAATGGATATTAAGGGTGTGGGATAATGGTGGAAGGAATATAAGGTTGGATCAGGCTGAATTTACTGATATGGGCCCACTAAGCAGAGATTCTGCATTCAATGTTGTAGCTCGAGGGGTTAGAAAGGGTGTTAACTGTTTGTTTGGGTGGCTGGCTGAAACATGGATCAAAAGGTGGCCGGCATTACCAGAAGTTGAAATGCCAGAAATGCCCTGGTATAATGTGGAGGAGGGGATTCAAAGGGCTTAGAGAGATTAGAATGTTAGAGTGGATTTATCATGGAAGACCTGCTCACACAGCCCTGGAATGTCCAGAGGACACACCTTTTACCAGGACTGTGAGGAATAAATTTGTGAGACTAGCTCCATCATCCCTGAAGAGCTCTGTAGTCACCCTTCTCTGTAGGTCAGATATTACTGCAGGAACTGCTGTCACTGAGCTGGAATCCTTAAACACAATGGGGATAATCGGTCCCGAGTCAGCAGAAGCCAAGTGGCTGCAGTTAATTGCCACAGACAAGGTGGGCGTGGCTACCATAATGGAAAACAGGCCCAAAGCAGCAATCAAAATAATATGACTCGCAGAGACTTATGGCGTTGGCTAGTGGATCATGGAGTACCAAGTAGTAAAATAGATGGGCACATGCTCCTGGAATTCTGTGGTCTTACCATGTTCCCCATCATCCAGAAGCAGCTGGGTTGATAGAACGGTGGAATGGACTTACATTCCCCCTGCAAGGAGCGATTGTTTTCTTGCACCCTTGGGTAAGTGCACTTCCAGGCAGAGATTCAGATTAAAGAAAACATTTCATGAGATGAAAGTAATTTACTCTTAACCCTCTGTCGCGGTCTCCTGGGGCTGCGGAACAAACACCACTGACTGGGCAGCGTCACGCGGCAGGAGTGTCCTGCCCCCCATCGTGGAGCCGGCATCCGGAGTCCAGCCCCCTCCAGCGCCTGCAGAGGGGCCCCCCGGCTCCCCCAGCTTCTGGCGTTGGCAGCCGCCCCTGGCATCCTGGGCTCAGAGAAGCCCCTCTGCCACTGTCCCCGGTGCCGTCTCCCCGTCTCCGCCGTCACGTGGCCCTTCCCTGGGTCCTCGTCTCTCCTCATCTGTGTGTCCTCTCCCTGCCCAGTGAGGACCGCAGTCGGGTTGGATCAGGGCCCTCTACTCCGGTTTGGCCTCATCTTGACGCTCACATCTTCCGAGTCCCTATTTCCACGCCAGGCCAGTCTCGGGACCGGGGCCAGGACATGAACATGTCCTCTGAGGGCACAACTCACCCCTCGGCATCAGCCAGCACCCAGTGACACCACTGCCCCAGCTCTGCACTCCACACCCCCACGGAAACCTTACTGAAGTCCCACTGCTGTGCTGTGTGGGATTAAGAAGGGAGCCGAGCACCAATGCCACTGAGAGACAAAGTCGGGGCAGGACTCATGGGTCCAGCCATTTGTGCACAAAGACCACGACCCTAAATACATCTGGGCTCCTGGGAAGTCCCAGGACACCCCTGTGGGGTGGGTGGAGGGGGAGAGACTGTTGGAAAGAATCAAGAACACCCCAGCTGCAGCCCCATCACCCTGGAAAAATCCCCACACCACGGCACGGCCAAGTGTGGCTCCCAAAGACAGGATGGCAAGACAGGAGAGGCTCATTTTGTGAGCACTGACAAGTGAGTGCTGCTGAGCCAGAAAGAAATGAGTTGAGGATGCTGAGAAAAAAGCCCAAAAGCCTGATCCCTTCCTCAAAGCAAAGCAAGAAGAGCTCAGAGACATCGGGGCTCCATTTTCTCTGTACAATTGCATAGGAGCCCAGAAAACACACAGTGCCTGGGTGAAGGAAAACTGTGATGTCCCCAAGGCTGCAGGGTCCAGGCTGGTGACTAAATTACCCGGCCCCAATCCCCTGGCTGTGGGAATCCAAGGGGAAGAAGGAGGGGTGTCAGCCTGGGAAAATAAAGCACTAGCCCTGAGTCTCCCGGGGCGAAGGGTAATCATGGTAGTGACAGAGCAGTGTTGTATCCCAGCTTGCCAGGCAACATCTAGATTGGCAAAGAGGGCTGAGGAGGCAAGACTTACACATGCCATTAAACGGTAAAAAAAAACAGTAATTCTGACACACAGGCAGATCGTGCCAGGAAGGGCAGTTACGAAATCCGGTTCTCCGCAGCCAGATGCTCTGTGACTGCCCTGTAACTCAGCCTCAGACAGGGCGGGAGTGGGACTCCTGTCTGAGGGTCCCCTCTGGCCTGGGGTTTCAGCCTCTCCTCTGCACCCCAGCTCCCCGGCGTTCGTGGGCTGCCCGCTGGGAATGGAATGCACACTCACCCGCTTGGTGCCCACTGGGGATTTCCGTCTTCCCTTTGAGCAGTCACCCTCAGCCTTAAAGTTGAGTATTGAGGTGCTTCTCAGGCCAGCTATGGTTAAATTTAACTGGGATGAGATTCAGATAACATAAAACTAACCCTTTTGAGGGGTACAGCTCAGTTGCACTTGGATAGCAACTGCAGCCTACCGAGTCCCAAGAGCTGGCGGTTTAGCATCGCCCTGGCTGTGCGCTGAGCCCTGGGTGCCCTGAGCGGCTCATCAGTCAACACACAGTCACTTCCTCCGGGACGGAGAGTGCGAGCCGGCCCTTTGCCTGGAGCTGCGAAAGCACACTTGGCATTCGGTGCTGTTATGTTCAGGGTTTAAAACTTGACACATGCTCCAAAAATGAGGGTGGGGACAGCCAGGAGAATAAGCTACTGCTATTTTTCATTCTTTCCTTTGAAAAGCTTAAAATGAGAAGGAGGACCAGTCATTGGAGGGTTTCTAGTGTATTCTAAACCCTGAAAGCAGGGGCGACTGTCCGTGTCTTCGTGCTCCCAGCACCCAGTCCGGCACCGTGACCCTGTTGGTAAATTCACCCCCACCCACCCGCACGCACTGCGCTTCCTCACCCTTTCGGGAAATCTCTACTCTCCTGTGAAATTTTTTTCCACTTAAAAACATGAAGTCTCTTCCAGAGATGAGTCAAAAGAGGAAATGCTGGTGGGGAAAACTGCACCTCCTTCACTGACAAAGGCTTCCAGAGAGAATGAAAATCACGCAGCCTGGAGAAGGTGCAGAGCGCACGTGTCAGACAGAAGGCGGTTTCCTCCCTTCGACTGAGAGCAGAGCAGAGCTCTGCACGGAGACTTGAGGTGGGGCAGGGGTCCTCAGCAGGGAAACCTCTCTAAGCCCCCCCAGGAAAGTTTGGAAGGTGTTGTGGGTTGAGTTGTCCAAAAATGACGCTTTCCCAGACCTGGGACTGGAACCTCGTCTGGAAAAGCACCTCTGAGGATGAGGTGAGTTCAAATGAGGTCAAACTGGATCTGGTGGGCACGACTCCAAACCACCAGTGCTGGTCTGGATGTATTATGTTCCCCAAAATGCCATTATCATTGATGCAATCTTGTGCGGGCAAAAGTATTAGTGTTGATTAGATTGTAATTCTTTGAGTGTTTCCGTGGAGATGTGACCCACCCAACTGTGGGTGATGACTCTGATTAGATAGCATGGGCCTTGATTAGTTTACTGGAGCACTATATAAGCTCAGACAGAAGGAGCGAGCTTGCTACAGCCAAGAGGGACACTTTGAAGAAAGCACAGGAGCTGAGACCAACTGAGAGTGACATTTTGAAGAGGAGCTGCAGCTAAGAGAGGACAAGACACCCCAAGAGCAACATTCTGGAGAACCCCATTTTGAAACGTAACCTGGGAGCAAGCAGACACCTGCCACGTGCCTTCCCAGCTAACAGAGGTTTTCCAGACACCATTGGCCATCCTCCAGTGAAGGTACCCGATTGCTGATGTGTTAACTTGGACACTTTATGGCCTTAAGACTGTAACTGTGTAACCAAATAAACCGCTTTACAAAAGCTGATCCATTTCTGGTATTTTGCATAATGGCAACATTAGCAAACTGGAACAGATGCAGGGGAGACGGCCACAGATCGAGTGCTGCCACTGCAGCCACGGGGCGCCGAGGCTGCCACCACACTGGGGCCAGGAAGGGGCCAGGGAGGGCCACACCGAGAACCACAAGAGAACACATCTCCACCGTCCTCAGCCGCCCGGTGTGCAGCCCGTTACCGCAGCCCTGGGAGCTAAGGTGGTGGTGTAGACCGCACAGCAGCAGGCCTGGGAATTTCCTTTGTCTTTTGTTCTCTTACTAGCAGTAAGCCAGCGGGGTTAGGTGGACCCGTTGTCCTGGGTCCCGAAGTAGCAGAGGGGCAGCGTCAATCCTTCCCAAGGCCCCTTCTGCAGAATCTGAAGCCGCGCTCCAACCCCCAGATGCCAAGCTGGCGCATCAGCCACCTGGCTGCAAGACAGGCCTCCCCAGGCCCTGCCAAGCGCGGCTGCCGATTTGAACACACACAGCTGGTAATGGTTCCTCAGGACTGTGGCACAGGGCCCCTCTAGCTGACCAGCCAGCCTCAGAGGGGGCAGGTGCAATGGGCACCGAAGCCCTTCACCCAGCCAAACCTGTTGGCAGGGGCTGGCAGTGGCTTCTGGATTCACCGTGTCCTCATCCTCACCACCCCGTGGGACTCCTAACACCATTAGGAAAAGCTTGGGTCGTTATACTCATTTTGGCAAATAAAAATCTAGGAAGAGAGAACGGGACAAGATGACGGGGGTTGTTTACCCTCACATGTATGTGAAAAAAGAAAAATCGAGCACCCCCGTCTCCCAGCTGAGGACTTCTTGCCAGATCACCGTCCCACAACCAGAACCATCCGGAACCACGTCCCTCGCTGTCCCGGTGCTTCTGCTGTGAAGACATTCAGTGTGCACCCTGGAGGGACGGTCACTCTTTTATATAAACACATGCCCCTTCCAGTGGAGGCATACTGTGTTCTTATCTCATAATCTTGAATCAATTTCACTATGTTTTTTCCCCGACTTCTCCCAGGAGCAGTTTCCGCTGCTGGACACACATTCTGGATTTTGCTCCAGGTCCAATGATGACTCACAAAGAGCGGGATGCTGAACACATTCCTGAACTTCTTAGCTCTTCCTCCCCTCCTGCCTCCTCAGCCTGGAAAGAAAACAGTTTTTTTCTTAACCTTCTGCATCGGTGGAAGCATCATTACCCAATGGTAAAGACGGTCCTGACACAGAAGATGTCATTTTGACCAAATGTGAGAAACGTTCAAGGAGATCTCATTTCAGCCCACCAACTCCAGGGCTGGAGATGCTAAACTGGAAATGCATCCACCAAGGACTTTCAAGTGGGACAGGTAACAAGAACCCCAGACCCTGAAGACATAGGCGGGTTGGACATGGGCTCGAGGAGCATGGGGTCACACGGACCCGGACTTCTCTCCTGGCTCTGCTGCTTACCAGCTGCAAGAACTGGGCCCAATGCTTCAATTCCCAACTTTGGATTCCGCATCGGTAAAAGCGAGATGATAACTCGCTGGTTATCATCGGTAAAAGCCGGTTATCATCGGTAAAAGCGAGATGATAATTTGCTGGATGATAACCTTGCAGGGCTGTTGAGAATTTGACAAGCCATGCAGTGGTTTCCGAGCCACGTTTAAAAAGATCTGAGTGCCTGGGCCCCCAGAGTGGGTTGAAACTGTGCCCCCATCCATGTCCCTCCAGAGCCTCGGACGTGGCCTTATTTGGAATAAGGGGCTCTGGAGGTGCAATTCAGGTGTGTACCGAGATGAGTGACATGCGATCAGGGTGGGGCTCCCCTTACGGGAGACGGAGACACCCCAGGACCCGGGAGAAGGCCGGGGGGAGGCCGGGCTGGACCGACGGGAAGGACCGGGAGGGCGGTGTGGACGGAGCCCCAGAGCTCACAGAAGATGCCCCCCGCTGCCCTGGGCCTCGGACCCCCGGCCTCCAGAACTGTGGAGAATGAACTTCCGTTGTCTGAAGCCACCAAGTTCCCAGTAATTTGCCACCTCCCTGCTGCGATCTTCCTTCTCCTCCTGCCCCCGGAAGACAAGCCTCCAGGGCGCCAAACCAAGAAACAATTCCAGAACATAAATCCCCTTGCATCTCGTTAAGACAAACTCCCAGTAACCATTTTAATTTATGTTATGATCCATTTCCAAAACAATAATTATAATCATACCTCAATCCAGAGGAAAAAATTTAGTACTTACAACTTCAAAGTCACAGGAAATTTAAAACTTATAAACTTAAAATATACACATAGACATATAATTCACAGAAATAGAGTGATCATAAAAGACAAGCACAAGTATAATAAATATAATATATTAAGATGAATCTGGAGAAGAACTATAATGGAAATACAAATTCAAGGAGAAAGGGGAATGATGTGAAATTTCCTCCTGTTGAAGAGCTCGTACATGTGGGCTTTACATGATTATTTTGGTGAAACACACATAACAGGAAATTCAACATTTTGAAGTGGACAAGCCAGTCCACTCACGACACCGTGCTACCTTCACCACTATCTACTTCCAGAGCTTTTTCCTTTTCCCACGGAAAAACTCTGTACCCGTCGAGCAGTAACCCACCACCTCCTCTCCCCTCTGCCCCTGGCAACCACCCTCCTGCTTCTGTCACTTTAGATTTGCCTGTTCTGGATATTTCATATCAACAGAATCATGTAATAAGTGGCCTTTGTACACACGTTTTTTAAAACAGATGATGGTGGGTATTAAATCATTCCACTGGATACATTTAAAGGAGTAAATAACGTGTATATTTTGAATTGTCAAATTTTACAGTGTGCCAGGAAATGACATCTTTTGCAATTACATAAACTTATGATTAAAAAAAAAAAAGACATAGAGATCAACTGAAAACTATGGTGGCAGTATGTACAGAGTTTTCCAAGATTAATGTAGGGGGTTATGTAAGCAAAAACATGTATAGATCACTGCTTTCATGTACTCTCATCCTCTGAAAAGTGCTCATCGGTAGAACACACCTGCCGTCTGTTACCGCACCCCCACCCTCAGCTGTTCTGTGGGGTGTGGACTAACATCACATTCCCGAGACCACCCTGAGGATTCCCACCACTGCTCGCAGTGCCCAGGCCGGGGCCCCCCGGCTGTCCATGCCGGTGTCTCTGTGCCCGACCCCCAAGGCAGAGCACAGTGCCAGAGCCGGGCCCGTCCTCAGGGTGGGCCCAGGGCTCCTGCAGACAGGCGGGCAGGTGAGCACCCACAGGTGGGTGGCAGTGGGTGCCCGGGCGCTACGTGCAGAAGCCTTTGAAGGGCCAGGACCCCCTGAATGCAGCACGGCCCCATATTATTCTGCTCCATTAGATGGGTTTGCTTTTGTTCTCTGCAAACTTGGGCTTTAGCTTCTGGGATATTGAGTTTCACCAGCTTCTCTCCTTTTCCCCACACTACTGAAAACTGGGGGCCCTCCTCGGCTGCTCACCCCACCCAGGGTCCTTCTCCTGCTCAGGGTGACCCGGGTCTGCAGAAGCCTCGTGTCAGCGCAGTGATGGTTTAATCTAAAACAATCTCGGTCTGGGCCCCGAGGCTCGTCAGAAACGCCCCCCTTCCTGCTCTTTGAACAAACGCTCCCCCCCCCCGAGTACTGACGTCCCTTCCACTGCCCCCTCCGCCTGAGCTGGGCCTGCCTGCCGCCTCTCCCCGGGCCACTGGGTCCTGGTTGGGAGGGACTGGAAATGACCACAGGCTGCGTTTCTTCCCCTCAAATCCCCGCACGCGCTGGAGACACTTGTCCTGGTGAACATGCTGTGTCCTGCTCTTCCCGATCGGTGTCATGATGGGGGCTCAGCTGGCCCCCACCGAATCTTCCACAAGGGAACCCCAGCTCTCCCCGGCCTGCGGGGGGCCCTGGCTGGCAGGGGCGCTGGGAAGAAGGCGGTGTGTGGCCTGGACTATGGCCGTGGAGACAGAGGTGTGGGGTCGGGTCCTGGCAGCGCCACTCTCCAGCCGCGTGGACTTGGACCCATTAACTGCCCTTCTGAACCTCAATTTCCCCATTTGAAAAACGGAAGTAAAGCCTTCTGTCTCGGAGGTTTGCCGTGAGGATTGCTGAGGATGGTGCTCGTGAAGTAGCTCATTTAGGGCCTGGCATTAGTAAATGCCCAGAAAATTGTGGCTTCCCTTCTACGAGAGTGTGTCCGAAAGAACGGCCAAGACTTCAGTGGTTTTCTATTCCATTTAGTGGAAAATATTAATGTAACTCATTCCTCAAGCAGACGCTATTAATATTTTACAAATTTGATTTTTGTTATACGTAAAGTTCCTGGCTGGAAATCTTTTGCCTCCCTTTTTCACGTGATGAATTCTTGTAGAATTCCAAAAATTAAAGTAGCATTTCTCTTACAGCGGTCCTACAAAAATCATTTGTTTTATTTTTCAAAAACTTTGTGTTTCACGGGGCCTTGAGGACTATGGAGAAAAATAAAGGAGGGGACGGTGAGTGCTTATGTGACATTTTAGACAGGGTGGCCAGGAAGGGCCTCGTTGGTAAGTCAAGATGTGAGTGGAGACCTGTGGTGGTTTGGATGTATCATGTCCCCCAAAACTCCATGTTCTTCAGTGCAATCTTGTGGGGGCAGACATATTAGTATTGATTAAGTTGGAACCTTTGGATTAGGCTGTTTCCATGGAGATGTGACCCACCCAACTGTAGGTGATAACTCTGATTGGATAATTTCCATGCAGGTGTGGCCCTGCCCATTCAGCTTGGGGTTTGATTAGTTTACTGGAGCCCTATAAAAGCTCAGACAGAAGGAGCTCAGTGCTGCAGCTGAGGAACACTTCAAAGATGGCCGTTGGAAGCTGGCGCTGACATTTTGGAGAACGCCATTTTGAAACACCACCTGGGAGCAAGTAGACGCCAGCCACGTGCCTTTCGAGCTAACAGAGGTTTTCCAGATGCCAATGGCCTTTCTCCAATGAAGGTACCTGCGGGACACTGATTACGTGCTTCAACTTGGCGGGCCTGGGCTGGGGGACCTGATCAGCCCCTGGGGAGGGTGGTGGGCACGGGCGACAGCGCCCTTCACAGCCCCCCGGGCCTGGGAAAGTGAGGCCGGAGGCAGGTCCCATTTCCTCACCCAAAATACCACTGTTAGGGGAGGCTTGCCGGAGGGAACCGCCTTTTCCCCACCCCCTTATCTTGCCCGGACACTCCCCGTTGCCAGCGCAACTCCCATCACCACCAGTGCGCATACATTGTTGCCAGACACCGTTACCGGAGCAACTCTCGCCCCTTTTCAATCAACCTCCGCGCCCTCTCAGAACCAATCCAAGCCTTTAACCTCTACAGCTACCCCGCCCTCTAAACGCCCGATATAAGCTTGTACTCTCCCCTAATAAACTCTCTTGGCTTCTTCACCCTAAAAGAACCGTGTCCCGCCTGTTCCTTTCTCGCCGCCCTCCATACTTTGCACGCCTCCGCCGGGGACCGGGCCCAGTCCCCCGCCTCGCCCTCGCCTCCGGGAAAGAGCCCCCGCCGCCGGTACCCTCCGAGCAATCCTGAGAGCCTAGGATTTGGCAACCGGCCGCCACCTCCCCCCCCCCAGACGAATCAACTGCGACCGCAGGTACCCTTTTTTGATGCCTTACCTTGGACACTTTATGGACTTAAGACTATAAATTTGTAACCAAATAAACCCCCTTTATAAAAAAAAAACAAAAACAAAAAAAAAAAAACTTTGTGTTTCAAAGGCTGGGTTGGGCCGACCCCTGGGATTTCTTTCCGTCCTTCCTGGCGCCCCCGGCCTTTGGACTCACAGGACACACGGGCCAGGTGAGCAGACACGACCCTCAGAGCATCCGAGAACGCTCAGCTTCCAGGACGGGCGGCTGGCGGCTGGCGGCTCCGGGTTCCCTCCGTCGGAGGAAGACATCGTCACACGGGCTGGGTGCCCCTTCCTCACCCTCACTTACAAAAACGCAGGAACGTAACTCTAATCTCACGGCAGGATGTTAGATGTCTTCCAACTGCTTATTAGAAAAATCCCTGTTGGTCACGTGGGAATTGCTTTTCCCAGGTTATTCCAGGGCCTGTATTGTTAGGAAAATGAGGGATAATTCTGCCTGCCGTGTCAACCCAAAGGCTTTGGACTAAAACCAATTTCCAAGTCGAGTCCTAGGACTTTCATCTTCTGTTTCCCTCTCGTTTTCAGTCTCACTTTGGATGACGAGCTGAGGGTGGGAAAATCACCTTCTCAAACCATTTGCTTCTGATAACCGAGCGGAGGCCTGTCTCTCCTTCCAAAGGAGATGGCGTTGGCACCCAGAGGCAACTAGAGCTAGAAAACGTCAGAGGCAAGAAAGGACTTGTTAAAGCTCAGCACTTGCATTTGTGAGCAGAAAAAGAAAAATGCTTGTGGAACTAACACAAAGCAATGAAATGTAAGTACTAGCGTTATCCCAACCTGGGATCCGACCCAAGGAATTTTATTCCTAAGTGACCTTGAGCAAGTCACTTCTCTTTGTCAAATAGTCCTTGCATCTGTCTGTGTGTTTCTGCTGCGTGTATGTGTATGTATCAGTTAACTGTATTTTGCTTAACCTGAGGCAAATCTTCCAAATTTGTTGATAGCACTTACCATTTAATTATTTTCCAGGTTGACAGCCCTCTCTTTCTGCAACAAACACTAGCATTTTAATTCCTTGCTTTGCTGACATGGTGGATCTCTTCTAGTTTTCGCTTACTTTTTCTGCAGCGTTCACCCTTGGTGGAGGGCCTCTTGCAACATAAATTACGCTGCCATTTTCACTCCAGAGACGTTTGAAAGGGCTGTGCGGCTTTTCCTAAAACCTTTCAGAGCCGACAAGGAACCCTTGTCTTCCCCTAGGTTTTACTGAGGCATAAAACAAGGAAAGAGATGGAAAAGAAAATCTCTTCCTAGCTCCTTGAAAGTCAGTCTTCAAAGCAAGCTCCCTTGCCTTGCTGGAAGTGAATATCCACACAGTTTTAAGGCCTTGGACTTGATTAAAAGTACAAACTCATTTCCAAAGCAAATGCCAGTGATTTTTTTTTTTTTAATAGCCTTTGCTTCTCCCGGTGCAAATAACAGAGTTGACTTCATTTGCATTCACACATTTTTGTCCTTTGAATTCAAAAGATATAATAGCTCTCCCTGGCTATGCAAGCGTGGCTGAAACTGACCTGTCCAAAAATAATAAATCAGTCCCTGTAAAGCATTTAGAGAACCTGGGGATATCAGCATCATTTGTTGGATTCTCATGACTAAGTCTCCTTAGCTAAAACAGAGTAGAACATTATGCAATTATTTAGCAGGAATCCAGGGCCTTTGGGACAGTCACTCATATAATTCAGGCAAAAGTGAATTTGGGGGTCTGACATTTGCAGATAATTGTGCAACCCTCAGCTGTGTGAGCCAGTCCTAAGAGAGCTCCCACCTTCGATTTGCCCCTGTCCCCCATCCTGCCTCTTGATTAGTTATAAAATGAATAAATCAAACAGACCCTGCTTTGACTCTTGAGAGAAATGCTAAGAGAAATGAATATGGAAACTGCAAACCACCGAACTAAAGGGGTTCTCCCCAACCTCATTTCTCATTCAAAAAAAAAAAAAAAAAAACAACTAGACTCGTTGAGCAAACAAGAGCTTCCAGACGAAAGCTCAGGCCCAGATGTTATTAAGTATAAATATTTATAAGGCCCATAAAGATCCTGGCTAAGCTCAATTTTGCATTAATGTGGCAAATGTTTCAAATTCGGCTCTTGCTGTTTGAAGCCCTTTAGGAGACAGGAGACAGTAGAAGAAACTTTACTGATGGGGGGAAGGTGAGTTCCTCTTTTATGTTTTATGACCAGTTTTTCATTGGGGCACATTGCTTTCCTCAGAAATCACTTCTCAAGGCCTGTCTTTTCCAAGAGGCCAGAAGAAAGCATTTGTGCTGTGGTGGTGACTTCGGGACATCGGGCAACACACACACACACACAGTGGAGCTACGTTCTCAACGTGAAAGGGCGGAGGGGGTGGGTTGCCTTGGTCTGTCCCCATTTTGGTTATTTCAAAGCAGAGAACAAGAGCCTAGAAGCCTCAATTCGGTCATCCTCTAAATGGGTGTGTGATTATTAAGTGGAGCAAATTTTGCTCCTGTCTTAAAACCTTCGATTTAGTTAACTAGCATGTGCTTTTCTAGACAGAAACTTTTAGCCACAACGGTTAAAGACTGGTTTGGGTAACTTTTAGAGGCACAAGCAGCAGAGCCATGCATGGGTGTCCACGCCATGATTTGGCGATGGAGCATTTGCAACTGCACGGTGGTTTGGGCTCTGGACTAAGAGTAGACTTTGGTTCTCCAGGTTCTTGAACAGGACCCGATGTCTGAAATCATTGTTATTTTTAATTTACTGGTTTCATAGTAGGAACAATCAATGGCAGGCACATCTTGCCTTCTTTGACCCACCAATGCCTTGCTTTCTAAAATCTCTTTGGTTAAATACACCATATTAAATTAGCGTTTAACCACCTGGCACAGACATTTTTTCAACAATTTAATGGGATGACTCATCCATGTACAGGGATGACAAGAACCTTGGTTTTTGCCCTGGGAACAAGCCCTAATCCATGAGACCGTTCCAGCTTCTCCGGGAAAGGCCCAGTGCTCTTGCAGCCCCACTGGCCGTGGCCGTGACCTGCACCCCGTCTCCCGTGCCCTGGGTGAGAGGCCTCGGGTCACGGAAGCTGGGAGCGTGGAGGCCCGTGTCCCTCCACAGTACTGGGCTCTGGGGTGTCTTGCACATTTTCGGGGTGTCTCCGGGGCCGGTCCTGCCCTGTCTCCCCGTGCCTGCTCATTCTCGCGGCCTGGCCCAGCTTGGCCGATGGGACCTGGCAGTCCTGCCGTCCGGAAGGCTGACCTTCTCAGCGCCTCCACTATTGGTCACATCTGGCGAGGGCCCTGTGCCACTTACCTGGCTTCCCTGCTTAATGGAGATGTAGATTTTATCAAGGCTCCTGGCAGCCGGCCTTCGAGATGTAATCACAAAATCAATCCACATGGACTCGCCGAGAAGGCATCCCGCAATGTCAGCACTCAGCGAAGGTGCTCTGGCGCCCGCACGGATCGATTCTTCTCTGTCCCTAACAGGTGACCGGCCCCTCCCAGCCGGGGCCACCTGCTGCCCGGGACTTTGCAGGTCCTTGAGGCCACCAGGGGGTGCCTGAGCCCCACCCCGCTCCCCACGGACTGGCCTCCCAGACCGCAGGCTCTTCTTCCAGGGGCCACAGCCCAGGCTGCCTTCAGCGCAGGCTGGGCTGCAGGGCTCGCTGGGCTCCAGGCCTGTCCCCTTAGCTTCGGGCACCCCCTGAGCACAGTGAGCCTCCTCTCCTTCCCTCCCTCCTGCATCCCCATTTGCACTTTGGGTGCGGTAAGAAAAGGGACTTGATCCCCACTGGGGACGCAGCCTTCCGCTCTGGCCGGGCTCGTGTGACATCGGTGTCTCCTGCTGGAAAGGCACGCACTCCCGAAGCAGAGGTTTTTAAAAATGGAAGCGCCTCGGGGAGAGGAGCCCGGATGGGAGATGGCCAGCTGACCGCCTCTTGGCGAAGCCGCGTTCGCACCGCGCAGCCCCCGCCTGGCCTGGAGCCGCCTTGTGGGAGCTCAGCTGGCGTGATGTGGGCGCGTCATCCTTTAATGCAGCAGACGTTTATCCAGCACCTGCTGTGTGCCGGGCACCACGCTCGTCTAGGTGGACACACTGAGTCAGGAGCAAGCCAGGCAGGGCCCCACCCGTCACCACCCAGCGGCGGACCCTCCCAGCCCGAGGTTACGAGGTCTTGTCGAGCTGCCAAGAGGATCTCAAAAAAACAACTGACCCACCTTTGGAACGAGAAGTGAGTATGGTGTATTGTCTGTTGTATACATATACTGCTTTCCAGAGGAGCTTTTCCATCTTCTCGCTTCTCCTCTTGCAGAGGCCGTGGCCGGTGCAGACGGCAGACCCCTCTCTCCAGCAGGTGCTCCTCCTGCCGCCGCAGCCGGACCCCCATCCTCCCCCTGGGGCCATGCTGGGGCTTCGTCTCTGCTGGGACCAGCATCTCTGATGGGTCTCCCCTCTGCAGCCAGACGAGTGCCGTCCACAAACTCAACGGTGGACAAAGTGGGAGTTTTTGATGTTTTTCTGTTTCTTAATTTCCCCTTCAAGGTCTGGTTCCATTTATTCTCTATCCTCCTCCTGCATCACCCACATTGCGTTGTGGTTCCATGGACTTGGCTCGTGTTCCAGCAGGAGGCTGGGGTGGCCTGCGGCTCTCCTCGGATCCTCTGTCCACCAAGGTCCCACCTGGGGTGTCCTGAGCCCCTCCGGGTGTGAGGCAGTGGCAGGTGTGCAGGCCCTTTCGCTGTCCCCACGGGGCCCAGGCCCACCCACAAGCCCTCGGTGGGTGACTGCCAAGGACCACATCCAAGGAAACTATCAGAGAACCACCCAAGGACCCCACGCCCAGTCCCGGGGGACCTTTCCCTCAGGCTCCAGTGGAGGCAAATCCATCTCCTTCCTGAGGATTCCCTGGGCCTGGAGTTTGCCCCAGAGGCACCTGCGGTTCCCTTCCCGGGATCCTACTTTGGGAAGCCTTTTGCTTTCTCAGTTAAGATCTCAAAAGTGTTATTCTGCCGCAGTAAGATGGTCTTAGTTTTTTTGCAAAGTTCCAAGTTCACTTTAGAGGACAACTGCCTCTGGTTCCTCCGTGGGTGCTGCGTGGCCCAAGAGGCTCTGGGATGTCCTTCCCCTTCCTCTCGAACAGTAAATCTCAACCCAGCCTCTCAGCAGCAAACGGAACGGATATGAAAACACTCAGTGGGAAAGTCACCATGCCAGACGAATTGGAGCTAAACAGATTCCCTGGAGCCCCAACACCCCTCACTTCTCCAGTAATTCGTTGAGCCCCCAGGCTTGGGAGCCTCTCTGGGTAACTATTTCACCGCCTCCCATATAAATGGGTTTTATCAGATGGTGAGTGTTCTAGTCTGCTAATGCTGCCGAGATGCAAAACACCAGAGATGGATTGGCTTTTATAAAAGGGGGGTTATTTGGTTACACAGTTACAGTCTTAAGGCCATAAAGTGTCCAAGGTAACACATCAGCAATAGGGTACCTTCACTGGAGGATGGCCAATGGCGTCCGGAAAACCTCTGTTAGCTGGGAAGGCACATGGCTGGTGTCTGCTCCAGAGTTCTGGTTTCAAAATGGCTTTCTCCCAGGATGTTCCTCTCTAGGCCACAGCTTCTCTTCAAAATGTCATTCTCAGTTGCTCTTGGGGCGTTTGTCCTCTCTTAGCTTCTCTGGAGCAAGAGTCTGCTTTCAACAGCCGTCTTCAAACTCTCTCTCATCTGCAGCTCCTCTCTCAGGTCCTGTGCATTCTTCAGAGTTTCCCTCTTGGCTGTAGCTTCTGGGGTCTCACTTTTTGGAAGACCAGAATTCTCCAAATTGTCAGTTTCTCCTTTCTTTGTACCCAAGACTTCAGTTCTAAGTTTATCTCTGTCCTGTCGCATTTTACTATAAGCTGCAAGTAGAAGCCAGGCTACGTCTATATTTTGCTTGGAGATCTCATCAGCTAAATATTCCAGGTTGTCCAAGTTCTGCCTTCTGTCCAACACCAGGACTCAATTTTGCCAAATTCTCTGCCACATTAAAACAAGGATCACCT
Source organism: Choloepus didactylus (assembly GCF_015220235.1). Lineage (NCBI taxonomy): Eukaryota > Metazoa > Chordata > Mammalia > Pilosa > Megalonychidae > Choloepus > Choloepus didactylus. The sequence continues at coordinate 4,382,377 of NC_051318.1, forward strand.
TCCTTCCACTTTGCAACAACACATTCATCATTTCTGCTCAAGGATTTATCAGAAGTATCTTTAGAGTCCATATTTCTACAAACAGTCTCTTCAAAGCAGTTTAGGCATTTTCTATCAAGCTCCTCACAATTCTTCCAGAATCTTCCCCTTATCCATTATAAAAAGCCATTCCAACACGTTTGGTATTTGCAAACTCAGCAGCACCAGCACCCCACTTCTGGTACCAAAATCTGCTCTAGTTTGCTAATGCTGCCGGAATGTAAAACACCAGAAATGGATTGGCTTTTATAAAGGGGGTTTATTTGGTTACACAGTTACACTCATAAAGTGTCCAAGGTAAGGCATCAACAATCAGGTACCTTCACTGGAGGATGGCCAATAGCATCCGGAAAACCTCTGTTAGCTGGGAAGGCATGTGGCTGGCATCTGCTCCAAGTTCTGGTTTCAAAATGGCTTTCTCCCAGGATGTTCCCCTCTAGGCTGCAGCTCTTGCTCAAAATGTCACTCTTAGTTGCTCTGGGGGTGTTTTTCCTCTCTTCACTTCTCCAAAGCAAAATCTGCTTTCAATGGCCATCTTCAAACTGTCTCTCATCTGCAGCTCTTCTCTCAGCTCCTGTGTGTTCTTCAAAGTGTCCCCCTTGGCTGTAGCAAGCTCGCTCCTTCTGTCTGAGCTCATATAGTGCTCTAGTAATTTAATTCAGACCCACCCTGAATGGGTGGGAAAACATCCCCATGGAAATTATCCAATCAAAGGTCTTGTCCACAGTTGATTGAATCACATCTCCATGGAAACACCTGAAGGATTCCAAAATCTAATCAATACTAATATGTGTGCCACACAAGATTGCATCAAAGAACATGGCTTTTTCTGGGGGACATAATATATACAAACAGGTACAGTGAGAAAACATAGTCCAGCGGCACAGGCCTGCCTTCTAAGAGCTTACAGTGGGGGAGGAAAAGTCACGCAAGTGTTTCAATGTAATAAAATGAGTTCAGTGTTGAGTGTGCACTGTTTATGAGTTGATTGGGAAATTTCCAGAGATAGGGATCAGCCACTAAGACAGAGGCGAGAATTCAACACTGAAGTGATATCCTACTGGCAATAGCTAACCTACCTCCCAGGCACTGTCTTAAGACCTTCCTACGCATTAGCTTTCTTAATGAGAACACTATAATTATGACCCCAATTTACAAATGCGAAGACTTTACAAGGATTAAGTCACTTGCCCAAGGCCTGTAGCTGGGGAGGTGAGGTTGGGCTTGGAGCTCAGCCTGAAGTGGCCCCAAGTCCAGGCCCCAAACCAGTGTGCTGTGGAGCTTGGCCAGAAGATGATTTTGCTTATGTGTCTCCACCATCAGGCTGTGGACAAATGAGGGAACGTGTCGTTTGTGTTTTCTCGTTGCTCGGGGCACACGTGGCCCCTGGTTAGTGTCACCGACCGACTTCCTAGACCTTCATCTTCATGAAGTGTTGGTGAAATTTCATCTTAGAACTTCAACTGAATTCCACCTACTTCTTTTGAGTCTCTAAATAAGCTGGGAGTGAGGGGGGGCTTTGAAGACAAATAAGACATGATCCCCAGCCTTGAGAAATTTCTAAAGTGTGTGTGTGGAACAAGGGAGAGAGAGAAACATCTCAAAGCAGCTCCACGCAACAGTGAGGTACAGAGTTCCCTCTGTGCATTGAAAGCAAATGCCACGCTCTGGAAACGAGGAGGTGGCCCATGCTCGCTGCTGGACACCCCAGCAGGGAGGCTGCGGCCCCTCACTTGATGGTACCAGAAGTGGGCCCCTTGGCCGTGCTGGCTGCTGGCTGGGGGTGACGGTGGTGTTGCCCGTCAGGGCCCCCCATGCCCGGGGCTGGGCCTATGTGGGTGGGGAGCTGCAGAAGGTCCCAGAGCCGGAACCCAGAGCTTTGGGGGCCCCAGAGGGAGGCAGCTGTGGAGAGCAGGATGTCAGCCCTGACGCATCATTAGTAGAGACCAGGGGTGGCGTACGGGCCAGGTGGTCAGGAGGACCCTGGAGATTTAAGGGAACGGACCCAGAGGGCTGGCAGCTCCCCAATCTCCTCCTGGGTTTCCAGCTTCTTTCAAATCCACCACAGGGATCTGCTGGAATCAGGGTGCTGGTGGTTTGGATGAAATGCATGAAGGCTGACGCGGCAGTGACTCATGCTTGCAAACGGCGGCCAACCCTACCTCGTACCTGGAGCACAAAGGGAGAGCAACCACCCTCGCCCCAAATAAATCTTCCCCGCAGAGGTCTCCAAGGGCCTCGAGGCCTGCCAGGGACTGGGCCTTGAGCTCACTGAAACTGCCACAGATTGCCAAGTTTTGCAGATGTTTGCACTGATTGCTTTATGTTTTGCAATATTCCAGAGTTGTTCCCTAGTGATGCCTGTCCACTCCCCACGTTCATGCTTAATAAGAACGGTCTGCAGGGGGAGATACCTCCAAAAGATGAGGGGAGGGAGACCGCCTCCGTCGAGCATGGACGAGCGAAATAAACAATCGCAGCCCCGTCCCCAATAGACAGGCGTGCATTAGTGGGAACTCGGGCAGTGATTCCTAGAGAAAAAAACAAGGAAGCTGGTGTTTCTTGCAGGGCATGGGCACCTTCATCTTTCTCAGGAGGGCCGTGAGCCCCAAGAGGGCTTGGCAGTGCTGCGGATCTCCAGGTGAGCTGAGGTGGGTGTTCAGGTGACAAGGCGAGTCCTGTAGGAACCTGCGTCAATTCTGGAGCTAGAGGGGGTCGGTGCGCAGGGTGAGAAGAAGCTTGGTCAACTACGGAGGAAGACAGCGACCCCAAGTGATAGAAATTGAGACACAGTCCCTGCTCCTACCCATATCATCGCATTTGATGTTCAGAAAAAATCCCCAAGGCCATCAGGACCCCTACAAAGGGGGGTTCTCTGAAGGTGCGTCAAAAACTCAGTGGCCGATCCGAGGGTAAAAGGCCAGGGTTGTGTGCCACACGCCACACACATTTCCTTCACAGCTACAAAGCCTCATAAGTATTACACATACTGCCTCGAGTCTCCCCTCCATCCTGAGGTTCCCTCAGCCAGTACCAGGCCTCCGTTTCGTGCTGAGCATCCGCAGTAGCCCCGGTGCCGAGCCCTGTGCACACAGCTCAGACACAGAAGTTACTCCAAGAGGCCGTATTTTAAAGAAGAATGTGTAAGGGCTGCAGGGATCTTGGGTGCTTCCGGGCTGAAGTCCGCGGAGACTGGAGGGAGGCCGGGCTGCAGATGGGGGGCTCCCTGCACGCACGAGGCCCTCTGGCCCGAGCCCCGGGGGCGGCTGCAGGGGCCGAGGGTGCAGAAGACCTGCAGGAGATGCGTGGGGTGCAGCTGGGAAGCCAGAAACCGGCCAGAGGGCTGTGACTGCACAACCGAGTTCTGCAGCTTGAGCTGGTTACTTAAAAACCGCCTCACCGGGGGCGAGGAACGACTGTAAGAGCAACGAAAGCATTTTTCCCTGGCTCCCAACCTGCCGCCTGCAGGAGCCCCAGCTTGCTGCCCCTGCCGCTGTGGCAGCCCCAGCTTCCCACCGCCCTTCCCTGTGGGACCCCGAAGCTGCTGCTGAGGCGCCCCCTTGGCTGGAGGCGGCCCCCGCTGCCCCTTGGGCCGCCCCGGCTCTGCCCCGCCCCAGGGACCGGCCCCAGGGGCAATCCGGGGGCAGGGGGCAGGGGCTCCCGGAGGTGTAAAGAAACGGCCCTTCTCGTTATCTGCCCGGCCGTGGTCACTGCCCTGGAGGGGGCGGAGGCTGGGCTGGGCTGGGGGCCATGACCCTCGCCCCTGACCCTGACCCGCTGTCCTTGCCGCCATCCCACACCCCCTGCCCCACCCTGGCTCTGCTTGGCACACGCACGAGGAGTACACGGGTTTCCCTGCGCACCTGCGACACCCCCACCCCCCAGGAAGAGTTCAGGTCAGTCATGTGGCATCTGAATGACACGGGCCCCAGCACCACGCCCGCGGGTGACACTCTCCCGGCCACCCCTGCGCTGGGGGACAGTGATTTCAGCTGCCGGGGAGCATCTGCCCGAGGGGACCCATTAAACACCCATATTTCAAGTCGGCTTTCCTATTGTTATTTTTAAGATTATGTATATTTTTAAATGAAGCTATTATTTGAATTTAAAAGGAAAGGGGTAGAAAAATGTGCCATTCCATTGGAATAAAAAAGAAAATTGATATTTAAAAAAAAATCAACTTTATTGAGGGAAAATTAGTGCACAATAAAATTCACCCTTTGTAATGTACAGTGTGTGGCAAATATATAGAGTTGTGTAACCACCACCAAAATAAGTGTCCACTGTCCCCCCCCAGAAAAAATTTCTGTGTGCCCCAGCAGCTAACCCCTCCCCCCGCCCTCCCTCAGGCCCTGGTTAGTTTTGTCTCTCCAGTTTTGCCTTTTCTAGAATGTCACATAAGTAGAATCACATGCTGTATGGAGACCTTTGCATGTGTTGGTGGTTCATTCCTTTTTTTTGCGGAGGAGCATTCCCGTACACGGGGGCACTGCACTTAGTGCATCCAGGCACCTGGAGATGGGATTTGTGTTGTTCACGGTTTTTAACTATTAAGAATAAAGCTGCTATGAATACTTGTTTGCAGGTCTTGGCGAAGACATATGGTTTCATTTATTTGATGTAAATACCTAAGAGTGGGATTGCAGGGTCTTTTGGCAAATGTACACACAAAATGTTTTTGAAAACGAGGGCAGCTTATGACTGGTGCTGAGTCGTTTACGCAGAAAATAAAATTCCAGGGCGGGGAGTTTTAGGGTCAGCTCAGTGCTGGGCCGCGCTGCCTCCCCAGGCCCCTGACCTCAGACCCCTGCTTGCTGCTGCCCGGTCTGGGGGCCGCGGATGGGCAGATGCGGCGTCAGCGCCCGGCTCCACTGCTCGTCGGTGGTGTGCGCTTCGGCAAGTCTCACTCCTCTGAGCTTTCGTTTCCTCGGCTGTAAAGGAAGGACGCTAGCCGTGCCTGCCTCACAGAGATGCTGCAAGGGCTAAGGACAAATCAACACACGGGAAGAGTGTGGAACGATGCAGGCCCAGTGCATGTACTCCATGAACACCCCCATGGAGCGTCCAGGGAGAAAACCGGAGCTGGATTTAAACCGAAGGAGATCGTGGTGGGGGCGAGGCATCGTCCCGAAAGCCCTGACGACAGAGCAGCTCAGCAGCTCGGGAAGAACACGCTCGCTCATCAGCACATGCTTTCGAGGGCCCTCCAGGTGAGCCTGGATCACATGGAAGGACAAACTCTGGTGTGGGCAGAAGAAGAAGAGAGCAGGGGCTTGGTAAGAGGGTCCCCAGGGCAGGCCGTGGTGACTGCGCTGCCAGCCCTGCCTTCCATTGCGGTTCCGCCTTCAGCTTGGTTCTTGATTCCGTGTAAGACGAAGCCAAGGCCAGCCCCTGCCCACCTCCTCGAGGAGGCCAAGGCCACGGCTCCTCCTCCCCTCGCCCACCAGCACACCGCACCTGGGCCCTTTACAGTCGAGCTCCCTCCCAGGCACCAGGGGACAGGTACACACAGGAACAGACGTTGCCTCCCAGCCTCCTGGGCGGCGAGGCCAGACGCAGGCCCAGTGGAGCAGGCCCAGTGGAGCTCGCCGTCCTGCTGGAGCCGCTCGGATGGAAAGTATCACGAGAGGCAGCTCAGCACCATCCCGCTGCCCGAGATTGGCCAATGGGGTGACACCCCGGGGACAGATGGCCCAACTTGCTGATTTGGTTGAACGGGGCCAGCAGAAGTGGAGGGCCTCTCCATGGGGGCTGTAAGGAGTAGGATATGGAGCAAAACAGACCTGCAATCCATCCCCTCCCTGAGGCCAGATGTGTTAGCCAGGGATTTCCAGAGGAAACTGAGTGTGAGCAAGCAGAAGTGCTGCTGCAGAGGCACAGAACGTGTCTTGGAAAACAACCGTTTCTGAAAACGGGAAAGGCACGAATGTGCTGAGAAGCCAGTCCTGACGTGGGAGCTGGGACCTGTGTGGTGGCCACGGGGACGGACAGACTCGGGTGGCCACGGGGACGGACAGACTCGCCCATGTCTTGGGTCTCAGCTGGGCCCAGCCCCTGGACACACCGTGAGGTCTGCGGGCCCCACTTTAGCTCTCGCTCGTGCTTTCAGCTACGCTTGCTGAATGCCTTCAAAGAGCGAAGTGTTTTGCTCAGTCCTAGGGGGTATCAGAGACGTGGATATCGTTGTGTTTGTGTTTCGACACCGAGTCCTGTGGGGCAGCTTCTCTTCCCCCGCTCCAGGCATGGATGCTGCAAGGCTGCCCATCACCACTTCCCACCCTCTAGGTCCAGAGGTGACCACAGGGGTCAGGCCCGATCATCTACCCTTCCCCTGCCAACAGTGTGGCCTGAGCTGGGCTGGGAGAGACTCCACTGGGACTTTTCAACTGGGAACCTCAGGCTAGTGGCTTTGTGGTGTTATCAGCTTGGCCAGATTAAACCGCAGCCCCTAGAATTCCCTTTCCAGCATGTTTCCAAATTGTTGGGATGTAAAAGATGTTCTCTCCTGAGACTTGGGGACAGAAGGGAAGCAGGCACCATTTTGTACAATCCATATACCCTCCCCTAGTTATCCAAACACTAATCAGTTGACTTTGGGTTAGGGAGAGTAACTAGGGTGGGTCTAACTTAGTTGGAAGGCTACAAAAGAGCATGTAGGCCTTCCCTGGAGAGAGACGTCTGTCACAGACACCATTGGCCATGGGCTTCCAGCCTGCTCGTGGCTCGCCCTTCTTGATGTTCTACCCTCTGGGTTTCTGAACTTCTTGGCCAGCCCCCATGTCACACAGGCCAGTTCCTCAGGATAACCTTGAGTGGGGAGGTGTGTGTGTCCTGCTGGTTCTGCCTCTCCAGTTGGAGCCTGACGCAGACAAGAGCCTGGGCCCTGCCTCTGGGTTTTGTGGCAAGATCTGCTGGTTGTCTCTCCAGCTTTTCCTCTCTTTCATTAGACTAGAGCTCCCTGTTTTTGGCTAGCTCATGGCCACCCAGAGGTTCCAAATTCCAAAGGTAAGTATTTACAAAAGAGAAATAAAAACATATTTCCACAGAAAGATTTGCATGTGAATGTTTGTAGAAGCTTCTTTCCTACTAGTTAAAAAGTGGAAACAACCCTATTTATCCATCAGCTGGTAAATGGATGAATGTATCACTATTTACATGTACATCCACACAATTCAATATTACTCAGCAATAAAAAGGAGCAAAGTATTCATTGATGCAACAACATGGATGAATCTCAAGTACATATATCTGATAAGTGACTTGTATCCAGAATATGCAAAGAACTCTGACAACTGAAAAATAAAAAGACAAGTAACCAATGAACAAATGGGCAAAGAATTTGAAAAGACGTTTCTCCAGAGAAGGTATATAAATGGACAATAAGCACAAAAAAGATGCTCAACATCAGTAGTCATTAGGGAAATGCACATCCAAACCACTATGAGATGGCAATTCACACCCACTAGAAAGGCTATCATCAAAAGGGAGTTAATAACCAGTGTTAAGGATGTGGGGAAATTGGAACACATACATTCATTCTGAGAATTTAAAGTGATGCAACTACTTTGAAAAACAATTTAGCAATTCCTCAAAATGTTAAGCAGAGTTACCATACAATCCAACAGTTTCACTCATAGGTATATACCCAAGAGAAATGAAAACATACATCCACATAAAAACTTGTACCTGAATTTTCATAAGAGAATTGTTCATAATAGCCAAAAAGTGGAAACAACCCAAATGTCCATAAATCTATGAAAGGAAAAACAAAATGTGGGGGATATATATATGTATATGTATATATATATACATAGATAGATAGATATAAAATGAAATATCATTTGGCCATAAAAAAGGAATAAAGTGCTGATCCATGCTACAACATGGGTGGATCTTGAAAGCATTATGCTAACTAAAAGAAGCCAACAGTGTGGCTTTAAAAGAGCACATACTACAATTATTTGATTCCATTTATATGACATAGCCAGAATAGGCAAATCCATAGAGACATGAAGTAGATTCGTGGTTCTCTGGGGTTTGGGGGAATGGAGAGTGACAGCTAATGGATACAGGGCTTCTTTTTGGGGTGATAAAAATATCCTGAAAGTAGATAGTGGTGATGCTTGCACACCTCTGTGAATATATTAGAAACCCAGAATTGCACACTTTAAAAAGATGAATTTTGCTGTATGTAACTTATGTATCAATAACGCTCTTATTTAAAAAATGAAAATATGCAAAGGATCACATATTTGTATATATATATATATACACACACACACATACATTCATCCATACAGACAGACAGACACACACACACACACACACAGACGCTAGAGGGGAGCTTTTGGGGAATATCTCCGGAAGCCTGAAGGAGGAAGAGCAGTTATCAACAGAGACAGGGAGAGTCTCCCAAGAACGGGGGGTTCCAAGAAGTCTGCGGGCGGCTCCTTGAGGTGCTCCAGGAGGACTGAGACCAGTAAACAAAACAAGCACCTGAACCAGGTGGGCAGCGAGCGCCCAGGGAGGGGGGTGCCCCACGGGACTCGCCGAGCTGGTGGGTGAGGAGAAGAGCTCATGAAGACTGAGCTTGAGGCCCCTCCTCAGGAAGAGCCAAGCCCCCTCTGGGCACAGAGGCCCCCCAGAGTGAGGGGGTGGCACGAGGTGAGAGCAGAGGAGGACAGGGGCTCCGAGGAGGACTGAGGCGAGAGACTCTTTCCCAAGCTGCAACCCTTTCTCCTCTTCCTCTGCTAAGACTCCCTCGCAGACAGCTCAGGATAGGTGAAGCTCAGCTTCTCAGCCCAAAAGCCCTTTGATGTGACAGCAGTCACTGTAAATTACTGCGGGTAGACCTCACTGGCTATAAACATGAAATCTTTTTTCCCCCCAATAACTGTCCCTCGATAACATCTCTGTATGGCCTCTAAGGGTCATCTGACACCATTCTGGCCAGATTCCATCAGTTTCTAATCACTCTTGGTTACTAAACAGTAATTTTGTAATTCTGGCATTTAAAACTCAGTTCATATCCTTAAAATGTTTCAACCTTTAACTGGGTTGGGGTGGGGTCTGGCTGAGACCCTGCTCACTCGGGTGGGAGCTGAGGAGGCAGAGGCTGCCTCAGTGACTCCGTGTGGTAGTGGGGGACGTGCCCTGGGCCCCTCGGTTCTGTCGGGGTCTGTCAGCTCTGTCAACCAAGGTGGCTGCCTCCACACAGGCCGGGCTGGGGTTTTCTCCCCACAGAGCTGTTCTGTTTCATCTCCGCACCAAGCACTGCTCGGCTCGGTTAGTAGAACCTGTCTCCAGCTGGGCTGTGCCACTGACCTTGAAGTGCCCTTGGCTCTTGTGCCTTCAGTAACGTTCATGTTCCTTCACAGCCACAGAAACCACCAGGCTCCTTTTCCACAACCCACGAGGGCCACAGGGAAATGTCTTACATTCATTTCCCGTCCCAGGTTGGGCTCTCAAGAGGCAGGGCTGACAGATAAAATACAGGATGCACCAGTAAATTTGAGTTTCAGATAAACAACAAATAAATTTTAGCATAAGTGTATCCCAAATATTGCAAGGGACATACTTATACTAAAAAATTATTTGTAGTTTTTCTGAAACTCAAATTTAGCTGCTGGCCATCCTGTGTTTTATTTGCTAAACCTGGCAATCTAATAAGCAAACTCTGAGATGGCGATTTAGCAGAGGGGGTTTACTGGGGAGGTTCTGAGGGTCCTTGCAGGGGAAAGGAACTGGGTAGAGAAAGATGGATGGCAGCAAAGGCCTGGGATCACCCTGCGGTTTTCTTCAGAGTGGTGCCCAATTGAGGGGAGGTGCTGGGGCTGTCTACACTGGGTGACCAGCCCCTGGGCGTGGGCCCACCCTGGGAGGAGGTGCCCGTGCAGGGGTCCACACGTTCCTCCTTCTTCGAGGGAAATCCAGGTGGCTCCGCAGCGCTGCCCCTGACCAGTGTCTTCCCCGGGGGTCAGATGGACGCGGGCAGCGTGAGCACTCGGCCACCCTTAGAGCAAAGGGCAAGAGGCCAAGCCAACAGGAGCTGCGCTGAGCAGACCCGACTCTGCTCACACCCGCCACAGCGACGCGGATACGCCCAACACCCGTCCTGGTCGCATTGTGGGTGGCGGGTGTGAAAAGTGCTTCGGTTTTCTGAAGAGCTATGAGCCTAAGTGATTGCGCTTAGTTAGACAACAATTCCCACTGGACCCGGGCAGCTCCAGGAGGCAGGTGCAGCTCACCTGAGAAGCATGATTGCTTCCCTAAGGTGTGCCCCCCACCCCCATCCCCGTCTACCCTCCCCCTCCTCCACCCCACCCCCAGCCCTCCGCTCCTTCCTCTCCCTTCACAGCCCGGGGACTCTCCCTCCCGCTGCCTTTCCTCCCACTCCCAGGAGCACCTCCATCTCCTGACGCCCCGGACACGATTTGGGCGGGCCCGGGTCTCCCTGAGTTGCGGCCACCCGCTCTGAGGTCCTAGGATGCCCGCTTCACTTCCTACCCCTCCGGGCTCTGGCCACACCCAGGCCTCGCCACTGCGCAGCAGCTCCCTCCGTCTGGCACCTCACCCCCAGACCCCCTTTCTCCCGGCTGCTCTTCCTCATGCCCGTGGGGCCTGCTCCGCCCCTCAGTGTGCTCCCCCCAGTGTGCTCCCCGTCCCCAGTGTGCAGCCCCACCAGTGTGCTCCCCTCCCAGTGTACTCCCCTATGTGCTCCTCCCTCCCCTCGTGTGCTCCCCCCTCCCAGTGTGCTCCCCCCAGTGTGCACCCCTCCCAGTGTGCTCCCCCCATGTGATCCTCCCTCCCCCCGTGTGCTCCCCCCTCCTAGTGTGCTCCCCCATGTGCTCCTCCCTCCCTCCCAGTGTGCTCCCCCCGTGTGCTCCTCCCTCCCCCCCAGTGTGCTCCCCCCAGTGTGCACCCCTCCCAGTGTGCTCCCCTTCCCAATGTGCTCCCCCATGTGATCCTCCCTCCCCCCGTGTGCTCCCCCCAGTGTACTCCTCCCTCCCCTCAGTGTGCTCCCCCCAGTGTGCTCCCCGCCCCCAGTGTGCACCCCGCCCCCAGTGCTACCGCCCCCAGTGTGCTCCCCCCAGTGTCACCCCTCCCAGTGTGCTCCCCTTCCCAATGTGCTCCCCCATGTGCTCCTCCCTCCCTCCCAGTGTGCTCCCCCCAGTGTGCTCCCCGCCCCCAGTGTGCACCCCCCCAGTGTGCACCCCCCCCTAGTGCTCCTGCCCCGAGTGTGCTCCCGCCCCCAGTGTGCTCCCTCATACCCCAAGCGCTGCCCGCTCCCCGCCCGGCCTTTCCAGACCCGGATCCCGCAGGGCAGCCCCTCCCCGCCCGGCCTCCTCCCTTCCTCGGGGGCCCCGCCGGCAGAGGCGCCCCGGGCCCAGCGCGGCTCCCCAGACAGCGCCCCGCCTCACCCGCCCCCAGCTCCCTGCCGCCCCCGCCGCCGGCTCGTCGACCCCCACCCCGCACTCTTCCCAGGGCCCCATGGAACGCGCTCAGGCCCCTCCCGGGAAACGATCTACTCTGCCCCAGCTCACCCGGGCCGGCTGTGCCTTCGGGGGAGCGTGGAGCAGGGCCCGCACTCGGGGTGTCCGCGGCCCGCGGCTCTCCCCGCTCCCCCGCGGCCCTCGGCAGCGCCGGCCCCCGAGCGCTCAGGGCGCGCCCTGCCCCTTCCCTCCTGCCCGCCCTCTCCCGTCCATGCAGACACCCCCCGGGCAGGGGCCCCCAGCCCAGGGGGGACAGACCCCGGCCCTGGGACGGACCTAACTGCCTGGACGGGGCCGGGTGCTGAGAGGACGCGGCCAAGGGGCGGGAGCACGTGAGGGGGCCGTGGGCGGGGGTCCCTGGGGCCCAGCGCCCTGCTCCGCCCGAGCGGCGTGTCCAGGAGCGAATGCGCGTGTGGCGGGTGAGCCTCAGCGCTCGGATCCGTGAACAAGAGCGTGTGTGCACACGCGTGTGTATTAAAACCCACAGGGTGAAGTAAGAACCCACAAGTTCCCGCTGATGTAAATAACCAATAGAATAATAACAGGGGGAAAAGGACAGTTCTTCCTTGGAATAGACCAACTAATAAATATAGAAGGTGTGAGGGGAACAGAAAATCATCTCAGCAAACTCTACGTTAATAATTGTTTAGGCAAGACGCAGTCATCAATTGTAAAACTAGTGAATGACCTTAGATGAGAAACGGGATGCTCATCCCCCCACAAGATACTCACAAAGGGGAAAACAGTAACTTTACTATTTAATTACGAAGGGGGAAATTTATCTGTTCATCAGGTGATGAACATTTGCGTTGTTTCTACTTTTTGGCTGTTATGAATAATGCTGCCCCAAATGTTCACGTGCAAGTTTTTGCGCAGATGTGTTTTCATTTCTCTTGGGTGCACATGCACACACACTGAGGGTGGGATTGCAGGGTCATTTGATAACTCCATGTTTAACATTTTTCCAGAATAGCTGCATCAATCCACATTTCCCCAGAAATGAATGAAAGAATGAATGAATTTCTCCATATCCTTGCTAAACTTGGTATCAACTTTTATGTTAGTCTGTGTGAAATGGTATCTCATTGTGGTTTTGATTTGTATTTCCCTAATGGCTATTGATGTTGAGCACCTTTTCATGTGCCTATTGGCCATTTCTACATCTTCTTTGGAGAAATATCCATTCAAAATCTTTGCCGATTTCTAAATTTGGTTATTTGCCTTTTTAACATTAAGTTGTAAGTTTTCTTTATGTATTCTGGATACAGGTATCTTATCAGATACATGATTTATAAACAGCTTCTCCAATTCTGTGGGTTGTCTTCACTTTCTTGATGGTATTCCTTGCAGAGAACAGCTTTTAACTTTGATGTAGTCCAGTTTATCAATTTTTTTTCTTTTGTCACTTGTGCCTTTGGTGTCATATCTAAAAAACATTGTCTAAACCAAAGTCACAGAAATTTACCCCTGTTTTCTTCTAACAGTTTTGTAGTTTCGACTCTTATATTTAGGTCTATGATTCATTTTTTTTATAATTTGATTTTATTAAGATATATTCATATACCGTACAATCATCCAAAGTATACAATCATTTGTTCACTGTACCATCATATAGTTGTATATTCATCACCCCAATCTATTTTTTAACATTTTCCTTGTACCAGAAAAAGTGAAAATAAGAATAAAAAATAAAAGTAAAAAAGAACATGCCCCCTCCCACCCTATTTTTCATTTAGTTTTTTGTCCCCATTTTTCTACTCATCCATTCATACACTGGATAAAGGGAGTGTGACCCACAAGGCTTCACAATCACACTGTCATCCCTTGTAGCTACATCACTATACAATCATCTTCAAGAGTCAAGTCTACTGGATAGCAATTTGATAGTTTCAGGTATTTACTTCTGGCTATTCCAATGCATTAAAACCTAAAAAGGTTATCCATATAGTGTGTAAGAAGGCCCACCAGAGTGACCTCTCAGCTCCATTTGGAATCTCTCAGCCACTGAAACTTTATTTTGTTTCATTTCACACCCCCTTTTGGTCAAGAAGATGTTCTCAATCCCAAGATGCCGTGTCCAGGTTCATCCCCAGGAGTCATATCCCATGTTGCCAGGGAGATTTACACCCCTGGGAGTCAGGTCCCACGTAGGGGGGAGGGCAGCGAGATCACACACTGAGGTTGCTTAGCTAGAGAGAGAGAGGCCACATCTGAGCAACAAAGAGGCACTCGGGGGAGACTCTTAGGCACAGTTATAAGCAGGTTTAGCCTCTCCTTTGCAGTAACAAGCTTCATAACGGCAAGTCCCATGATAGAAGGCTTGGCACATCAAACCCCCAGTCCTCAATATTTGTGAGAACATCAGCAACAATCCAGGTGAGGAAGCCCAACACCTCTGCATTTTCTCTCACCTCCTCAGGGGGGGGGGGCTGCACATATATTTTTATTCTCTGTCCAATTACTTTGGGATGTGTCTCTATTTCATGCTAACCTATGCAAACCTACCAGGTCTCACTTCCTATTAAAAGTTCCATGTAATTATTGTATTTGAACAAACTGTACAAGTTAAATTGTTTAGGAAGTACAGTTCTTGTACCAACTAAACATCTCTTCCCTTGGTCTCACATGGAATTTGAAGTTTTAAAACACAGTCAGTGTTGTCCTTTACCCTTTGGCCTGATTTGCCCTAGTCCTAACCACATCTGCTTCATTCATATCTCTAGTTGAGGTCTGGATTCTTTTTCAGCTTTTTTAACAGTTGCTGTATGTGCTAATACTGACATTCATATCTGCTGAGCTCTAGCTCTGAGTTTCAGGTGTCACACAGATACCCAAAGTTCCAGGGATCGATTAGGTTATACACAAAGGGAGCAGCATCTTGGAATCTAGAGATAGCCGTTAAATTCAGCAACAGATGCGACTGCTGTAAGAGCTTACAGTCTAGGGACCCTTACAATAAGCGTTCCCTGATAGGCTGTGCTCTAAGATTCAATTCTGAGTTTACACATTGTAGTTAGTGCATATTGGTGAGGCATTATAGTGTTTGCCTCTGTTTCTGGTGTACTTCACTCTGTGATTCATTTTGTAGTTAATTTTTGTTTATGGTGTGAGGTAGGGTCCAGCTTCATTCTTTTTCATGTGCATATTCGTTTGTTCCAGCACCATTTGTTGAAAAGACTCTACTTTCTCATTAAAGTGCCTCAGAATCCTTGTTGAAAATAAATTGTCCATAAAATATGGATTTATTCCTCAACTCTATACTATATTCCACTTATCTATATAGCTACCCAAATGCTGGTGCTACACTGTCTTGATTACTGTGGCTGTGTAGTAAGTTTTGTAATCGGGAAGATGAGTTATCTTTGTTGTTCTTTTTTTCAAGATTGTTTTTGCTAATCTGGGTCCCTTGAATTTCCATTCAAGTTTGAGGATTAGCTTTGCAATAGCTGTTAAAGAAAAAAAAGAAAGAAAGAAAGAAAAAGAAAAAGAAAAGAAAAGAAACGGAAAAAGGCAGCTAGGTTTTAATAGGTTTTGCATTGAACTTGTAGATCAATTTAGGGAGTATTACCATCCTCACAATATTAAGTCTTCCAATCCATGAATGTGGGCTGTCCTTCCATTTATTTATAGGTCTTCTTTAGTTTCCAACAATATTTTATAGTTTTCATGTACAAGTCTTGATCTTCTTTTATTAAATTTATGTCTAAGTATCTTATCTTTCTAATGTTATCGCAATGGATTTGTTTTCTTGATTTTATTTCAGATTGTTCATTGCTGTTGTATAGAAACACAATAGATTTGCATTGTTGATCTTGTGCCCCGCAACCTTACTAAACTGGTTTATTAATTCTAATAGTTTTTTCTGTGTATGTGGATTCCTTAGGATCTTCTATATATAAGATCATATCATCTACAAAATGAAATTGTTTTACTTTTTTCTAACTGCCTAATTGCCCTGACTAGACCCTCCAGTAAAATGTTGACTAGAAATGGTGAGAGTGGACATCCTTGTCTTGTTCCTGATCTTTGGAGAAAAGCAATTGTTCCGATTTGCTAATGCTGCCATTATGCAAAATAACAGAAATGGATTGGCTTGTATAAAGGGGGTTTATTTGGTTACACAGTTTACAGTCTTAAGGTGTCCAAGGTAAGGCATCAACAATACGGTACCTTCACTGGAGGATGGCTGATGGTGTCCAAAAACCTCTGTTAGCTGGGAAGGCATGTGGCTGGCATCTGCTTGCTCCCAGGTTGCATTTCAAAATGGCATTCTCCAAAGTGTTGCTCTTGGGGCATTTTGTCCTCTCTTAGCTGCAGCTCCTCTTCAAAATGTCACTCTCTGTTGCTCTCTCTTGGCTGAAGCCCCGAGTTCCTTCTGTCTGAGTGTATATAGTGCTCTAGTAAACTAATCAAGGCCCAGGCTGAATGGGCAGGGCCACACCTTCATGGAAATTATCTAATCAGAGTTATCACCTGCAGTTGGGTGGGTCACATCCCCATGGAAACAACCTATTCCAAAAGATTCCAACTTAATCAACAATAATACGTCTGCCCCCACAAGATTGCATCACAGATAATGGCATTTTGGGGGTAATACATCCAAACTGGCACATCAGTCTTTCACCTTTAAGTATGATGTTAACCATAAACTTTTTTTAAAAAATGCCCTTTATCAGGTTGAGAAACTTCCCTTCTATTCCTGGTTTGTTGAGTGCTTTCATCATGAGAGGATATTGGATTTTGTCAAATGCTTTTCCTGCATTTATTGAGATGATTGTGTAGCTTCTGTTTTTTTTTATACTCTTAATTATGCCACATTACATTGACTAATTTCATATATTAACCCTCCCTTGCATTCCTGGGATAAATTTCACTTAGTTGTAGAACACAATACCTTGTGTATGTGCTAGATTTGGTTTGCCAGTATTTTGTTGAGGATTTTTGCATCTATATTTTAAGGAATATTGGTCTGAAGTTTTCTTTTCTGTGAAGGCTTTGTCTCATTTTGAGATCAGGGCAATTCGGTGGCATTCTTGCCAAAAGGGCACAACTTGAACTTAATCATGAAGAAACACCAGACAAAACCAAATTAAGAAAGACTGTACAAAATAACTGGCCAGAGTTCTTCAAAAGTATGAAGGCTATGAAGGACAAAGAAGGACAGAGGGACAGCTCCGTGAAAAGGATGCTGAGCTGGCATAGCAACTAAATGCAAAGTATGGGTACTGGGACAGAAAAATGATGTCTGTGGGACAACTGATAAAAGGTAAGTAGGTCTTTAGATTAGATAAAAGTATTGTATCAATGCCAGTTTCCTGTACTTTTATAAGATGGTAACATTTGGGGAATTCTTTGCAGTGCTTTTGCTACTTTTCTGTAAATTTTAAATTCTCTCAAAATGAAGAGTTAATTTTTCTTTTAATTATTTTAAGTGCACATGTGTACGAGGTGTCTTTGACTCAGTGAGGAAAAGGGACTGTTTGAGGACCAGAAAAGCATGAAAATCTAGGCCTGGAGCCTGGTTCCTGGTGACTGCAAGAGACTGGGTGTTTCTGGAACAAAACATGGGGGTAGAGGGGTAGGCAGCAGGATGGGGCTGACGGGAGTGAGGATATCCTGAAGGCTGTGGGAAGTCAAGGGAGAACTATGGGCATCATTATCAGATTTGCTTTTTAGAAATAGGACATGAGAGAGCAGGTGGAGAAAGGAAAGAGATAGAAATGGAAAGAGATCAAAGGCTTGCCTGGAACTTGCAGAGAGAAATTATTTTGCCCTTGGGTGTTAAAGTTTCCTTAGTTTTATTGCAGATTTTTAAAAACTCTGGTATTGGAAAGAAAAGAGAAGAGCATGCTGGTATTTGTATCTAGAACAGTAACAACCATCAATTCCCAATTCAATCTCAGAGAACTGAGGAGTTTGGTAGGAGCGCAGATGGACTGTGGGCTTTACCAGACACAAAAAGAAAAGTATTGTATGATCTTGCTTATACGAAATACCTAGAATAAGCAAATTTCATAAAACAGAGGGTAGATTATATGTTAGGGCCCGGGCTGGGGAGAGGAAGAGGCAGTTACTGCTGAATGGGTGCAGGTTCCTGTTTGAGGTGATGAAATGGTTGGGGTGATGGATGGTGTTCTGGTTTGCTAATGCCGCCATTATGCAAAATACCAGAAATGGATCGGCTTTTATAAAGGGGGTTTATTTGGTTACAAAATTATAGTCTTAAGGCCACAAAAGTGTCCGAGCTAAGGCGTCAACAATTGGGTACCTTCACAGAAAAATGGCCAATGGCATCTGGAACACCTCTGTTGTCTGGGAAGGCATGTGGCTGGCATCTTCTTCCTTTGCTCCCAAGGTTGCGTTTCAAAATGGTGTTCTCCAAAATGTCAGCATCAGCTTTCAACGGCCATCTCCAAAATGTCTCTCTAAGCTGTTCTCCAAAATGTCAATCTCAGCTGCTCTGAGGCCCTTCTGTTTGCGAGCTCTTTTATAGGACTCCAGTGATTAAATCAAGACTCACACTGAATGGGCTGGGTACCACCTCCATGGAAATTATCCAATAAAGATCTCGCCCACAGCTGATTGAGTCACATCTCCATGGAAACGTTCAATCAATAGGTTCCAACCCAATCAACACTAATACACCTGCCCCCGCAAGATTGCATCAAGGAACATGGCATTTTGGGGGACAAAATACATCTGAACCGGCACAGATGGTGATGATAGTAGTGCAATATGGTGAGTATAGATGGTATCACGGAATTGTACGCTTGAAAATGGTGAATTGGGAAACTGTGATGCATGTTTCTACAATAAAAAGTTAAAAAGTGAAATGTGGGCTTTAAATGCGTGAATGTCAGGAGGCAGAGGAGACAGGGTTGCTTCACCTCGCTGAGATCTGGCTAGAGCTTCTGAAGAGTGAGTTTTAGAGGCCAAAGACTCTTCTTTTGAGGATAGGGACCCCCACACTGGCTTCCAGGAGAGGCCTGAGAAAATTTCTATTGCTGGGAAGCTGGGGGAGACGGGGTCTAGGCTGAGGCGACTTTGGGGAAAACAATTTTGACCAGAGACCCAGCCATTCTGTTCGTATCTCCTGGTACAATAGAAAAATGTATTGAAATGAGCTTACACACATTTTGCCATATTTTTAAATGTTTACATCCAAGAATTTTTTTATGCAAGCATAATTGCATCTCTCTGTATTGGGTTTTACCATATGAAATTGTCAGCAATTCCTTGGGGAGCAGGTCGGTGGTCTAATCTGAGGATCTCCCCAATGTTAGTTCAGTCCAAGGCACGCCCCCCACAAATCCCCCCCATTGTAGAACAAAAGAAAAACCACGTGTGTACTTTTACTACTGTTCCTTTTTTACTTTCCTACCCTTACTTCCTCCTTCGCCAACTGTGAAAGGAAAACACGGTGGTCAAGGAGGCTGGCTTTCAGCTAGAAACTCCCCCAGCCCAGAAACTTGCTCCCGAGGGGTCTTCGCCGAGGTTGTTCAGACAGATGATGGCAGCCTCGCCAGTGGGAGCCGCACAAGAAGGGCAGGGACCTTGGGCAGGTTGTTTGATTGCTCCAAGCCTCGATTCCTGCATCTAGGATGTAGATTTAATGATATCTCATCAGAAGGGGTGAGACTAGATCGAAGTACAAACCCTGTGGGTGATGCTACATCAGCTCTGGTTGCCCTCCAGGGCCTCCCAGGTGCCCTGCATGTCACCACGTGGCCTCATTTAATCCTAGTGACAAAGGAGGAAACGAGGATCCGAGCCCCTCGATGGCTCTCCCAGGTCGCGCAGCCGGGACAGGTGGGGCTGGGGTGGGAGCTGCGCCTGCCCGCAGCACTCCCTGGCAGACACGCTCACCATCCTGAGCGACCTGGGGTGCCGCTTGCCCCGGGCCTCCTGACGACACCGTGTGTGCCCACCGCAGGGTCGTTACACCCACTCTGCCAATGAGTTGTTGCCAACAGCTCCGGGCCACGCAGCACGAGGGGCAGAGCACCGGCACCGGAGCACATGTCCTCCGCCTCTCCACACTCGGCCCCATTCCAGAAGGGAAGCACCGTCAGAACCACACTGAGACACCTCTGCACACCCCTGTGACAGCTCTGATCAAATGGACAGACAATTGCAGGTGTTGGCGAGAATGCAGAGGAACGGGAATCCTCAAACAGTGCTGATGGGAGCGTAAAACAGCGCAGTCTCTCTGGAAGCCATTCCTCAAATGGTTAAACATAGAGTTATCTGACAACCCAGCAATTCCACTCTGAGGTCTACGCCCAAGAGAACTAAAACACATTTTTATGCAAAAGCTCGTACACAAATGGTCACAGCAGCATTATTCAGGATAGCCCAAAGTAGAAACAACTCAAATGTCCATCAACCAATGAATGGAAAAACAAAATGTGTTCTATCCATACAGTGGAATATTATTTAGCCATAAAAAGGAATGAAGTTCTGTAACGTGCTAGAAATCATTATGTTAAGTGAAAGGAACCAGTCACAAAATACCACATATTGAATGATCCCGTTGACCTGAAATGTCTAAAATAGACACATCCATAGAGACAGACAGCAGATGGGTGGGTGCCTTGGGTGGTGGAGGTTGGGGTGACTGTGAATAGGTACAGAATTTCCTTGGGTGATGAAGACATGTTTGAACACTGAGATGATGGCTTTCTACTCTGTAAATGCACTGAAAGCCATTGGGTTGTACACTTTAAATGGCACTTGAATTATATCTCAAAGTGTTGTATAAACACATAACTGTATAGGCACCACGCCCCCAGGCTGGACCTGCCCTGTGTGCCCGGCCCTGAGGGTGCCTCCGCAAGGGCACTAGAGGGGATGTTGATGGGGAGGGGTCCGGGGATGAGAGGTGGGGACAGACATCAGAGGGGGCTGTAAGTCAGGGAGTGAGCTGAGGCAGCAGTGGGTTATTGGGTGAACAGGGCGGGAGCCACGTCAGCCTGGAGTTAGGGTCAATGTGGGAGGCAGGGGCTGTGGCAGGGAAGGCGGGGGCCTGAGCTGGGCAGAGCCTGACGGTGGATGGGATCCCCAGGACCCGGTGCCTGAGGGGCTACTGAGAAAGGGGCACATGGCAGGGTCCCTGCAGATTCCCGGGCCTCTGGATTGGGTGGTTCTGTGAGCTCCGGGTGTCCCTTGCTTGGAAAGAAGGTTTGACTGAGTGGGGCGGGGGCAGGAGAGAGTTTGTCTGAGACCTGGTAGTCTGACCTGCCTCCGGGGCTTCCAGAAAGTCTGGCCTGCAGCCGATGGGAGGGATAAGAGCTCACCTGGGTTGAAGATAAACATCAGGAACCTGGCAACATTCCAGGGTAATAAATTGTGTGACAGACAGAAAGTCAAGGACAAAATGCTAAGACATACCAATAATTTAATGGGGGGAGAAAGGTTGCCTCTGAAAAAGCAGCCCCCCAAGGAGCCTGGCGAAGGGGGCCACAGGGCGCAGAGCAGAAAGCTGGGGAACCAGAGGTTTCCAGAGGGAACAATCAGCGGGTCAAATGCTTCTGCCAGGAGACGTGGAGACTGGGGGTGTCCCGTCTGCCCGTCCCTAAGCCAGGGGGCATGGGGACGGTGTTTGCTTCCTGTGCTGCTGTGCCAAGTCCCCCCCAGCCTTGGCGTAAAAGGTGCACGTTTATTTCCTTATAGAGCTGGAGGCCCCGAGGGCAACATGCCCCACTGGGTGTTGGGGAATCACATCCCCCACAAAAGCCGGTCCTGACCTGTGTTCCCGAGGAGGTAAACTTTCAAAGGTGTGTTATTAGTGAGCGTGTGACCTAACTGAATTGAGTGGGTTTCAACCCATGTGACTGGGGGCCCTTTGAAGGGAGGGAAGCTGAACGCAGGCAGCCAGAAGGAGCCAGAAGGAGCCAGAGAGCAGCGGGAGCCGCGAGGGGGGGGACCCGTCCCCAGGACCCAGGGGAGGACATGGCCTTGAAGACGTCTTGATTTCAGACTTTCTAGCCAGTGAATTTGTGTTGTGAGCCACCCGTGGTGTGTCACTTGTCACGGCAGCTCAGGTAACTACGACCCTGGGCCAGGGCAGGTGTCACAGGCCCGGGCCCCTGGGGAGCCTCTGGGGGGGCTGTTCTCGCCCCTTCAGCTCCCAGAGGATGCGGCGCTCCCTGGCTTGGGGTGCGTTGCTCAGCTCCAAACTCTGACGTTTCCTTTATGGGTGCCCCACGCCCCTGCCTTCCTCTCATGAGCACCCTTGGGGTGGCATTTAGGGCCTGGATGATCCGGGGTCATCTCATCCCAGAACCTGCCTGTAGTCCCATCTGTGTACACGCAGCACTCGCAGGGGCCAGGGATCGGGTGGGATCCAGCCAGCTGAGGGTGCAGCGGCAGGGCTAGCAGGGGTGCAGTGCGGGATGAGCTGGGGTGAGCTGGGGGTGCAGCAGCCAGGTGAGGAGGGGGTGCAGCGGTGGGGTGAACAGGGAGTGCGGTGGTGGGGAGAGCTGGGGGTGCAGCGGTGGGTTGAGCAGTGAGCTGGGGGTGCAGTGGCAGGGTGAGTGGGGGTGTGTTGGCTGGGAGTGCCCTCGCCATGGGTCAGAGGGCTCATGTGAGAGCAAACACAGGAGCTGTCGGTGGGTGGGGAAGGGACTAAAGCCCAGGGATCTGCGAAGGAGGTGAAGAATTAACAGCCACAACAAGCAACGGAGACCAGGAGGCAGTGGGGTGCGGATGCCCGGGGAGGAGGGGATTCAAGGAGGGGGAGGGCAGCATGGGCAGCTCCAGGGAGGATCGCGGGGCCCCCAGAGCACCCTCTGCCTCTGGCCGCCAGAGCGGGGAGCAGGGCAGGGGTGTGGGGCGGTAGCAGATTTGCAGAGGCCTCAGGGTGCCTATGGGTGGAGGCCGGGGAGGCAGGGAGGCCTAAGCTTGGCCAAGATGGAAAAGAGGAGCCAAAAGCAGGGGCTCAGGGTAGGGACGGAGCCCCCGATGGCAGGAGGAGAGGCAGAGCCAAGGTCTGCAAGACAGCGGGTGGGCCTTGGGGCTTCTGAGCTGGAGACGGACGGACACGTCGGGGCCCGAAGATGAAGCCACTTCTTAGATCCTCAGAGCTGCTCCCAGAGAATCGACTGACCAAGCCCCGTCTGTGTGCACGTCCCCCACATGGCCCCAGACGAGGGGAGACCGTGAGCCCGTCAGTGCTGCTGCGAAGGTGGGGACAGGGCCCCTTCTCCTCCAGGCCGTGTGGCTCAGCGCCGGGGAAGAGCTGTTCCAGGCACCGAGCCTCGGGGTGGGCCCCTATATGGGCAAAACATGGTGCGCTCTCCTTCCCAACACAATTCTCTTTTCTTCCAGCAATCGGCCAGAGCTTGGCAGGCGTTTGAAAGATAATAGGATCCGCTTCTGCTCTTGCTAACCGGGACAGATCACGATAATCTGATTTTGGCTTCCCAGGCTTAGTTTTCATTCCACCTTTTTAAACATGAAACAACCCTCTCGTTTTTCAGTTTTACAGCCCTTTCTCCTCTTCTTCCCTGGGTTTCCTTCTCTCTCCTTTTCTATTTGAGGCCCCTTTCCTGGGCTGTGAGGTGGGTGTCCTTCTGTTTTTGTTCTCGCTCGCTTTGTCCCAGCCCCTTGCACCCCACCTTGCCTCTCTCTCGTCCCTCATTCTGACTGGGAGAAGCTGCTCCCCGGATAGCTGAGCCGAGTCCTGAGCAAGAGCCCAAGACATCACAGGGCCCCCCGGCGCCCCTGCCTCGGCCCCGAGGAAGCGGGACACAGACGGGGTGACCACCTCCACCCCTGGTGCTGCAGAGCTCCAGAACCCCGTCTGCATCTTGTGCGAGCAAATGGTGCTGCTGTGGGCAGGCGGGACTATTCTGGGGAACCTTTTTATGTGCAATTTAGAGTGCACATTCCCCATCCGGCTCCAGCAGAAATAATCAGTTTAAGATGTGTCTGCACCGTCACGCGGTCAAGCCCGAGGTGACAGCAGATTTACACACCGAAGTCAAAAGGAAACCGCAGGGGCCGCCGTCTGCTACGTCCACGACAGCGAGGGTCACGCCGTACCAGCCAGCTCCCCAGGCCTCCCCTCGCCCGCAGGAGGTGCTGGCGCTGGAGAGAAAATGGGTTGCCACGGTGCTCGAGTGTGAAACACGGATTTGTATCAGCACAGGCGTGTGCAAGCACGGGCCGCCCCCACAGGGACGCCGGGCAGCAAGGCCAAGTTTGCCCCGTGCCAGGCAGATTCCCTTGAGACGAAGTATAGGAGCATTTGTGGGGATTCTCGGGAGTGTGTCGAGGCTCCGGAAGAGGTCCCGCGCCTCTGATGTTTGCCACAGGCCTGGGCACCAGGGCCCTGCTGCTGATGTGTGTCGTTGTTAAAGAAAAAGTGTGTGTCTTTTTCCTTTATTAGAGAAGTTGTGCAGAACAAACGTGCATAAAATACAGGATTGCCACATACCACCTACCACAACGCCTTGCACTGGTGTGGGACATGCGTTACAGTTTATGGAAACACATTTTTATAATTGTCCTATTCATTAAGGTCCATGGTTTGACTTAGGTCCATCATGTAGTATCGGTCCGTGGATTTGTTTTTAAAATTTTATTCTATCATATACACAATTGAACATTCCCCCTTTCAATCACATTCAGATATATAAGGAGGCTTTTTTTTTAAGGAGTGAGGGTGGTAGAGGAACGACCACAGCAAAGTAACATCCTAAGGTTCACAGCATAGTTTTCAGAAAATTCAACCTTCAAGTCAAAGAGTCGCAGGGAGGATGAGTTAAGTCAAAACTCCATTGAAGTGTCCACCCATGAGTACATCAGAAGCACCTGGGTGTGAGCACACGGGCCTCTGTTCAAAACACGTGTGTCCCCTCAGCCCCAGGAGTCAGAGCACACTTTGCAGAAGCTGCCGTGTCACGTCTGCTGCATCACCAGGCGGAGAGAAGGGGCTTTCAGGTTCAAGGGCAACACTTTCCCTCTGATGTGGCATAATTATGATCTGGGATTTGATTCTTTTTTCAAGTTTCAGAGGAAAACTGTTCCTCCCGCTGTGGTGTGTTCATTCTGGAGGTTTGAAAGGAAACCGGTGCCCGAGCGGAGCTCCCAGCGCGGGGGGTGCAGGCTGCTCAGCACACGTGTTCTCATTTATCAGGGGAGGGTGCGAAGGGGACAGGCCCAGGGCAAAGGCACTCAAGGGGATCAAATTATTTCTCCATTTGTCTTGGGAAGAAAGAAAGACAGGAAACAAAAGAGGGAAGGAAAATCATTTCATTATGTGGAGATCAAATGCAACCTGGGGTAATAAGCAAGTGGCAAGTTCACCTTTTAGAGAAGGTGATCTGGGGCGCCCAGGCCTCCCGGGGTGCAGGCTGCAGCCGTGGAATTTGAATTCTGCAGACGCAGAATAGAAGATGCACGGACGTCTGTGCTTGTCACCTCTCCAATGGCTGCCTGGATGAATCGGCTCAAGGGGAAAGAGGAGAAAGAAAGCTATCAAATTGAGCATTCACTATATGCGAGGCATTTTACGTGCATCACGATAGGCCTGCAAGGTGGGGATTATTGTCCCATTTTAGAGATAAGGGACAGCTGCAGATATCTTGTGTGCAGTGCCGAATGGCACAGCTGGCAAATGGCCAGGCCTCTCCCCCTGCAGAGCCGTGTTCTTCTCGGTTCTGGGGTGCCTGCCGGCCGCGGCCCTGATGCGGGAGCTGGGAACAGGACGGCCGCTAGCTGCAGCGGGTAAGGGCCGTGGCCATCTGCCCTGAATCCTGCACTCCAACACCTTACGTTTGCTGGTGGCCAACTGCTTTGTCAGCTTTTGTCAAAAACGGAATTTTTAAAACAGATTTTATTGTGAGAACATATGTAACATACAGTTTGCATTTTAGCCGTTGCTAAGCTCACATTCAGCTGCATGAACTGCGTCCATGATGTGGTGCTGCCGTCACCACCTTCCACGACCAAAGCACTTTCATGCCCCAAACAGAAACTTTGCACCCTGTCAGCAGTAACCCCCATCCCCAATTGCTGCCCTCCCCAGCCCTGGTGACCTGTAACCGACGTCCTGTCTCCATGAATCGGCTTATTCTAGGTGTTTCACACAAGTGGAGTCAAACAATGTGTGTCCTTTTGTCAGGCTAACTTCACTGAGCGTGGTGTTCCCAGGTTTTGTCGTGCGGTAGCGTGGATCAGAATTTCATTTCTTTTTAAGGCTGCATAGTAGTGCCTTATATGCATAGACCACGTCCTGCTTATCCGGTCGTCGGTTGATGGCATTTGATGGCGGCCACCTTTTGGCGATTGAGAATAACGCTGTGATGAACGTTGTGCAAATGTCCTCCTGAGGCCCAGCTCTCGGCTCCTCTGGGTCTGAACCCGGGAGTGGAGGCGCTGGGTCGTGGGGCAATTCCGTGTGTGCCGCTGACCTCAGCGGCTGCACCTTCTCCCTGCGCCCCGGCAGCGTGCTGTGGTTACTCTTTCTCCACACGCTTGCCAACATCTGTCACCTTCCCTTGTCAAATGAGCCGTCCCGGTGGCTGGGAGGCGGCTTTGCTGGTAAACTCTCTGCCCTCAGGTTCTCCACAAGTTGGGGTGCTCATGTAGTCCTGTTGGCTGCTGTTACGGGTTGAACTGTGTCCCCCAAAAAGATACATTGGCACCCTAACCCCCGACTGTGACCTCACTAGGAGGTAGTGTTGGAGATGGAGTTAAAACGAGCTCTTCGTCCCGTAGGCTTGTAAGTCGCGACAGCCAGGAGAGGCACCCAGTGGAGACGGCCTGCAGTGAGCGGGGGGCTGCCACGCACACGGACCCCCGTCACCACCCGGGGGGTGGGCAGGGGCCAGGGGGGACCCCCCGACAACTTCACAGGCAGCTAGCCCCACTGGCCGCGGGTGTCAGACCCCAGCCTGCCCACCCGTGGGCGTGAGTTCCTGTGGTCTCCAGCCACCCGGTTGGGGTGCTTTGTTACTGGGACATCAGGTGGGCTCCCAGGCACCCCAGGTTCCTCGGGTGGGTCCCAGGCTCCGGGAGGCGGG
This sequence comes from Choloepus didactylus, assembly GCF_015220235.1. Taxonomy (NCBI): domain Eukaryota; kingdom Metazoa; phylum Chordata; class Mammalia; order Pilosa; family Megalonychidae; genus Choloepus; species Choloepus didactylus. The sequence continues at coordinate 4,408,937 of NC_051318.1, forward strand.
TGACGGGCTCTGCGCCAGCTTCCCCCCATCATGGGGAGAGGACGGGCTGCCCAGAGCCCCCACTTTCCTCTGAAGTTGAGTGTAGACCTGCTCTCTCCTCCTGATGGAGGAGAGCCGGGTCAGGAGATCGGAGGCAGGTGGGCGGCAGGTGGGGCGTCACGGAGCTAATCCTGCAGCTCAGCCCCCACGGCCCAGGCTGCTGCACTGGCCGCAGCAGGGGCTCCCCGGGCTGGAAGTGGGGCCTGGTAGTGGGGGCACCCCCTCCAGGCCGTCGATGACCTGAGGAGAAAGGGTATCAGTGAGGCTTGAAATGTGATTGCCCAGGGCAGGGGGACCTGGGGCCTGGGGCCTGGGGTCCCCTGCTCAGCACTGCCAGCCCGAAGGGTCTCTCCTCACCAGGGCGTGCCCTGCCTTCCCGTCGCGGGGACCCAGGCCCCGACCGAGCTGGGCCCAGCTGAGGAAGGGGCCGTCGTTTTCAGGCCCACCGCGGCCAGGCCTCGGGTGTGAGGTCTTGCCGAGCGCCTGGAAGCAAAGGGAAGGGAGGGCGATGGTCACAGCCCAGCAGTGAGACGGCGGGGGGTGGGGCGGTGGTCCCCGCAGAGTCCTGCTCAGGGGGAAGCCAAGCGACGGAGGAGAAGGAGCCCCCCGAGGATGCCGGGGGCCCGGAGGAGCAAGAACGCAGCCCAGCACCTGTGGGGGAAGGCCCTGTCCCCAGCCCGGGGACGGCAGGGCTGGGGTGGGGGATCCTGCAGGCATCTGGCATTGACCGTGGCCCATCAGCCCTGGAAAGGAAGGGGCCCCGGTGCAGGCGACAACGCGGAGCCTTGAAGACCCCAGGCTGAGGGCACAAAGAACACGTACTGCACGGTTCCACTCGCGAAATGGAGAACACGCGGGTTCACGGGGGCGGGACACAGATCGGGGCCGGGGCCATGGGCACAGGGCTGCTGCTGGGGTGATGAGAGTGCAGGAAACTCAAATGCTGGAGGGGACGTGGAGAAACTGGAGCTCTCATTCATTGCTGGCGGGACTGTATCATGGTGCAGCTGCTGTGAAAGACAGTTTGGTGATTCCTCAGAAAACTAGATATGGAGTTACCCTATGACCCAGCAATTCCACTGCCCGGTATTTACCCAGAAGATCTGAAAGCAGTGACACGAGCAGATATTTGCACACTGATGTTCACAGCAGCACTGTTCACAATTGACAAGAGATGGAAACAATCCAAATGTCCTTCAATAGACAAGTGGATAAACAAAATGTGGTGTATACACACGATGGAATACTACGCGGCAGTAAAAAGAAATGAGGTCATGAAACATATGACAACACGGATGAACCTGGAAGACATAATGCTGAGCGAAATCAGCCAGGCACGAAAGGAGAGATATTGTATGTTACCACTAATGTGAACTCGGTGAAAAATGTAAAGTAAGTGTCTTATAATGTAGAATACAGGGAACTTAGAGATAGAACCTAGTGAAGGGGGAACGATAATCTAACAAGATCAGAAAGATATGTGGTAGGAGTATATTGGAAGGAATGAAGTTATTTCAGAATATTAGTTTTTCCCATTGCTTTGCTTTATTTTGTTTGGAAATGTTTTTTTATTTGATAAATAAGGTAATTTAAACAGACAGACTGACAGACAGCCCGTGGCAGCCCAGGGCAAATGCAGCTGGGGGTTGGGTCCTCACTGTCGTGACCCCGTGGTGAGGTCGGCCCCTCCGCTGGGCTTCCCGCCTGGGAAATGAGCTTGGGGCTCCCTGCCCCCCGGGGGCCAATCCAGGACCAGGGGAGAACACAGGCGCCGCCACTTAGAGTCCCACCCTCCCGCCGCCCCGCAGATGGAGAAAAACCCACCCACAGGGCAGCTCCCTGGAGCTAACAGCCCCCGAGGCTCACCCCTGTGCAGTCCTGCCCACCACGTGTCCGCAGAAGACAGCAGTGGAGGTGGCGGCACCCCCCCAAGGCGGGGTTCCGGGGCACCCTGGCTCCCCCTGGCCACCGGCCGGCACCCACGCGGGTGAGCCGGGAGGCGTCCTTGTGTGCAGGCAGCTCCGGCCAACCCTGCGTGACACCCACGGAGCCCTCTCCATGCCACCCTGCAGAGACCGTGGGGGTCGAAATGGCTAGCGATGCTTTGGGGTGCTTTGTTACGGCCACAGAGTGCTTTGGGGTGCTTGTTACAGCTAAGGGCACTTTGGGGTGCTTTGTTACAGCTACAGGGTGCTTTGGGGTGCTTGTTACGGAGCCACAGGCCAGGGCAGCTGTGTAGCACCATGGGGGACCGGCTGTTCCTCGTCCCCAGGGCCTGGAGGTGACCTCTAAATCCAGGACTCCCCCAGGATGGGCGTGTCTGTTGCTGCTGGGGGCCCAGGACCTCACCTGGGAGCTCATATGCTAATGAGCTGCGGGGGCGGGGTCAGGCACACCTGCAGCCTTAGGGCGCTGCCGGGAAGACCCACCTGGGGTGAGGGAGGGGACGGGGTTGGCTCCATCAGTGGGACCTGGGAGGGACCCCGCCTCCCCCGGCCCCGCCCAGCCGCGGAGCTTCCCTGGTGAGCCGGGAGGCGACAGGAAACGGACTCGCCCTCAGCGCCCTTTCCCTGTCAAAAAACCTTAATCCCAAATGTGGCCCTTCCAGGGGGTTCTGCCAGTCGTTCCAGCGAATTACCAAGCCCGAGGGGGCAGGGGCGGCCTGGGATTTGTAGCCAGTTGGTAGAAGAGTTGGGTGGCCAGGAGCCCCTGAGCTGGCAGCTGGTGCTGGGGGCAGCCTCCTGGGGGACAGCCCTGGGCCCGGGCCTGGCCTGACTCCCGGGAGCTGAGTCCGCACGGAATCCAGCCCTGCAGCACTTGCAGCAGCTGTGGAGCTCTGCACCCACGTAGCTGAGGTCAGGAGCCGCTGACGTTGGAGACGTTTGGGATATCCTTATAATCCTTCTTTACATTGCACCCTTCAATAATATTTTTCATGCATTTATTCTTTCAACAAGTGTCTACTGATATATGCCAGGCTTTGAGTCAGGGGCTCCAAAGAAAACAGAATCCCTGCCTTGGGGTGGGGGCTGCGGATCCCTGCTTGGGGAGGGGCGAGGAAGGGGAAGGGGCGCCTCTCCTGAGGAGTGGAGGAGGGGCCAGGGGGCAGCCTGCGTGGCAGTGGGGACAGGGTGGGAGGAGGGGGCAGGGAGACCTGCCTGACGCCTGCAGACCAAGCAGGCCAGGTTAGGCCGCTCTCACCTGCGCACCTGGGCCACGGGGAGGCGGGGAGGGGCCTCTCACCACGATCCCGGGATAAGCACCGGGAGGGGGACACTGAGGACAGCGGGGTGCAATGAAGCGAAAGTCACCCAGAGGTCCCCCCTCCCCCCCCATTGCTTTTGCAAACTTGCCCTGGGCAGGTAAGTGGGTGGAAACTGAGCCTTCAAAATTGGTGGTGGAGTGATTCGCTGCCCGGTTCTTTCCCTCTTGGTTTTCCGGCAAGGTGAAGTTGAACTGGCATCAGGAGAGCTGCTTTCCTCAGCAGCCGCCGAGGACTTTGCTGTCCTCACCTGTTGGTGCTTCAGGTGAGCGGCCGGCCGCTTTCCCCTGGGTGGAGGTGGGTGGACGCCTGGGTGCAGCTGCCTTGGGTCCAGGCCGTCCCAGCGTCTCCCCTTGGGGGTGGGGGTGCAAAGGATTCGCCACCCCCAGGCCTCAGAGTTCTGCCCCCTCCGCTGTCAGGCACAGTGGCCACTGGCTCCCCAGGCCGAGCAGCGTGGACTTCTGTTTTGACTCCTCCTTTTCTCAGGTTTCCCTTTAAGCACAGCCTGCCTTATGTCTCCCTTTCTTATTTTTGTTTCTAACCCCCTCTGTTCCTCTTCAATGTAATTTTAAAGTGAAAACACATGGCTGCAAACCAAGGGCTCTCCATTTACTCAGCTGCTCCTACTTACTCAATTTAAACTGGAAGGCTAGTTTACAAACTTTCAGAAATAAGTCCTGGGCCAGTGCAGAGACCTGTATAAACACAGGTCTAATTTCATTTCTACTTGCTCCATTTTCTCTCCTTCTCTCTCCCTCTCTCTCTTGCAAATGACCTTCTCAGTACAGAAGCCAGAACCATATGCGTATGCACACACATGCTTTTTCTTTCTGGAAGTTTCTCCTTGATTTCTAATTCTGTAACAAAATAAACAGGTCTTGGGCAGAAATGGAGTTTTCAAGAGACAGTTTCCAGCAAACTGTCAGTTAACATTAGTAACTCCATTCAACACGGCATCAGTTTAAAGGGCTTTGGGAGTGAGTGAGTGAACTGCTTTCTCTCGGAGAAAGACACACATACTGGTTTGTCTAACTGCTAATAACTCTATCACTTTTGAAGGGAAAAAGAAGGCAACTTCAGAAAATAGGGCAAAGGACATAATTTCCGGCAGTTCAGCTGCTCGTACGAGGGAACCAAAACCAGAAAATTAGCTCCAAAACTCTGGAAGTAACTTCAAGTTGCTCCATCCTAAAATTACCAGTGTCGTAGCCAAGTAAGTTTCCTTTTTTGGCCCCACCAAATCACACCATGTTGAGCGTACATTTCTAGAACCTACAGAATAATCAAGAAGAGTCACACTGAGCTATAATTTATTAATTTTCTGTTTACAGGGCTCAGGACTAGACATCTTCACGTGGTATCCTACGTGGTCCTCACAAAATCCCCGTGACAGGCAGCTGCACACCCTCCTTCCAGAGGACGAACTTGAAGGTTTAGGGACTGGCCTGAGGTCCCCGTAGCAGGTAAGTGGCCGAATCACAGCTGGGTCCCGGGAAGCCAAGCAGGGCTCTTCCCCTCGGCCCGGAGGCCTGTGCCAGTCCGCCCACCTCGTTGTGTGTTCAAATCGTGGGGGTGGGCTGGGGCTGCTCCCCGAGATCTCTCCACTCTAGGGAACCAGCCTCTTGCCTCAGCAGTGTCAGACACCTCAGTCTGTCCAGAGACCTCCATGGCAGAACCTGAGAGGTTCTTGGATTTGAGATTTCCTGGAAGAAGTGAAGGATGAGATGACTGGCCCCACATTGGAAATGAAAACCAGAATCCCATAATCATAATCATGCTTTAGAAAATTGCAAAAGAAAGGCAGTGAAATTGTAAAATTAATTTTCTCAGTTTAAAAATTGGTGAAAATCCTTCTCTGGGTGTGAGCAGGTCTGCTCTCTGCCCTCACGTGTACTCTTTTCACGGGACCCCTGTGACTCAGGCCCCATGCCAGCCCACTTTGCAATGGTGGTTTGTTTGTTTGTTTGTTTGTTTTTAAATTCAGTTTTATTGAAATACGTTCACACACCATACAATCATCCATGGTATACAATCAACTGTCCACAGTATGATCACATATTCATGCGTTCATCACCATAATCTATCTCCAAATATTTACCTTACATCAGAAAAATCAGAACAAGAATAAAAAATAAAAGTGAAAAAAAGAACACCCAAACATCCCCCCCATCCCACCCCATTTGTCCTTTAGTTTTTATCCCCATTTTTCTACTCATCCATACACTAGATAAAGGGGGTGTGATCCACAAGGTCTTCACAATCACACTGTCACCCCTTGTAATCTACATTATTATATAATCATCTTCAGGAGTCCAGACTGCTGGGTTGGAGTTTGGTAGTTTCAGGTATTTACTTCTAGCTATTCCAATACATTAAAACCTAAGAGGTGTTATCTATATAGTGCATAAGAATGTCCACCAGAGTGCCTTCTCGACTCCATTTGAAATGTCTCAGCCACTGAAACTATTTCGTCTCATTTTGCATCCCCCTTTTGGTCAAGAAGATACTCTCAGTCCCACGATGCCGGGTCCACATTCATCCCCGGGAGTCATATCCTGTGTTGCCAGGGAGATTTACCCCCTGGGAGTCGGGTCCCACGTAGCAGGGAGGGCAGCGAGTTCACCTGCCGAGTTGGCTTAGCTGGAGAGAGAGGGCCACATCTGAGCAACAAAGAGGCACTCGGGGAGACTCTTAGGCACAATTATATGCAAGTTTAGCCTCTCCTTTGCAGTAACGAGCTTCATAAGGGCAAGTCCCATGGTCTAGGGCTCAGCACATCAAACCACTAGTCCCAATGTTTGTGACAACATCAACACCAGTCCAGGTGAGAATGTCCAACACATCCGCACCTTCCCCCAGATCCTCGGGGCTGGGGGGGGGGCTGCTGTAAATATATTTTTTATCATCTGCCCAAATTACTCTGGGATGTGACACTATTTCACTCCAGCCTATACTAACCTACTGTATCTCACTTCCTATTCAAAGTTGCAGTGGCGGGTTTTTTTAATCAGGACTTTGTTTCCAACACCACCATCACCACCACCCCCAAAAGAATTGTTTGTAGCTGTGCAATAGTTGGAGTTCATTTTCAGAACATCATCTCATCAACATTATTTCTAATGTGATTTCCTCTTTGCTATATTTTCTGCTAGACATTTAGAATTGCTTCTCCCTGGGGTAGTTTGAAGCTGTTAGGGACCCCAGAAAAGGTCATGTTCTTTTAATCCCTTCCTGTGGGTGTAGACCTATTGTGGGTGGGAATTTTTGATTAGGATCTTTCAATTTTGATGTGACCCAACCTCATTCAAGATGGGTCTTAATCCTATTTCTGGAGTCCTTTATGAGAGGATAAAACTTACATAGAAGCTAAGAGATGAAATTCAGAGAAGCTGAGAGAAAAAGTCACAGACGGAGAAGCCAGACACTGAAACAGTGAAACCCGGGAGAGAAGGCCCAGCAGACGTCGCCATGTGCCTTGCTCTCCGCTGGTGTGGATCTGTCATATGCCCCAGAAAAGCCCTGTCCTTTTAATCCATCCCTGTGGGGACAGACCCATTGTGGGTGGGGCTTTTGGGTTAGGTTGTTTCCATGGAGATGTGACCCTGCCCCTTCAAGGTGGGTCTTACTCCCCTTGCTGGAGTCCTCTAGAAGAGGATAAGAGGCAGACAATGTGAAAAGAGCTCGGAGATGTTTAGAAAGAAAATGCCCCAGGAGAAGCAAGAAGGACCCCCAGGAGCTGAGACAGAAGCCCAGGGACATTTTGGAGAAAGGCACAGAAACCAGAAGCTAAAACTGGAAGAGAAGGACTAGCAGACATCGCCCTGTGCCTTCACATGTGACAGAGGAACCCCGGACGCCAGCAGCCTTTCTTCAGAGAAGGTATCGTCCTGTTGATGCCTTAATTGGGACATTTTCATGGCCTTAGAACTGTACATTTGTGAACTAATAAAGCTCCATTGTAAAAGCCAATCCATTTCTACTATATTGTATTCCAGAGCTTTAGCAAACCAAAACACTCCCCACTTCTGAGTCAGCCCGAGGAGTCTCTGTTCTTACCACTTAATAGTCTCCTTCACATTACTGCTTCACTGGATTTTTAACTGAAGGGCAATTTCCTAATTGGGGTCCACCAGAAAATAGATCCCATTTGGGCCAGAGCCCCCTCACCTGACCCATGTGATATCATTTTGCATACCCCCTGCAGTTACCCAGAGATGCTATTGTTTTTAACCACTTTGAGTCACCCTAACAGAGACCAGAAAGACGGCTGTTATCCAGCCCTGGTTGCTTTCCCCACTGCGGTGGGAAATGTCATGTGACACTTGGTTGCTGAGCAGCTCCCTTTTCCTTTCCTGCCAGCCCTCTGGGAACACAGAGCTCAGTTCTCTAGCTCTTGGTTTGGGCACAGCAGAAACAAAACCAGGCCCAAACGGGTCAGGAGATGGCACGCCACAGTGTGTGTGCAGGAAGCTTGCGTCAGCTTATTACTGTTGAAGTCTTCTTGCCTGAGCAAAACTTACGTGTAATAAAGGCGAAGGGAGGCTTGGAACCTGAGTGTTTCCGACTGATGAACAAGGTGGAGCTTGGGGTACGGTTGGAGGGGATGGAGTTCTAAGAAGGAAGGTTGTGGAAGTGCCGATGTCTCCGCTGACCATCTCGAAGGCTGTTTATCCCGGGACAGCCTTCCAGCCTGGGTCCGCTAACCTTTCCTCGTCTCACCAACCACCTTAAATGGAGCAAAGACTCAAGAAAAGAAATGTTGTATTTAAATGGTTTACAATCTTTTCTCTTTTAAACGAGTAAAACACACACAAGCTTTAACGTCACTCTTGGGATCACTACTGATGGAGGAGAGGCAGGGGCTGTGACCCAAGGGAAAAGAAGGGGTTAAACTCTCGCTGCTCCAGCAGGGAAAAGTTTCTGGGGGTGGGGATGGGGGAGTGGCTGGTTCTGGCGCCCTGGGGGTCCCCCATCAGTCACCCAGACATTCGGACCTTAGGATGCTGGATCACCAATCACCTCCCTCCCCAGGTACTGGGGTCCAGGACCTTATTTCCACCTTTTTTAACCCCACATATTAGACATTATTGTTGTTATTGTTTATTCAGTCAGTGGTGTTTAGATTTGCCTGTGTTTAGATTTGCCCTTTTTGCTCCGAATTCCTTCTAGCATCTTGCGCTTCTCTCTGACCCTTTTATTTCAACTTGAAGGACATTAAATCTGTTTATGAAGTTCTATTAATGTTATGCTCTCAGTTTTTGTTTATCTGAAAATGTCTTCAGTTCACTATCATTCTTGAAAGATAGTTTTGCTGAGTATATAATATTAGGTTAGTTGCTATTTTCCTCTCAGTGCATTGAAACTGTTGCTCCTTGTCTTCTGGTTCCGTTGTTTTGCTTGCTAAGAATCTGCCTTCCTTCTACTTGTTGTGTTGTGGGGTGATCTTTTTCCCCTAAGGGTCTTTGTGGTGTTTGGGATTCTGCATTGCCACTACAATGTGTCTAGGTGGATACTTCTTTTCTTTATCCTACTTCCTGCTTGGGATTCTTTGTGTTGCCTGCAGCTGAAGATCTGAAATGGCCTTTCCTCAGGTTTGGAAAATTCTCAGCCTTTTTCTTTTTCTTTAATAGCAGTTTTATTGAGATAAATTCACCTACCATACGATCCATCTAAAGTGTACAGTCAATGTCTTCTAGTAAATTCACAGAGTTGTGCTTTCATCACCACAATCAATTCTAGGACATTTTCACCCTCAAGAAGTTTCCCTACATTGTACAGTCCCGTGTTTCATCCACTGGCTTTGTTTGCAGTGACATACACAACCCTAAACTTCTCTTTCAACCACAGTCACACCCATACATCATCACTGTTATACTCACTGTAATGTGCCACCATCACCTCCATCCATTTCCAAACATTTACAATCAACCTTATTACACAACCTTATTACTGCACAGTTTATAGCATTAGCTCCCCATCCTCTGCCCTCATTCTATCTCCTGGGGACCTATGTTCTCAATATTAGCACCACGGTTTTACTAGTTACATTTAGCTCGTATTGGTGAGGTCATACAATACTTGTCCTTTTGTGTCTGACTCAGTGTCCTCAAGGTCCATCCATGTCATATGCTTAATGACTTCACTTCTAATGCCTGCATGATATTCCACCATACGTATATACCACAATTTGTTTATCCATTCATCGGTGGATGGGCATCTGGGTTGCTTCCATGTTTGGCAATTGTGAATAATGCTATGAACGTCAGTATGCAAATACCTGTTTACATCCCTGCTTTCAGTTCTTCTGAGTATATACACAGTAGTGGGATTGCTGGATCTTATGGCAATTCTCTACGTAGCTTCCTGAGGAACGGCCAAACTGTCTTCCGCAGTGGCTATACCGTTCTACATTATCACCAACATTGAATAAGTGTTCCTATTTCTCCACATCCTCTCCAACACTTGCAGTCAGTTTCCTGTATTTTTTAATAGAGGCCGTTACAGTAGGTGTGAAAAGATATCTCACTGTGATTTTGATTTGCATTTCTCTAATAGCTAGTGATGTTGAGCATCTTTCTGTGTGCTTTTTAGTCATTTGTATATATTATTAGGAAAAATGTCTATTCATGTCTTTTGCTTTTTTTTTTTTTATCATTGAGCTGCAGGATTTCTTTATATATCCTGGATATTAAGCCCTTATCATATACGTGGTTTCCCATTGAGAAGGCTGCCTTTCCACCCTCTTGACAAAGTCCTTTGAAGCAACAAAAGTATACAATTTTGAGGAGGTCCCATTTATCTAGTTTTTTTTTTCTTTCATTGCTTGTGTTTTTGTGTAAGGTCTAAGAAACCACCTCCTACCACAAGATCTCGAAGATGCACTCCCAAATTTTCTTCTAGGAGTTTTATGGTTCTGGCTTTTATATTTAGGTCTTTGATCCAATTTGAGTTAATTTTTCTGTAAGGTATGAGATAGTGGTACCATTTCATTCTTTGGGATATGGATATCCAATTCTCCCAGCACCAGTTGTTGAAGAGACTTCTCTGTCCCAGTTGGGTAGAATTGTCAACAATCAATTGACCATAGATGTCAGGGACTATTTCTGAACTCTCAATTAATTCCATAGGTCAATATGTCTATCTTTATGCCAATACCATGCTGATTTTACCACTGTAGCTTTTTAATATGCTTTAAAGACAGGGAGAGAATCTTCCAACTTCATTTTTCTTTTTAAATAAGTTTTTGGCTATTTGGAGCCTGTTCTGGTTTTCTTTTGCTGCTGGAATGCAAAACACCAGAGATGGATTGGCTTTTATAAAAGGGGGGGGGGGGTTATTTGGTTACACAGTTACAGTCTTAAGGCCATAAAGTGTCCAAGGTAACACATCATCAGTCGAGTACCATCACTGGAGGATGGTCAATGGTGTCCAGAAAACCTCTGTTAGCTGGGAAGGCATATGGCTGGCGTCTGCTCCAAAGTTCTGGTTTCAAAATGGCTTTCTCCCAGGACGTTCGTCTCTAGGCTGCAGTTCCTCAAAAATGTCACTCTTAGTTGCACTTGGGATGTTTGTCCTCTCTCAGCTTCTCCAGAGCAAGAGTCTGCTTTCAACGGCCATCTTCAAACTGTCTCTCATCTGTAGCTCCTGTGCTTTCTTCAAAGTGTCCCTCTTGGCTGTAGCTCCTCTTCAAAACATCACTCACAGCTGCACTGAGTTCCTTCTGCTTGTCAGCTCATTTATATGGCTCCACTGATCAAGGCCCACCCTGAATGGGTGGGCCCACACCTCCATGGAAATATCTCATCAGAGTTATCACCTACAGTTGGGTGGGGCATATTTCCATGCAAACAACCTAATCCAAACGTTCCAACTTAATCCCCACTAATATGTCTGCCCCACAAGATTACATCAAAGAATATGGCTTTTTCTGGGGGACATAATACATTCAAACCAGCATAGGCTGTACCATACAGTCTCTGGCTGTTTACCTGCTGTCCTAGAGGAGTCACTAAATTCCACCATCTTGTCCTGCCTCCTGTTCAGTCTTATCTTGTTTGTTGCTATTCCTTCTTCTCACTTAATCTCTTTCTCAATCTTCAGGGGTGTCTAGGCAGTGAGTACCCTAACTTGTTCATATTAAAAGGGGATGCCAACAGTATGGGGAAGGGGGCTGCATCTGATAGTTGATCTTAAAGAGGCTATTGCCTGTGGGTTTTAGGACTTGTCTGGTACAGGAACACTCTTGTGAATTTAAGTTTCTGAAAGATAAAACTTAGTGAGTGTATCTTTTATAGAATCTCAGGGAGGGTCCTAGGTATTTGGAGACTACTTTTGGTAATGGCATGTGGTGGCCAATTGGGCTGTCTAGTTGGAATTTGAGTAAGAGAAACTTCCAGGATAGCCTCTCAATTCTATTTGGGATCTCTCAGCCACTGTGACCTCAGCTTGTTATCTTTCTTTTTCCCCCACTTTTGATCAAGTAGCAATTTTCAATCCCTCAATGCCAGGGCCAGGCTCATTCCTGGGAATCATGTTCTACATCACCAGGGAGATTCATTCCCCTGAGAGTAATGTCCCTCATTGTGGGGAGTGGGGGGGTTAGTGGATTTATTTGCTGAACTGGGCATAGAGAGAGAAAGGCCACATCTGAGCAACAAAGAGGTTGTCTGGAGGTGCCTCTTAAGTATAATTATAGGAGGGCTCAGACTCCTATTTATAACCCTAAATTTCACAGGAGCAAGTTTCAAGACAAGGGCTTGATTTATTAACTAGTGGGTTCCTAACTTGACTTAATATATATTCTACTCCAATATAAATGGTCAGTTTCTTACATTATCTTTACTTGTACAATCATCATTACTCTCAACTTTAAACAATTATCATAACATAATATTTATCAGTTACTAATTATTCATCGCTAATATTAGTGTAGAGTTGGTAAGATATTCCTATTAAATATAGTCGCTAATATATAATGGGTAGTTTTTCCATACCACTCTGTTGTTAACCCTCTGCAGCAATGTCATACCCTATAAGTCTATCACACTAACACTTACTTAGGTCTGTGGTGCTGCTCTGTGGGTTACTTGCCTTTAAACAACCATTTATGAACATGTTCACCTTCAATGCATCATTAATACTTATGCTCCCATTAAGGAACCATAGTCACTCCTGACCATTCCCATCCCATTATGATCACCCTCATTATCACATCCGTATGTATTAGATTATTGTTCCCCCTTCACTAGTTTCTGATTATCTCTAGGTCTCCTATGTTCTCCATTTTAAGACACTTATTTTACATTTTTCACATTAGTGGTAACATACCATATCTCTCCTTCTGTGTCTGGCTTATTTCATTCAGTATTATGTATTCAAGGTTCATCCATGTTGTCATATGTTTCATGACCTCGTTCCTTCTTAAAGCTGCATAGTATTCCATCGTGTGTATATACCATATTTTGTTTATCCACTCATGTGTTGAAGGACATTTGGATAGTTTCCATCTCTTGCCACTTGTGCATGATGCTGCTATTAACATCAGCGTGCAAATATCTGTCCATTTCACTGCTTTCAGATCTTCTGGGTATATACCAAAAGTGATACTGCTGGATCATAGGGTAACTCGATATCTCGTTTTGTAAGGAACTGCCAGACTGTATTCCAGAGTGGCTGAACCATTATACAGTCCCACCAACAATGAATAAGAGTTCCAATTTCTCCACATCCTCTCCAGCATTTGTAGTTTCCTGTTTGTTTAATGGCAGCCATTCTAATTGGTGTGAGATGATGTCTCATTGTGGTCTTGATTTGCATCTCCCTAATAGCCAGTGAAGATGAACATTTTTTTCATGTGTTTTTTAGCCATTTGTATTTCCTCTTCAGAGAAACATCTTTTCATATCTTTTGCCCATTTTATAATTGGACTACTGGTACTATTGTCATTGAGTTGTAGGATTCATTTATATATGCAAGATATCAGTCTCTTTTCAGATACATGGTTTCCAAATATTTTTCCCATTGAGTTGCTGCCTTTTTAACTTTTTGACAAAATCCTTTGAGGTACAGAAGCTTTTAAGTTTGAGGAGTTCCCATTAATCTGTTTTTTCTTTTGTTGCTTGTGCTTTGGGTGTAAGGTCTTAAGTGACCTCTAATACTAAGTCTTGAAGATGTTTCCCTACATTATCTTCTAGGAGTTTTTTGGTACTGTCTCTTATATTGAGGTCTTTGATCCACGTTGAATTAATTTTTGTGTAGGGTGTGAGGTAGGGGTCCTCTTTCATTCTTTTGCATCTGGATATCCAGTTCTCCCAGCCCCATTGGTTGAAGAGACTGCTCTGTACCAGTTCAGTGGATTTGGGGGCCTTATCAAAAAATCAGTCGACCATAGACCCAGGGGTCTATTTCTGAATTCTCAATTTGATTCCATTGATCAATATGTCTATCTTTGTGCCAATACCATTCTGTTTTGACTACTGTGCCTTTATAGTAAGCTTCAAAGTCAGGAAGTGTAAGTCTTCCCACTTCATTTTTCCTTTTTAGAATGTTTTCAGCAATTCAAGACATCTTTCCCTTCTGTGATAACTAGCTTTTCCATTTCTGCAAAGTAGGTTGTTGGAATTCATTGAATCTGTAGACCAGTTTGGGTAGAATGGACATCTTAACAATGCTTAGCCTTCCTGTCCAGGAACACAGAATATTTTTCCATCTCTTTAGGTCCCTTCTATTTCTTTTAGTAGAGTTATGTAATTTTCTGTGTAGAGGTCTTTTACATCCATGGTTAAGTTTATTCCTAGGTACTTGATTTTTTTAGTTGCTATTGAGAATGTAATCTTTTTCTTGAGTGACTCTTCAGTTAGGTCATTTCTAGTGTATAGGAACATTATTGACTTTTGTGCAATAATCTTGTATCCCACCACTTTGCTGAATTTGTTTATTAGCTTAAGTAGTTGTGTCATCAATTTCTCAGGGTTTTCCAAATGTAAGATTGTATTATTTGCAAATTATAACAGTTTTACTTTTTCTTTTCCAATTTGGATGCCTTTTATTTCTTTGTCTTGCCGGATTGCCCTGGCTAGCACTTCCAGCACAATGTTGAATAACAGTGGTGACAGCGGGCATCCTTGTCTTGTTCCTGATCTTAGAGGGAAGGCTTTCAGTCTCTTGCCATTGAGTACTATGCTGGCTGTGGGTTTTTCATATATGCCCTTATCATATTGAGGAAGTTTCCTTCAATTCCTACTTTCTGAAGTGTTTTTATCAAAAAAGGATGCTGAATTTTGTTGAATTCTTTTTCAGCATCATGTGATGGTCATTTGATTTTTCCCTTTTGATTTGTTAATGTGTTGTGTTACATTGGTTGATTTTCTTATGTTGAACCATTCTTGCATGCCTGGAATGAACCCCACTTGGTCATGTTGTATGACATTTTTAATGTGTCTTTAGATTCTATTTGTGAGTATTTTGTTGAGAATTTTTGTGTCTATATTCATTAGGGAGAATGGCCTGAAGTTTTCCTTTCTTGTAGCATCTTTATCTGGTTTTAGCATTAGAGTGATGTTGGCTTCATAAAATGAGTTAGGTAGTGTGCCAGTTTGAATGTATTATGTCCCCCAAAATGCCATTATCTTTGATGTAATCTTGTGTGGGCAGGCATATCAGTGTTGACTAGATTGTAATTCTTTGAGTGTTTCCATGGAGATGTGACCCACCCAACTGTGGGTGATGACTCTGAATGGATAGTTTCCATGGAAGTGTGGCCCCGCCCATTCAGCATGGGCCTTGATTAATTTACTAGAGCACTATATAAGCTCAGAAGAAGGAATGAGCTTGCTACAGCCAAGAAGGACACATTGAAGAACGCACAGGAGCTGAGAGAGGAGCTGCAGACGAGAGACGGTTGAAGATGGTCATTGAAAGCAGACTCTTGCTCTGGAGAAGCTAAGAGAGGACAAATGCCCCAAGAGCAACTGAGAGTGCCATTTTGAAAAGGAGCTGAGGCCTAGACAGGAATGTCCTGGGAGAAAGCCATTTTGAAACCAGAACTTTGGAGCAGACGCCAGCCACGTGCCTTCCCAGCTAACAGAGGTTTTTTGGACACCATTGGCCATCTTTGGTGAAGTTACCCAATTGTTGATGTGTTACCTTGGACACTTTATGGCCTTAAGACTGTAACTGTGCAACCAAATAAATCCCCTTTTATAAAAGCCAATCCATTTCTGGTGCCCTGTATTCCAGCAGCATTAGCAAACTAGGACACGTACTTTACCATTTTCTTCAATTTTTTAAAAGAGTTTAAGTAAGATTTGGTGTCAGTTCTTTTGGAAAGTTTGGTAGAATTCCCCTGTGATGCCATCTGGCCCTGGGCTTTTATTTGTAGGAAGCTTTTTGATGACTGATTGGTTCTCTTTGCTTGTGATTGGTTTGTTGAGGTCTTCTACTTCTCTGGTCAGTCTAGTTTCCAGGCCACTCACCCATCTCTAAATGCAGCTCTCAGTTTCTCCAAGTACACAATCACTATGGGTGTGGAAGTCCCTGTCCAGCAGTGGAACCCTGGAGCCACAGTTCTTGAGCACTTTCTTTCCTTTATCTAGTGTTTTTCATGGAGGAGAGATTTGTTCTCTCTCTCCTAATCTACCATCTTGGATCCCTCTCCCTCATTCTTGAAGGACAGTTTATCTGGGTATAGAATTTTTGGTTGGCAGATTTCTCTTTCAGTATCTTAAATATATCATAACACTGCCTTCTCACCTCCCTGGTTTCTGGAGAAAACTCCACACATAGTCTTTTTGAGCTTCCCTTATATGTGATAGATCACTTTTCTCTTGCTGCTTCCAGGATTCTCTGTCTTTGACATTTGACTATCTGATTAGTGTCTTGGAGTAAGTCTATTTGGATCTATTCTGTTTGGAGTATGCTGCACTTCTTGGATCTGTAATTTTATGTCTTTTATAAGAGATGGGAAATTTTCATTGATTATTTCCTCTATTATTATTTCTGCCCCTTTTCCCTTCTCTTCTCCTTCTGGGTCACTGATAATATGTATATTCATGCATTTCATGTTGTCATTCAATTCCCTGAGATGCTGCTCATATTTTTCCATTCTTTCCCTATCTGTTCTTTTGTGTGTAGGATTTCAGATGTTCTTCCTCTAGTTCACTAATCCTTTCTGCTGTCTCTTCATATCTGCGTTGTAAGTCTGCATTGTGTTTTTCAGCTCTTCTATTGTGCCTTTCATTCCCATAAGTTCTGCCTTTTGTTTTTCCAAACTTTTGAGTTCTTCCTTATGTTCACCCAACATCTCCTTTATATCCTTAATTTCTTTTGCCATAGCTTTCCTTAACTCTATTTGATTTTTGAATTGATTTAGCATGTTTGTTTCAGTATCTTTAATTAGTTGTTTCAACCCTTGTATGTCATTTGAAGTGTTAGCTTGTTCCTTTAATTGGGCCATATTTTAGTTTTTCCTAGCATGACTCTAATTTTTGTTGGGGTCTAGGCATGTGGTTTCCTTAACTAGTTTATTCTAGAGCTCATTTTCACTGTTTTACCTAGGGTTTCCTTGTTGCCTGGCTTTGTTCTCTATCTGTTCTTTGACATTCAGTTCAACTTATTCTAGACTTCTAGCATAGCTTCTGTTTAACTGATCACAAATTTTCAGCTCTTGTTATTCTGGTTCTTGCCCTGCCTATATGAAACTTTTTCTTTTGAGGAGAGTCTACCCAGATATGATTGACCCTAATCAGATTTTCCCAGACAGGCCCAGGTCTCAAGAGGAGGGTGTATTCAGTTTCAGGTTTCCTTGAAGTTGAGACCAACAGGTTGTCATAGTTTCCTGTGAGGCCTCTAGACCCTTTGCTTTTCCTATGCTTCCCAGCAGTTCATGCTTGTCAGCCCGCAGCTCCTCACTGGCATAAAGAGGTGTGGTCCCTTTAATTCTCAGCAGACCCTGTCCCTGTGTAAATTGAAGCCGTTTTTTTTTTTTTTTTCAGTCCCTGGGATCTGAATTCTCTGAAGGAGGGCTGCCACTTGAGCTGGGCCCCACCCTTATTTTCTTGGGGAAGATACAGCCTTTAGGGAATTATGTCCTTCACTTAATTCCTTACTTTGTCTCTCAGATGTAGCCAACCTTGCCTGGGTCAGCTTTCAAATTGAAAATTAAGTAGCTCTAATGTGCTATTTAAAATAGTTGAGGTTATGGGGAGAGATCCCCTTTTAGAGCCAGTCTCCATCCTCCAAGGTTTACCAGTAGAGCCAAAGTTGGCACCTGGCCCTATGTGCCTCTTTTCTTGGGGCACATCCCTTTTCCCATATTCTGAGCTCAGCTGACTCCAAATGCCTCTGTTTTTGTTTATTTAATTAATTTTATCATTTTTTTTCTATCAGCCCTGTTTGCCCCAGGTTTATCTGTGCTTGTAACTTGTATTCAGTAGTCCACATTTGTTAATTAAAACTTCAGTCAGAGCTTATTTGATCTACCTTCCCTTTCTCCTAGTGGAGACAACTTCTTTTTCCTACTGGGAAGTGTTCCAACTCAGCCTGCCATGCCAGTGGGGGCAGGGTGCCATCTCCACAGTTTGGGGGCTTTACTTACAGTTCTATTGTGTGATCTTGGCCCTTCCACCCATTCCAGACTGGTGTACAATGTGTTTCTGGTCACATGCCCCACAGACAGTTGTTTCAGACTGTTACTGGCTATTTAGTAGCTGTTCTAGAGGACTAACTAAATTCTACACCTCCCCATGAAACATCTTTTTCTTGTTTTTCAATTCTCAATATCATTTATTTCTGCTCCAATCTTTGTGTTTCTTTCCTTCTTCTTGCTTTGGGATTATTTGCTGTTTTTTTTCTAGTTCCTCCAAGTTTGCAGTTATGTCTTTGAATTTAGCTCTTTCTTATATTTTTAATGTAAGCATTTAGGGCCCTAAATTTCCCTCTCCGTACTGCCTTTGCTATATCCTGTAAGTTTTGATATGTTTTTTTCTTGTTTTAATGTCTTGAGATTTTACTGATTTCTCTTGCAAAGTCTTCTTTGACCCACTGATTGTTTAAGAGTATGTTATTTAACCTCCATAAATCTGTGCATTTTCCAGTCCTCTGCTGGTTGTTGATCTCTAGCTTCATTCAGATAAAGTGCTAGGTATAATTTCAGTCTTTTAAAATTTATTGTGGTGTGTTTTGTGACCCAACATGTAGTCTATCCTGGAGAATGATTCATGAACACTTGAGAAGAATGTATATCTTGCTCTTTTGTGGTGCATTGTTCTGTATATGTTAGGTCTAGTTCATTTATCAAATTATACAAGTTCTCTGTTTCCTTGTTGATTCACTGTCTAGATGTTCTAAAATGGTGTGAGTGGTGTATTGAAATCTCCAGCTTTTATTGTAGATACATCTATTTCTCCCTTCAGTTTTGCTAATGTTTGCATCATGTATTTTGGGGCATTCTGGTTATGTGCATATATATTTATGATTGTTATTTCTTCTTGGTGGAGTGCCCCTTTTATTAATATATAATTTTCTTCTTTGTCTCTTATAACAGCTTTGCATCTAAAATCTGTTTTGTCTGATATTGGTTTAGCTACCACAACTTTTGGGGGGATACTATTTGCATAGAATATCTTTTTCCAGTCATTCACTTTCAACCTATTTGAATCCTTGGATTGAAGGTGAGTATTGTAGACAGCATATAGATGGCTCATAATTTTTTTTTTAATCCATTCTGCTGTAAGTGTCTTTTGATTGGATGTTTAATCTACATTAATGTTCAGTATTATTACTGTAATGGCAATAATTAATTCAACCATTTTATCCTTTGGCTTTTATATGTCATATCTTGCTTTTGTCTCTATACTCTTTTAGTTACCTTTACTGATACTTTTTCATTACCACATTCTCCTCCAAGCCTCTCTTCTCCTGTCCTTTCCTTTTAGCCTTCAGGACTCCATTTAGTATTTGCTGTAGGACATGTTTCATAAGAAATTCTGTCAGCTTCTCTATCTGTGAATATCATAAATGCTCTGTCATTTTTGAAGGACATTTTGCCAAATAGAGAGTTCTTCACTGGCTGTTTTTCTCTTTCATATCTTCAATATATCATACCATGCTTTCTCACCTGTATGGTTTCTATAAGAAATTGGAATTTAGTCTTATGAGGCATCCCTTGTATGTAATGAATCACTTTTCTCTTGATGCTTTCAGAAGTCTCTCTTTATCTTTGGGATTTGACTTCCTGAATAGTATGTGTCTTGGAGTAGGTCTCTTCATAATTACTCTGTTTGGAGTACACTGTGCTTCTTGGACCTGGATATCAATGCCTTTCATAAGAGTTGGGAAGTTCTTGGCCATTATTTTCTCACATATTTCTGCTGCCCCTTTTCCTTTCTCTTCTCTTTCTGGGACACCCATGATGTGAAAGTTTGTGTGCTTTGTTTTGTCAATTATTTCCCTGAGATGCTGCTTTATTTCTCCCATTCTTTTCTCTATTTGTTCTTTTGTCTGTTCAAATTCAGATGCTCTGTCTTTTAGCTCACTGATTCTTCTGCCTCTTCAAGTCGGTGGTTGTGTGCCTCTAGTGTATTTTTAATGTCATCTATTGGTCTTTTCATTCCTATAAGATCTGTTATTTTACTTTGCATGCTCTCATATTCTTCTTTATGCTCATCTAGTATCTTCTTAATATCCTTTATGTCTTTAACCATCTACTTGAATTGGTGTAGGAGATTTGTTTGAGCATCTTTTATTTGTTTTTTCCAGACGCTGTCCTCTGGCTTTTCAATTTGCTCTTTTGACTGGGCCATATCTTCCTGTTTCTTGATATGGTTTGTTATGTTTTGCTGATGTCTGGGCATTAGATTATCTTGGTGAGTTTACTTTGAAGTTTGTTGTGCTGGTTTGAATGTATTGTGTCCCCCACATGCCATTATCTTTGTGGTCCTGTGGGGCAGACGTTTTTGGTGCTGGTTGGATTTGCTTGGAATGTGCCCCACCCAGCTGTGGGAGATGATTCTGATGAGATGTTCCCATGGAGGTGTGGCCCTGCCCATTCAGGGTGGGCCTTGATCGGTGGAGCTATATAAATGAGCTGACTCAGAGAGAGGGAACTGAGTGCAGCTGGGAGTGATGTTTTGAAGAGGAGCAAGCTTGCTGGAGAGGAATGTCCTGGGAGAAAGCCGTTTTGAGGCCGGAGCTTTGGAGCAGACGCCAGCTGCCTTCCCAGCTAGCAGAGGTTTTCCGGATGCCATTGGCCATCCTTCAGTGAAGGTACCCAATTGCTGAGGTGTTACCTTGGACGCTTTGTGGCCTTAAGACTGTAACTGTGTAGTGAAATAAACCCCTGTTTTATAAAAGCCTATCCATCTCTGGTGTTTTGCATTCTGCAGCATTAGAAAACTAGAACAGATTTTGGTACCGAGAGAAGTGGGGTGCTTTTGCTGCTGAGTCTGCAAATACCAAACATGTTGGAACGGCTTTTTGAATGGTTAAGGGGAAGATTCTGAAAGAATTGTGAGGAGCTTGATAGAAAAGGCCAAAACTGCTTTAAAGAGACTGTTTGTGGAAACATGGACTCTAAAGATACTTCTGATGAGGACTTGAGCAGTAATGATGAATGTGTTGTTGCAAACTGGAAGAAAGGCAATCCTTGTTTTAAATTAGCAAAGAATTTGGCAAAATTGAGTCCTAGTGTCAGATGGAAGGAAGAATTTGAAAGTGACAACCTGGAATACTTAGCTGAGGGGATCTCCAGACTACATGTGGAGGATATACCCTGGCTTCTCCTTGCAGCTTATAGTAAACTGTGAGCAGAGAGAGATAAACTTAGAACTGAACTCCTGGGTTCAAAGAGACCAGAAGCTGATCGCTTGGAAAATTACGAGCTTCCAGGGGGTGGAATCCCAGAAGCTACAGCCCAACGTGAGGATGTAACCAAACATGGAACCCAGTCACCATTTCAGTATAAGCCAGGATTGGAGATGGAATTATCCAGAAAGGATTTGTGGAAAGTCCTAGTGTCTAATGGCTTTGACCCCTGTGTGCTTCATGCAAAGCCAACAGAATTTTTGCGAGATCTTTATAGACAGAGCCATTGCTGGTCTGGACTGGAGGAGACAGACAAGGAAAAAATTAAAGGAAAAATTTTTTCAAAGACAGAGCCATGGAGGTTGAGTTCTGGAGTCAAGAGGTCTCGGGCTGGGAGAGCAGAGCAGCCCACATGCATGGAAAGGGTGAGTTTGCCCTGGAGGTCGAGGGCAGGCTTTCCGCCTCGATTCTCTGGAAGAGTTTTGCCATTTGAGGTCCCAAAGAGGGCGGAGCACATTCCCAGGGAATTGGGGAGAGCCTGGCTGCCACCACACTGTTCTGAAGGGGTTGAGCGTGTGCCCCGGAGATGGAAGGGAATCCGGGAGCTGCCCCGATGTTTGAGGGGGGTGGGACCGAGAAGGTGGTCTCCCCAATGTGTGGGTATGTTGGAGCACTCACCCAAGCATTTGGAGAGAAAAGGGCTGCCACAAAGGCCCTTAGGAAGG
Source organism: Choloepus didactylus (assembly GCF_015220235.1). NCBI lineage: Eukaryota > Metazoa > Chordata > Mammalia > Pilosa > Megalonychidae > Choloepus > Choloepus didactylus. The sequence goes on from NC_051318.1 coordinate 4,430,762, forward strand.
GTTAGACTCCTGCTCTCTCAAGCCCCAAGGATGCAACATTGTTCTGTTAATGACTCTCAGACTTTGAAATCTAATGGAGTTTGTCCTGCGGGTTTTAGGAACTGTTTTGCTCCTGTTAACCCTGTTTTCCTTACTGTTTCTCCTATTTCAATGGAAATGTTTCAATGGAAATGTTTCAATGGAAATGTTTCAATGGAAATGTTTATCCTATGAATGTCTCTTCTTTGTATATTGGGAGCACATAACTTGTTCTAAGTTCACAGATCCACAGTTAAAGAAAAATTATGCCTTAGGACTAGCCATGCCTATAATTGATTTTGATGGGATCTTGTACTTTTGTTACTGAAATGATTTAAGTTTTTGTGATATTGTGATGGAATGAATGTATTTTGTATTTGGAAAGATAATGTCATTTTGGGGTCCAGGGGGTGGAATGTGCCGATTTGAGTGTATTGTGTCTCCCACATGCCATTATCTTTGTGGTCCTGTGGGGCAGACGTTTTTGGTGCTGGTTGGATTTGCTTGGAATGTGCCCACCCAGCTGTGGGAGATGATTCTGATGAGATGTTCCCATGGAGGTGTGGCCCCGCCCATTCAGGGTGGGCCTTGATCGGTGGAGCTATATAAATGAGCTGACTCAGAGAGAGGGAACTGAGTGCAGCTGGGAGTGATGTTTTGAAGAGGAGCAAGCTTGCTGGAGAGGAATGTCCTGGGAGAAAGCCGTTTTGAGGCCGGAGCTTTGGAGCAGACGCCAGCTGCCTTCCCAGCTAGCAGAGGTTTTCCGGATGCCATTGGCCATCCTCCGGTGAAGGTACCTGATTGCTGAGGTGTTATCTTGGATGCTTTGTGGCCTTAAGACTGTAACTGTGCAGTGAAATAAACTCCCGTTTTATACAAGCCTATCCATCTCTGGTGATTTGCATTCTGCAGCATTAGCAAAGTAGAACAATTGTATTCTCTCTCTTTTCAAAGCTTTTGTTGTTGATTGGATTTGTATTAATGTTCTTCTCTGACATTTCAATTATCCAACCAGGCTGGGCCAGGGACCTAGGAAGGAGGCACTCACCAGTTCCTCAGGGCCCTGGGGAGAGGGTCAGGTAAAGTAACCCAAAAAGCCTTTACTTCTGCTCCCCAATTGTGTGCTTTCCTGGTTTGCCCAGCATATGGCCCTCTTCACCCAAAATCCTTTGAGATGTCTTCCTGGAAGTGCACTTTCCTCACCTGCTAGCAGATGGTGCTCTTTGGAAACCTATTCTCCTCTGCCTGCAGAAGGCTGAGATGCTCTCTGCCCACTCCAGACAGGGGTGCAGCCACACCAGGTTGGGTGAGTTGGATCCACAGGTCCCAGCAGACCAAATTCTCCAGTAAAAGGCTGGAACAGTGCTAGACCATGTCCCACCCTGTTCTTGGGAGGAGGGGGGAGAGAAAGAAGGGAAGAGGAGGAAGGAAGGAGAGAGGAAGTTCCCAGCCCAATTCCCAGAACTTTTCCTGGGTTAAGATACCTCCTTTCCCCCAGGGCTGTGTCCCCTCTACTTTCCTCCGCTCCCCTCACCTTCCCCCTTCCTTTTTCTTTCAGAGCAAGAGCCTATGTGGAGGGACTCAGGTAGAAGGACAGAGGACCTGAGATCTGGACCGTAGAGCTTAGACTAACAAGGACCGGGGCCTCGTTTGAGATATAGTTTATTTAAAATCAAATGCCCCTGTCAGTGCTGTTACTTTGGTGTTCCACACTATAACACCATGGGTAAGGAACTGTATTGTCGTTTGTTTTGCCATCACTCCCCGGAGCACATCGCAGGAGGCTGCCCACCTGGGGCTGCCGGCTCAGCCTCCCAAGGGCCGTTCCCATTGAGCTGCTTTCACGTTATGTCCCTGGACTTTGTCAAATGCTGTGAAGAAAACAGCCAAGTAAAAACTGTCTGCATGTGCTGTGAAATCATTCTCATTTGATTTCTCAGTGTCCCACATGTAATTAATCTCCAAACTTAGAGTGAGCAAAGCTCTGTGTGCACACTTGGACAAGATATTTGACCTCTGGACCTCAGTTCCTTCATGAGCAGTAGGAACGATCGTCTCTACCTTGTGTGATGGTTGTAAAGGTAAGAAATAATGTATTTGCCACATAACAGAGCAGAGCACCCAAAGGGCACTCTCTATGGTTATTAAATTCTCAATGTAGCTCTCACTCCACACACCCCCTTTTGCTTTTGGCAGCCCATCGTCTTTGGGCCAGTGCACCTGCTCTCCTGACTCCCTGCTACGTTTTCTGTTTTTGAAGCTCTGCTGTGTGTACCTCACCTTTGGGCCTCCTCCATTTGGCTTCTCCATCTCTAATAAAGGAACTTTTGGTCTCCCATTTTCTCACTCAAAAAACAACCAACAAGCACTCGAAAAACCCTGCAAGCCCTGCAGCCCCAGTGAGAGCCCACCCTTGCTGAGAGCTTCTGCCTCTGGGTCCCCCACTGGCCAGGGCCCGGCTGCTCAATCTCATTTGGTCCCAGAACAACCCTTTGCAGTACACCAGGCCTCTAATTTTTGAATCTTCCTTTAGCACCAGCTCAGCAATGCACTTTAATGGTGGCTTTTATACTTTATCCTCCATTCCAGTCGTTCCACTGGGAAGGGCATCTGGCCTGCTGAATGGACGGGGCTTTTCCAAATACCCTTCTTGTCAAGCCGCTGCAGTTAACAGGAGCTGGTTTTCCTGGCTGATGGAGGACAGTGCCCAGCTCCTGTGGGGACCCCTCCACCCACCCTGACCCCTGGCCTCCAGCCCCAGGGTACCCATGTGGGTGACCCTTCTCGGGGACCACTGGAGGGGTGCCAGACTCTGGCTCTGCAAGCCCCTTCCCCTTCTCTCGTGGTGGGCAGGGCAGGTAGGAGGACTGGGGGTGGGGGGAGCATATGGAAACTGGCAGCTGCCCCTACTTCAGAGAGACAGAAATGTGGATTTCAGCTGTTTAACCACCTTGTCAGGGAGTTTGTTGAGTTGAGTCTGGTGCTGGGCAACGGGCAGAACCCGACTTGGTGCCGAACGTGCCTTTGGGCTCCAGGTGACCAGCTGTGGCCCCTCTGGGTTTGGGGGCTTGGGATGGTCTCTCCCCCAACTTCCCGGCCTGCTCTCCTTCAGATTGTAGACCCCAGGTCTCAGCCAGGAGTAGACTTGGGGATTTCAGGAACCAGTAACATTGCAAAACCCTTTCTGGGAGTGACTTCATTTGATGAAGAAAGCACATGAGAAGTACTCATCTGCAGCTGACATAATTTCATTTGAAAGGAAATGTTAAGCGAGTGCAAAAGGCATGACCCCAGGATGAAAGTAATGGAGCAGTTTTAGGTTTAGGACAAACTTCTCTGGCTACAGGAAGAGACCAGGGGCCACACCCTCCTCCGCCCTGTGAGACCACGGCTGCCCCGGCCGTCTCCCCCCAAGCTGGTGGCGCTGCCGGTGCCCACCCAGGGCTCCCTCCTTCCAGGCCCCCAGACCTATGCTGACCCCTTCAACCGTGAGCAGCTCCCCAGCCTCGCCCCATCTCTGCAAGTCCGGGATGGAGGGTGGGGGCGGGACGGGCTGCACGGCTGGCCCTGCCCTGACCTCCCGTGGGGCTGCCTGGGTTCCCTAGTTGGGGGGTGGTGAGAGAAGAGGTGGACCAGGTGACCTCCGAGCTGCCCCACAACCCCAGCTGAGGGTCCCCTGCTTAGGCCCCCCCAGCCCTCCTCTCCCCGGGGCGCCTCTGTCTTCACAACAGTCCGGGCATCAGAGAGAAGGGGCTGGGGGCGGCCTGGGAACCTGCAGCCGGAGGGAAGGGACGTCGGCAGAGGCGAGCCCCACAGACACTGGGTTTTGGCTCTAGAGGCAAAGAGGGAAATGATTCCATTTATCCAGACAAACGACCCCCTGAGAAGGCCCAGCTGAGAAGCTGGCTTTCCCACTGGTGTCGAGTGGCCTCCTGTTTTTGTTTTTGTTCTGACTGGGAAGGGGCATTGCAGAAACACACAGACAAACACAACCACAGATACTAAATGCAACGAAGCCTTCCTTTCTCATCAGGTGCCACACAGAGCTGAAATCCAGGCTTACGTCCACGAGAGGTGGTGGGAAGCCAAGAAGCCCCCCCGTCCTCCGGCGAGGTCTGGCCAGCTGGTGTCGAGGACTTCACGCATTTACGTGGCGCTTTATGATTCATGAATCGTGTGTTCACATCAGCTCTGCCTGTTGTGCATGTGAAGACACCGAGAGCCAGGAGGCCTGAAGAACCGCGGTGGGCTCAGACCCAGGACGCCGCGTCCCGGTGGACGCCAGGGTTTTCCTGCCACTCGAGATGTGCAGCGACTGACTCACTGGTGCCTTTGCTCGCCCGGCAGCATCTTCAAGGGCCTAGCGTGCAGCTCACAGACCAGTGGGGAGGAGAGATGAGTAAGTGACAGTTACAGTACAGTTTTGTGCTGGGTGCAGGGGCACCAAAAGGAAAATTCCCTGTGGTTGTGTTTCGTCTAGAGGAAGAGGAGGCAGGGAAATAAGCGGTGGGAAGGCAGGGAGAGGGCTGTGGGAGGAGAGCTGTGTGCCTGCCCGCGCAGTCCAGGGGGGCTTCACGGAGGAGGTGGCGACCGGAACAGTCAAAATAAGGACGTCAAAACCCTGGGAGGAAGGGACAGGTGGGGTTTGGCCCCTCAGCGTGGTGGACAGAAAACGGCCTTCGCTGATGAAACTAGTGTTCAATACCTGTGAGTCCGCAGGGACTGGCCACGGGGTCCCGAGAGTGTCCCTGCCTCTCCGCCAGCAGGGCTCGGTGGCACCCGCACTCAGGGAGGGTGCCGAGGGCGCCGAGCGCGAGGCCCAGGTGACTGGGGGTAGGATTCGGGCTGCCGGTGGCTTTACAGGGTCCTGCTTCTGGGACGCCGTCTGGCCTTTCCTATGGCGCAGTGGCCCCCACCCAGCTCCAGAGCAGCCCCGGGGTCAGCGGCTGCGGGCTCAGCGGGGTGGTGAGTTGCTGTCGTGTGCCAGCCCCAGACTCGAGGGGGTTTTCCCGATAGTGAGCGGGCAAGGGCGTGGGGCTCGGGGCTCCTTTTACGTGCCCGGCTCGTCCTGCCTGCCTGGCTCGGTCTGGGCCTGCTGGGGACAAGGAGTTAAAGGGGGCGATGCAGGTTGGAATGGGGTTGGCACAGGCGAACGCTGTACGAGGGGTGGGCTGGGGGTCCGAGGGGCTCCCCACAGCAGGGTGGCTTGGGGTAGCAGCTCCTGGGGGTAGACAGATGAGAACGCGTCCCTCGGGAAGGGCCTCTGTGCCCTGTGGGATGGAGTTTGTCCCTCAAATTGCTGTTGAAAACGGGCCCGAGGATTGCCCACACCCCAATCACATGGGGTCCTAAATTCTGCCTTCAGAAACCCCCCGGGTGGGAGTTTGCCCGCTCTGGTCTGAGGATATCTGCCTTCAGCAATGGGACACCGCAGCTGGGGACCCCCGGCAGGGTGGGGGGCTGGGGCAGGGGGGTCGGCCTGGAGCCAGGACAGCAGTTAGGAGGCTGGGCCCCAGCCCAGGGGCGGTCACAGGTCTGTGTCAGTGGTGGGTGGGCCGAGGAGTGGACGGAGGGCGTCTGCAGGGTGGGGGCGACCGGCTTCTGGGCTGGGGGTGGGAAGACAGCGACAGGAGGCCTCCTCGCGCTCCCCTCGGCGCAGCCCCTCTTGTCCTGAGAAGGCAGAGGGACTGTCACTTGTGGCCATCACTCCCAGCCTGTGTGCAACCCCATGCTGACTTGGGGGGCACAGTGCCCTCCCCAGGCCACCCCTGCTGCCTGGCCAGCAGCTGCTCAGCTCCTCGGTAGCCCCCCCCCCCGCTACCCCACCTGGGCCATGCGTGGTGGGTGGTGAATTCTAGAAAGGCTGGTTTCAAGCGGAAATAGCCCCATGTGACTATGCACAGGTACTGAGCTTTCATATCCTCCACCTTCAGCTGAACAACCAAGGCAGTGGGTGGAATCCACGACGGCCGTCTCCCTCTGGCCCCTCTTGCCCCACGTCCCCACCAGGGGGTCAGGCAGAGCTGCTCCCCCTTCGGGCAATCACGGCAGCTCACCAGGGCCTGCTCCACCTGCCCAGACGCCGTGGGCCTGGATGTGGGGCGACATGGGGCCCTTAAACTTGTATGACGGCACGTCAGTGTGCCAATGAAATGGGAAATGATCAGTGAATTCTTTGCATATTTTATTTTTCTTTTTTTGATTTCCAACTCACACACATCTGGCATATTTTACATCTTTGCAATAAAACATGGTTACAATAGCTTAAGGAATTTATATATCCAAAATATTTCACCATGATCTCGAGATGACGTGAACTTGTCTTCTGGATGTTCGGTCTCCTCCCGGTTCTACGCTACAAACTCAAGATATTGCTCACAGCCTGGTGATGAAGAACTTAATCATGATGTGAGTCCCCGTAATTTCAGAATCTCATAAATACAAAGAACAATGAAGAAGGAGTTCAGGGCTAAAACTTACTAGCACAAGGTGGATAACAAATAAGTAATCACATCAATAAATAATGGTATGCTTCTGCTGCAAAGTGCCAATACAAAGAATCCATTATCTTGTTTTATCTTTTTAAATAAATGACTGCAAGGGAGTGTGAAGTCTGAGAAAATTACATTCCTGGAAACATGCCTCATAGCCCTACCGACACGATATGTACATCTATGACGATACAGTCACCAAATATACAAAGAGGAAACGTGGAGAAGCACACACGCCCCGGGGTGTCTAACTGGACCAGTGCGATGTGGGGATGATCATCTGGGAGCCGACGATTTAGATCAGAAAGGACGGAGCGCCTCAGGCCACGAATGTGGCTTTAGGTGAGACTCTCACAAGAATCTAAGAGAATAACTGCAGTTATTGTTGCAATAAAGTCCAACTTGTCATTAAGGAAACCTAGCTGGTCAAGAACCCAAGAGAAAAAACCTGTCGCATCAGATCCCTCCCGTGCTGGCCGCACACCGAGCCTGGGGGGGCTCGAGGGAGCCGGGCGTCACAGCTCCCCCTTGCACGGAAGGACCTCACCCCCGAGCCCCCTATCTGCTGTGACTTCAAATTAGGAAGGGGAGGGCCGAATTTTCTTTGTCTAAAGTATTAAAATGGCAAATAATGGCTTCCTATCCAAATGCTTTATGAGCAAATTTCACTTGGAAGGGATGAATTTAGATTAAAAAGTGCAAACCATATTTTGGTGACAATGTCAAAAATTACTGACTGAGCCCAAATCCGACCCTTTCCCGCGAGCTGTGTCCTCAGCCAGCCCTTCTGTCGCGCAGCACATCTGCTCCACCAGGACATCAGGAATCAGGAACATGCAAGTTGTAACTCCACAGTAAAATTAAGAAACGTTTTTGTTCTTTATACAAGGTTTTACTTTTACAAAAGTATCCCTTTAAATAAGATGCATCTGATGTACAAAGTATCAAACGTGGTTTGTTTTGTTTTTTTCTCAGCTGGAAAAGAGGCCGGAAGTGGACGCAGGCCAGGTTCAAAGCTGAAACTAACTGGACACGTGGCTCCTCGGCATCCTCAAAAGTCTCTGTGAGCGTCCTACGACCTTTTCTCAATAAACAACAATATATGAAATAATTACCAAAACACCTCCTAATTCATATAATTTACATGATAGAAGCTTGCTTGAGTAGCTGGTGTTCAGTCGTGAAAAAACACACAAAGTGAGATGGCTGCCGGCGACGGTGTCCAGCTGCGGCTGGTGCGACGGGATGCACAGACGGAGTCGGGGTGGGTGCGCACGTCCACCAGGGAGGAGGCCTCTCCACCAAGCGCGTGTGGTCTCCGCTCTCACGGGGCCTCTGGCTCTTCGTTCCCCGTCAGTATCTGTTCTGATGCTCGTAGTGCCACCGATTAAAATCTATATTGAAAGCTACAATGCTGCCGGAAGCCATACCGGTGATCAGAGTCCTGGAAAAGCAGAGGCGGCTGTTAGACGGGCGCAAACCCACTGCCGCAGCTGCGACTTTCCCGGACAAGACCGTGAGCTCGGCGTCTGGTGCGGGTTGATTTATCCTGGATCCTCCTGCAGGGAGCTGACCCTGCGCCCGCCTGGCCTGCTGCACCCCACCCTCGGCCTCCCGCTCAGGGCCACCCATTTCTTCCTTGCTTGGCTTCTCCAACAGTCTCTGCCCTTCCTTTCCTGCGTCGCCTGCAATCACTTCACCCCTTAAGTTCTCCACACTCTCCCTCGGGCGATGGTGCACACCCTGCCTCGATGCTAGACGCTTCTCTCCGAGCACAGGGCACGGCGGGCCACGTCCATCCCACACGCCTACTGAACAGGTGAGTGACCCGCCAACCCGCCGTCTGCCGGTAAGGCCTTCCTCGTCTCCTCTCCCCCGTGCTTCACCACCCGCCAGACGCAGGCCCTGTGCTTGCTGCCGCTGGGTGGGCTGCTGGAAGCCCCTCTGCCGCTGCAGGGGTCCGGGGCTCGTGGGCGTCTGTCCACATCACCAGCTGTTTAAGCTTTGCCCTGACCCCTCAGCAGAAGCACGTCTTTGAGCATCCATCCCCCATAGATACACATCTATTGGTTCACACTGTACATGCACGGACCAGTGTTCTAAATGTCAGGCACGTTGTACAACGGCTAAAAGAATTGAAATTAAAGATGGGGTTGAAATAGAAATACTGTGGAGACCCCCGGGCCGCTGTGGCTTTGCCTAAGCCCCCCTGTCTGCCCTCTGCCCAGGCCAGGTGAACGGTGCAGGTTCCCGCAGGCTCCCCGCCCTCCCCAGCCCTCGAGGGAAGGTCGTCACACCCCCTCCTGCTACTGTCCCTGCGTCCCTCCCGCACGGCCGCATCCGACGCGCCGAGCTTGTGTAGTCGGGGTCCTCCTCGCGCAGCACTTAACCTACGCTGAGGCGACAAACGTTTGCAAGATGAAGACGTGAATGAAAAAAAAAAAATTAGGGAGAAGATTTAAACTTTGCAGCAACATAAACTATGGCAAGCACTGTAGAAACAGCCGGATATCTGCAAGTATTTCCACAGTGAACCTTTGCTGTTTGTTCGAGAACAGGGGCTGTGGCTCCGGGGACTCGTGGCTCCCATCACGCTGCTTAAACTCTTTAAAAACAGTCCGTGCTTCACACCACACACTCCCCACACAACTAAACTACGTAACTTGGGTTTTCTTGATGACTTCATTTCGATTTCACTACATGGGGCAGATGACAGTTAAATTTAGTGCATGTTTTAATGTTATATTTCTCATAAGGACTATTGTGCACCAAAAAAAAGTTGGTTAACAAGCTTTTCTTATTTTTGTTAAATACGTACCAAAAACAAAATGAGAAGTGACCTGCTATATTAAGATGATAGGGTTTTAGTTTATTTTTTAAATTCAGAAATGTTAGACTTTCTATTCCTAATTTTTTTTTTTTTCCACTTTCTAACAAACCCCAAGTTCAATTTTAGGAACAACAAAATCACATCACAAACTAAAGAATGGAAAATCATATTACTATTCTTATCAACCCTTTCCAGAAAGTATCTTAAAGGAATACATAAAATGCAACAAAATCACATAAATAAGGAATAGGGGAATAAGAAAATGGGAACTCGAGATTGTATTTCAGTTAATGAGCCTCACACCTTTTAAAATTGGCAGCCAGCTGAAGGCCTACGCTGGCATTTTTTCTGGAAATTTTGAGCAAGAAGTGCCTCAGGCTGAAATCCACCCGTGCTGAGCGTGAGGCCGGAGGCCTCCGGGGGGCTCTGGGGGGTGAGTGCCCCCTTCTGGGCCCGCCTGCCCGCCCCGGCCCCGCGGGCGGCTCACCTCTGGTCATGGGACAGGTCCATGGCTCGGATGCCGGCGTCGCAGCCCGGGTAGATGTAGAGCTGCTTGAAGTCGCAGGCCTGCCAGACCTCCACCACGCCACTGTCCCCGCCCGTCACCAGGTTCTGCCCGTCGCTGCTCAGCAGGATGGCCTTCAGAGAGACAGACAGCCCCCGCTGCCCTCACGGGTCCCAGCCACCCACGGCCGTGCCCAGGAGCACGCGCTGCACTGCCCTCGTAATTTCACCTACGTTCAGTATTACTCCATCCACAGAATTACCAGTGTGGCACCCATCATGTCCTCACAGATACAAAGGAGCTTGTGAACACCAAAGTTAAGCTACAAAGAGGGTGCGATCGACCCAGTCCACGGAGAAGCTGAGAATTAAGTACTGTGACGTTTTGTTAAAGTCCTGAATATTAACCATGTCGAGACTTTTGGAACAAATGGCAGAAGCACATTTAAGACTTGTTTTCAATAATGCTGAGCCAGCAATTACAATTCCTTTGGGAATGAAGGGCACTTGTGTACGTGCAATTTTGGTTTAGGATTCTAAAGAGAAGATTCTCTGACAATAAACTAACTTTTCCTGCTGTGAGGGTGCAGCACTGAAACTATTACTTGCAGAAGGAGCTGAAAGCCTCTCACCAATCAGCAGTCAACGTCTCTACAGTCTGATTCACCGGGTGAATTACCTGAGATAGTGTGAACTTTGGGATCACTCGGAGCGCTGGTCTACATGGATTTAAATGCTTTTTAAACCAGCACACATGTTAGCACATCACTGGATGTTAAGCGGCTCATCCGCAGCCTCTCGCTTTCAGTCCCCACTTAGCCCGGAACACGCAGAGTTACCCGTGTGGAGTCGCTGATCTCCATCTGAGCCAGGAGCTTCCCGTTGATGCTGAAGCTGGTGAACCGCCCTCGCTCGTAGTAGATGATGCAGTGGCCCTCGCTGGAGACGGAAATCAGGCGTGGGAACAAGCAGTTTTCAGGCCCTTCGAGGGCTCTCAGCAGATCTCCAGTGATTGTGTGGACAAGGCAAGGGCCTTCTGTGGAGGGGGAGCCCGGGAGGGTCAGGGAGGAAGACGATGGCGTCAGCTCTCGCGGCACAGGAGGTGGGAAAGAACAGAGGCCCGCGCTGCTGACAGGGACCAGCCCACAGAGCAGCCGCGCCCCAGGCCACCCATGTGTCACCCCAAAGCCATGTGCTGCCGCCGATGGAGCCCCCCATGGAGTGACGATGCCCCAGGCCCCCTGTGCGTCCACCCCAAGCAGCAGAACACTACACACGCTGTTACCTATTTTTAAAATTAAGACACTGACTGCAAATCCCCTATTTGTGCATCTCTGGGTCACCTGCTCTTAGATACTAAGATGAAGAAATGTGTTCCCGCCTTCCAACACTATGTCCACTTCCGGCAAACCAGCAAGAACATGCTCTTTAGACCAAATAGGATCAGATCCTCCCCTTGAGTAAAAGCCTCCACGGCTTCCCATATACCTGCATGAGAATACAAACAGCCAATCCCTGTGTGATCGGCCCCATCACCTCCAGCCGCCTCCAGCCCCAGCAGCCCCCTCTCGGGTCCTGTGAGCACCAGGTGCCTTCCTGCCCCAGAGCTGCCCCAAAACTACACCGCTGCCGTGGGAAGCCGGGAGAGCCAGCTACTGTTTCCCCCACCGGCCTCTCCGGCCCTGGCCTGTGACAGGAGGGGCCTGCGGAGCCGGGCCCACGGTCACGCTGCAGCCCATGACGCCCTGACCCCCACACCCCTGCTGCATCCTCAGCATTTTACCTGTCTTTGAAAACATTCTTTCTCATGGCTGCGTTTTATGAATAACACTGCAGTACGGATGACCACAGAGCACCACCTAACATCTTACGCATGTTTTCTCTTAGTCAACATCGATAACAGATCTGTTGATAACAGAACTGAGGATTACGTTTATCTCTGGAAAGGCCCCTCAAAGCAATACGTCGGGGATCGGGGTTGGCCTTAGAAAACGACGTGTTATCTGAAGATCTAAAATGAATCAAATGGCTTCTGACCTTTAGCACCACTGATCACAAGGCCAAGCTCTGCACAGACAGAAACGCAGACGACTTCGTGGTCGTGACCCGTGAGGACAGCTCTGGGTGCAGGGTAGTCGCCTGTGGGAAAAGAGGCGCCGGTTACACAACGGGTCGGTGCCAGGGGGACCCTCGACCCAACACGCCCCACGCCCGGCACCCAAAGCTGGAGGCACCCAGCAGCCGTGCGTGCTCTGGAAGGATGGAGACGGCAGTGCCTGCCGCAGGGTCGCTCAGCTGACTGTGTACCCGCTGACCTGCTGAGGCCGTGTGGCTGTTCGTCTTGCGCCCCTGCGACGGGTCAGCACGTCGGGAGGTGACCATAACATTCCTACAAGGTGGCCGCTGCTGCTACTCGAGGCTTTGCCAGGTTCATCCACTGAGCAGGTGTTGGAACTGAACCCGGAGCCATCTAACTCTGACCCATTCTACGATGTGTCCTCAACGCTCCAACAGAGCAGGCCGAGGTGTTTGGTTTCTGGGGTGGGGTGGGGTGGGGAGAGTAGGGAAGGGGAGCCGAGGTTTCCTGACTTCACACGTGCAAACCCAGAGAAAAGCCAGGAGCCGACTCAGGCGCGCTCCACACACCCCGTGTGATGCCCTCGTGCCGGGCCCTGGCCCAAGACCTAACCTGGGGCCACAAAAAACTTCTCAGGGCACCCGAGGCGCTGCCTGAGAGCTGCTGCTGTGAGAGGAGCACACGCGTGTGCACAGAGCACGGCAGGGGCCCAAACGCCCAGCGTGTGCAGAGCAACCAGGACAGCCGGTGAGTCAGCTGGAAGCAAGGTGGGCGAGGAGCGCCGGCCACGCCAAGGGGGCACCGTGCCCGCTGCTGCTCAGTGGGGAGAGCGTTTGGGGCGCCGGCTTTGGATGGAAACGAGGGATCTAACTGTCCTGGGGTGCAGGAGTGTGGAGGAAAAGGGAACAAGCTGGGGCAGGGTTCTGAGGCAATCCCTGGTAGGGGGATGAGAAGCCCACACTGGCCATTGCGGCGGAGAGTGAGAGACGATGAGGCCCCTGCTGAGGTTGCCCACGTGGCACTGCCGAGGGCCTCCCGCGGCCACCGTGTCCCTCTGGTTCTCCTTTCTCCTGCTCCTCGGGGCCGGGCACTGCCCACACCCTCCCCTTTCTCCTCTCAATTTTTAAAGCAACTACAGCAAAGAATGAGCACCACCTATCAACGCGCCCTTGGTTATGTGTCTGTGTAACACTGTTTCCTTTTAAGTCACTGGTTTCATTAACCACCACCGTATGTCCCCGAAAAGGCACGCCGAACCCGGTTCTTGTAACCAGCACTCCTTCAGGAGTCTCGACATTCTCCCCCTTGAGTGGTATTTCTCAAACTGGGGTCAGTGTACTCTGGAATCTGTGGATACTTTCTTGGAGATGAGAAAGTTCTATGAAAAATTTGAAATTTCAGATTTACATTTTAATGAGACTTTAAATTTTTTTTTTTTTTTTTTTTTACCAGTTATAGAGATAAAATGTCTGTGCCGCCATGATCTATGCTATGCTAACTCTTTGCTGTGGCAATTTAAAATTGAAAAATGCTTTAAAAACTTAGATGCACGAATTAAATCTGTTTCTCAAACCAGGGTTCATGGAATCCAAGAATGTCTCCCTAACATCTGTGTGTGTGTGTGTGTGACAATTCTGCTCCTTTCAGAAGGTATCGGTGCACAGCTCAAGTTGGAGAAGTGCTGCCGCGGACCGTTCTTCCTACGAGTTCACCAATTCGTTTCCAGTTGGCAGCATCCACTCAGCTACCAGATTTTCATTTGTTTTCAGAATTTAAAAAATTACATAAGAAGAATATTTTTTAATATACATGATTAAAAAAAATAAAAAAGAGCCCCCTGACCTGGCCACCCAGTGTATGGAATGGGGTGGAGCTGTTCCCCTCAGGAGCTGTCTCCTTCCTCGCTCAGAGAACACGCTGGGCCCTGGCAAGCTTGGGCCACTCCCGGCTGTTTACTCTGCGTCACTGGCATGGCCGCACGGGCGAGAGCTTCCTCTCACGGCGCTTGGCCCCTCGCACGCCAGCCTGTTTTCCTACGTGGACTCATGGCCTGGGTGGGCTGGTGCACAACCCTGTCTTGGATCTCAGGGGGCTGCCTGCCCTCCTGTCTTGGAGCTGCTCCTCCCAACGCCCGCCCGCTGGGGGCAGAGGTTCAGGCCCAGCATCCCTGCCGTGGCACCACCATGGCGCGAGCTCTGCTTCTCTGCCCCCAGTGGCAGAGAAAAGGCCACCAGTAGCTCAGGGCAAATTGGGGGAGAGAAGAGCACAGCTGAGTACACGTATCGCCCAGCAACACGCCCAGGCCTCCTCTCCTCTCCCGTCCCCCCAGGCCTCCCAGGGCCCTGTCAGCTGTCCCCAGCCCACCAGCCTCCGGTCTGCTTCCGGGGCACCTCCCGGATGGAGGGCAGAACGGCTGGCAGCCGGGTGAACTCACCACCTCACTCTTAATCCACGTGCACGGCTCTAACGTGCTCTGGGTATCGGTGGGGCACCCACTGGTATTTGCCAGCCCTTCTGGATTTGTTCAAAACATACTGATACAATTTACTAAACTGTGCTTCAAATTTATAAAACTACCCTGGTAAAATGATGGTTAGTGTTGATAAGATTTTATGTGTACTATTACTCTTAATTTTTCTAAGTGATTATTTTACATAGGAGAGATTGGAACCCTGAAAAACCCTGCAATTAAACATTTTATAAAATTTATATAAAGTTAATCTAAAGTAAAGAGTTTTCAGAAACATTTCCCTTATTTGCTATATGGAAAAAGAAAAGCAGGGGATACTGAGAAAAAGGCACAAATGGGAATATTAAAAATATCCCTTATGTCTGACTCAGAAGGCTTACAGTGTTTTATTTTTCATTACAATTTCCCCAGATCTTCTGAATAAAGTGTGGAAGGTAACTATCGGGGAACACCGTTTCAGGGTTCCTGAAGGCACTGTTTCCCTCTCTAAGCTGGAGGAAAAGTAAATAAAATGCACTTAGGGCTTTTTGAGTTGGGAACCCTGCAGCAAGGGAAAGCCTGTTGCCTGTATGTCATTTTGTTCCTAGACAGATGTCACCCACCCCAACGGCCATGCAGAACCCTGGGAATCTCCGGTCACCGTCACTCACTCCTGACGGCCGTAGCTCAGGGCTCCAGCCCCTGCCCCTCCCCACCGTCCCAGGAGGCTTGCTCTGTGCTGGAACCACCGACCCTGGAGAGCAAACATCCAACCCGCAGGGTCCTTGTATGCAAGCACCTCCACGCACCCTCACAATAAACAGACACCACCTCACTTCTGTCAAATCATTTCCCTGTTTTCAGAACGGGCGAGGAAAAGGACACACAGTGTTGGGTGCTGCTGTCCGTGTGGACCGCCAGGAGCTTTCCTGGAGAGGGCCTGAGGGTTTTTGAGAACCCAACAGACGTCACTCATGGCTTTTCTGATTTTGAACCACTGGTGGGTCCACCCCGAGGGGAGGCTTGGATCCCTCTGCGTTAGAACTAGCCAAAGATGTGGACCCAGGCGTGGGGTCTCGGGTTGGGACCCTCGGGGTGTTCTGTGGGCATTGAAGACGACCTCCTGAGCTATGCATTCTGATTTTACTGGTGCCTTTTGTGCCGGGAGTAAAAAAAAAAATAATTGTGGAGGACATCTGCATTCACATTTACAACAAACATGATGGAACTTTGATTCAAAATCCCAGAATGAGAGCGTTACTCGGAGGGTGCAGTCGATTTAGACACAACTGGACATCGCTGCGCCAGAACCGCACGGGGACGGCCGGGAGCGCTGGGCCAGGGAGGAAGGTGCAGTGGGGCCCACGTGGAAACACCCCACAGCTGGAAATGACACCTGAGCCAGGGCGTGTTTCCACCTACTGGGTGCAGGGCGGAGGGTGGGCCTGGGCCGGCTCCTCGCGGCCCCCGAGGCCGGCTTCTCCTGTCTTCTCTGCGGAGAAGGCCGTGGTGGGCAAGGCTCTTCCCTCCAGGCCCTGAGCCCGCACCCGAGCGCCCTACGCTAACTCTCCATAAACAGCCGTGCAAATCGCTGCCTCTTCCATCGGGAGCCTCGGACTCAGGTCAGAGTCAGGCAGCCGGCAGCCTCCTCTCCCTGCGGGCCCCACGACGTCCCCGAAGGCGAAGCTGAGACTGGAAGGCTGGGCGGTCCACAGCCGAACGGTCCCGAGCTGGGGATTTTACTGATGTACGCGGGGTAAGAATCATCACACCTGGAACCATGCTTCCCCTGGTCCTTCTGAGAAAGATGGTTTTGCATTTTCTAAACTCTAGGCAAGACCTTTGCTTTGAGTAGTGAGACAAACCTCCCTAAAATGTATATAAATACATGTACTTAAAAAAAATGTCTACGCCATTCTCCATCTGTGCTCTGATCTCTTGGAACACCTTTGGCTGGTGAGGGCTGAGGGGTCGTCTTCCTAAAAGAAGGCTGGCCGTGAACAAAGAGAGTGATGTGACTTGGCAGATGTGCAGTGACAGGCTGTGGCTGCAGGAGGGTCAGTGTGCGGGGCCAAAGCACACACAGTGGGAGTGCCGAGGAGGTGGGCCGCACAGCTGGGCCACCTCGTCCACTGGCTTTTCCTTTCTTCCTTGGTTTGCATAATGCTTGCACATGAGTGACAAGAGCTGGCTTTAGAAAGTGGGACAGAAAAGCATGATGACAATATCATATATGTTACTCAATGAATAGTAGTAGATTTGATTTGAAAAGATACATACACCCTCTTTCAAAGTTTTGTATTGCTAGCTTTTAAAATCTTTGCGTCTATATCATTCAGCTTTCTATAAAGCACCTTATATTTGGTACAAACATTAAAACCACTCACTTTAGCAGCAGAAGGGATTTTCGTATCGTAAGTTTCTGCTGTCCCTCTCGTGACTATCTTGTTGGAAGCTACAGCACGTAATGAGAAATGTCAAGTCCCAAGATCAATGGAATCTGGGACTCCAGGGACTTGACAGGAATTGCATTGATCCTTGTAAAGAATACCAGGCCGAGACGGGCTGGAATGTATTGCAGAGAAGGGCTCAGGAGGATGCGCGGCCAAGTCCAAGATACACACCTGACAAAATCCAATCAGCTCTCGGCACCAACCGCTGCTCTGCCTTCCTTCCTTTCATGCCAAGGCTGCTTCCAATTAGAGTGCGCAAATTAATTTCTATCACTTCCAAATTAGTTTCGGAATTTGTGCAAAAGTCCGTTTCAGATGAAAACATCTGTCCCTCGCATCTTTGCATTCTGTTATCTAGTCAAGGACCTATTCAAAACCCCTGAGATAATTTTTTATGTGCAAACTCACACGTTTGAAGAGTAACAATGAATGTAAGTGTTATAAAGTATATTAATAAAACAACTATAATTCAACTATCACCTACAGAAGGTGGCCTTTCTTTCCTTCTTTTATGGTCTGAAACTCTCTTGTAATAATCTGTTTACAAATTTTCATTGCCATCATGGCAATTTCATTAAAACTGCAAAATTAATTAGACTATTTCTGAGTTTGCTAAATTAGTCACAACAATTATATTTGACACAATGAAACCAAAGATTCTTTATATAACTACCTAAAAAATCCACAAACATTACTTATTCTTCCTCTGTATGAATAGAGCTAGCCATTAAAGATGATAATGACAACACAAAAGGGGCGTTAATATACGAAAGGCAGATGAATTCATGGTGAGAAAATTCAGTGATGCGCACGTAGGGTTAGCCAACAGAGCTTATCGTTTCCTGTGGCCATGAGCCAGCAGGACCCAGCTCTGGAGGTTTTGTTTTGTGCGAGGACCACCCCCTTCGAGCGTGGGTGAACACATACAACCTTTGAAACTGAGGGCACTGGTCTCAGGCTCCTTAATATGAATTTAGACTTCACTAGCTCTGTGGTCTGGAGCAGCAATGTGTTAGGAGACAGAACACGAGCAGCCATTGCTCTGACCTGTGAACCGGGAGCGAGAGTGCATCAAACTGCAACAGAAACAAATGCTTTTCCTTCACAGGGTGAGCTTGCTGATGGCAAGGGCCGTGTGTCAACACCCACAGCTGCCCCCACAAAAGCGAGCTAACACACCCACATCCTCCTGGGGTGGCTCTTTAACAGATACGTGAGTCACACACCAGTCAAGCTGACCAAATACGTGATCTGACTGTTTCTCGTTTTTACTACTGTGATTATCTATTCGGTTAAAAAGCTGAAACCACTTTTCACATAATCATCAATTTGGACCCAAGATGTAGAGCTACTCGTGTCCCAACTACTCGGTGCACATGGTGCCTCCGGGCGGGAAAGCTGGCTGTGGTCAGTGCCCTGTGGATTCTCGTCCACCCCACGAGGCCGGGGGCAGGCTCCCCAGCATGCCAGCTGCTGCGAGTCTGGCACACGGGGGGCCTCACGCCGTGCTTGTTCTCGGCCAGCCCCCAGTGCTCATGCCATTACTCTGTTTATACCGGAGAAGCATTTTTCCCTTAAGGATAATGGACAAAGGAAGCCACAACCCACCCGGGCCCACACTAAATGTCCAGTGGCATCTTAATAGCGGGTTTCATGGAAGCGGTTGAGGGTCTCAGTAACAGCAGGTTATTTGCAAAGAAAAAAAAAAAAAAAACGACTCTATGATGGAGGCAATACTGAGAAATACATATTGATAATATTCCGTCATCATTTCTGAAGGATAACTGGTCCTTATTTAAAGCTTAAATAAAATACTGCTTTTAACAACAATAACCTTCATAATTTTGTCCTTAAATAAGGATTAACATAAACATTTTATATTTACATAGCTCCTGTTGAAGGAATCTTAAATGCCCTACCCAATATTTGATTTAACTTTTCTTGCTAGCTGGTGGACCAAGCCTACAATCAAGAATTAACCATCTTTTGTTTTAAAAGATCACTAGAAAATAAAGCACCTAACATAGGTAATTGCTATCACTTTATCATTTCTTTTTTGAATTCGCTACCTCAGAGCAGTACATTATAGAAATCATCTCTGCTACCATTTGGCAGGTATTAAGAAATGAATCCCTTTCTTTGAAATATCGCTTGCATCATTTCTGAGCTTCATTCTGAAGATGGCTAACTACTTGGATTTAAAGCTCTTTTCTGTTTCAGTTTTTAATTTTTCCTATCTGGTGACATCTACGTTTTGTCAGCATGTGTGGAAGACACCGAACTCTGAGCTACTGGAAGTCTGGTAACTGAACGAGTAGAGTATTTGCAGGCAATCTCTCGTTCGGTTCTTCATGCACTGAACAGTATTTACTGAGAACCCAGCAGGTGTGTCCCTACACTGGGAACAGACTTCAGATGGAGAGAGAGACGCAGTCTACTTCGGGTGTCCTTGGAGCAACAGGGCCGAGGGATCGTACTTGCTGGTCCATGAGCAAGAGGTCCGTGGAAAATAAGCTGGAGAAACTGTGGGCTAACTGGATGCTCAGCAGGTTTTCTTGTTGTAAGACTCAAAGCTCACAGAGAGAGTCAGTGCACACAGTGTTTCCCGGATTATTCTGGGCTAGGATTAGAGTATCCTCCCCCCTCCCCCCCCGAGGACATCTTAGGGGGATACTGCTGAATGAAAAACACTTAGGAATCATCCCCAGCAAGGAAACCTGATTCTGCAGTTTTTCCATCCCTGAAGCTTGTTCCAAGGGGGATTCTCACTAATAGTTTTCTAAATGAAGAAACAGAGAAATGACCAAAACTGACCACCCCACACGGGGGGAGGTGGTGAGTGCCGGAGAGGAGTCCAGGCAAGGCAGAGGATTCCTTCCAGTGCCTTCTGCTGAGAGAGAGCCTGATGGACCGGGTGGCACCTCGGGGAATTTCTGAAGGAAATCTGAAGGGACATTTGGAAGCTGGCGAAGGCAGCCGAGCAGGGAGACACGTGAGGGCCTGGGAAACGTCCGGGATGGAGCTTACAGCGGTTGTTCTTTCTACACTATGAATATGACCACATTCCAATAAAGACTCTTCTGCTTAAGCTTCCCGTATTATAAATTCCTCACCCTACCCAGAAAAAACCAGGAGGAAAACCAAAAAGGCCAAGTGCAGTGTGAAGGAGAAGAGCAGAGCACTCACTGCTGTTCGGGTTGTCCCCGATGATGTGGTGCCGTCCACTCCAGTACCAAAGCAGCAGCGTGGCGTCCCGAGAGCCGGACACGATGTAGCAGTCCCCGCCGATGTAGGACTCGGACCTGGCCAGGCACGTGACCACATCCCAGTGGCCAAACACGATCTGGGTCAGCTTCCCTGCATGCACAAACCACAGCTTTACTTCAGTTCTCTTTGGTTCCCTTTTATTTTACGAGACTTGGGAAAAGTGTATCTATAGATGCCAAATTTGCAAGATAATTCAAATCCAACTCTGCATGCTTTCCTCTTCAGAGGTGGGGACTGATTAAGGGGAGGCTTGAGGTCTTTTACAGGATTTCAATTTGGGGAAGGGGCCACAGCCCTGCTTGTTCTGGTGCAGAAAGGATGGATTCCATTATATGTTGTTATTTGGCTTACAACATGAACATTTAACTTGAATACTGGTCCACAAACTGCCAAATGGTGAAAATGCCTACACTACTAAGTATGGTTTTATATTAAGCTTTGGGTGTCGCCATCGTCAGCTGTAAGGTTACCTGTTTCTGTGGAGTAAACTCTGAAACTCTTATCCCAGAATCCACAGATAAGAATATAGCGATTATCTGCTGTGACTACAAAACAGTGTGCATTGATTTGTATACTCTGGTCAACCAGGTCTGTGATCTGCCGTTTGTTCACACCAGAGTTATTGGCTGGAAATAAATAGGAGAAAGAATTTAATGCAAGATTCTGCAAGAGTTCCACTAAGCTTTTACATGAAGAAAAGAATACATTTATGCTTCATTTATCTAGAAATGGGTTTTTCAGGCTGTAAGATTATTAAGATTTTAACATTTCCCCTTGAGGAATATAAATTTTTTAGTAGTAGTTATTATTTATGAGCCATATTACACATTTAAAATTATGCCAGGAACCTAAGTTTGTGCTCCACCAATAAAGAAAAACCATATGAAGAATTCAAGACAATGAATTTAAAACAAAATAAAAATATTAAAATGCATTTAATTCTACAGACGTTCATGACGCACAAGTTTATTAGTGTCCAATAAGAACCAAATGAGGAATAAATACTGTATGAAGCATGTTATATACGGAAAGAGTGTCTTAGTATTTGCCCCAATCTGTCACTTGCTGATGGCATTTACAATTCATGTGAGAAGAGTGGAGATTTGAGCAAGGAGTGGTGTGAGGCTGGCAGTCCCACGGGGAGCTTGGGGTCAGCCGCTTTGGAGACTGGGGTTGTCCACAGACAGACAGATGGACGGACGGCCTCTCCAGAGGGGGCTGGGGAGGGAGGAGACGGGCAAAGGCTCCGCAGAGAGGCCGGGACTGAATCAGACTCCGGCTGATTTCCCCAGGGCCTGCCTTCACCCAGTGCTCCCCATGGCTGCCCCTGTTCAGGACGGGTTCCTGGGCTGAGTTCTCAAGCAGCCCACGTCCCGATGCAGATGTGGGTCCCCACCTCGCTCAACACCACCCGAATCGAGCGCTACCATCTGTGGCTGCCCACGAACACCAGAGTGAATTCTAGAGAAGGTGCAACAACACACACACCCCAAAAAAGGCAGAAAGGGAAAAGAAGGTGCTGGTTCACTTAAAACTATACAACCAGTCCTTGAATATCATCCTAATTTTCCATGGTTATACACTAGCTATAACCAAATGTCAGTCTCTCTGATGGAGGAACAGCTAGGCTGACTCTCAAAACATTTTTGATCTTAACCCTATTCTCTCAAAGACATTTAAATGTTATTGTGTACAGGGGGATAAGTAATTAACTGAAATTGTATTTTATCTCATTTCTGGGTTCAGTGTTGAAGGGTGAATTAATATAAGAACAAAACAACATATGCTTGTATATGGCTTAATGACTTTTCATAGCATTTTCTATTTTTTTTCTAATTTCTCTAAATAATCCCATGAGCTTGGTGGAATGAGCATTACACAAACAACCTCACTGATGTGAACGTGGGGCCTCGAGACACTCAGTACCTGCTTCGGCTCACGTGGCTGGTAAACATGCACATGGTCACTAGTTTTGTGCCAAATAAAATACTTTTGAGTATCTGCTGCAAAGAATGATAGGTGATGACCTGCAATTCTTTGAAACTTTTAATTTAAAAAAATGTTTTAGCCTTATCAATTGGAGATTTCTAGAAAAGATGTTCTTCGGTATTGATTTATAGACAAAGACCCCCTGGGCCAAGCTCCTCTTCAACAATCTCTTTGAACCCTTCTATTTTAAATGACACAGAGTTGTTCAAGAATATGTTAGGCTGGAAGAAAGGACAGTGTGGAATTATTTGCCTTGTTTAGAACCAACTTAAAAGCCCTCCTAAAATATCAAGAAAATGCACAAATAATTGCTTTAATGACAGAAAGTTCTTAGACGGCATATTATTGCTTTCATAGTTCCTTAATGTTATTTGCACATTAATTTTGTGACAGAAAAAATATTCTTCAACAATCCTTCGTGGGAAACGACCGTCAGTGTCTCCGCGGCCGGCCGGAAGCCGCGTGGCCGCCGTGAACCTACCGATGAGCGGGTCCATCTCGATGGGCAGATGGTGCGCCTGCTCCAGCGAGTATCCCGGGGCTCCCCGGAGGCCTGGGGGCGAAGGAGGGCACCGTGAGCGCTCAGCCCGCTCCAGGCGGCACACCGGGCGCTCGGCTAGTCCTTCCCAGAGGGACTCAGCACGCGCACGGCTCTGCACGGGCGCTACAGCACCACCCACAAGGGCTTGTTTCCACCCCACACGCAGAAGGCTGCAAAGAGCGCCGTTCCCGCCCAAAGCTGGACAGACACACGGCCAGACGCTCCTCGAAGCCCTCAGGGCCAGGGTCCGCGGAAGGGCGGGGCCTCCGTGCAGGGAGGGGCGGGGCCTGCCGGGCCGGGGGAGCCGGCC
The DNA here is from genome assembly GCF_015220235.1 of Choloepus didactylus. Classification (NCBI taxonomy): domain Eukaryota; kingdom Metazoa; phylum Chordata; class Mammalia; order Pilosa; family Megalonychidae; genus Choloepus; species Choloepus didactylus. The sequence goes on from NC_051318.1 coordinate 4,453,691, forward strand.
ACGCCCACGGCCTCCCCGCGACCCGCTACCTGGGGCGAGGGTCTAAGGCCCAGCGGTGCCTGCAACCGGAGCCCCAGTACCAGCCATTCTCAGAGGGAAGTTCAGGGCCTGGCTAAGCTGTCAGTCATAATTTAATAGCCCTAACCTTCTGAACAGTTTTAAAGAAAATATTTAGGCCATAGAGTTTTCTCTAAATGCAAAACATTTCTAGAGGCTAGGACTCCTGAGAATAATAAAAAGTCAAAATTTTTTTCTTGTATGTTTGTTGCACATTTCTGATTGAATGGAAGTAGTTCCATCTCATGTTGATGATATCAGTGGCAACAAAATGGGTACATATTTACACACTCTGGGGAAATGAAGCTACGGTTTAGATCACTGTGTAGAAGTCAGGAGGGTAGAGAGATTCCAGTCAATCCAGCACAGCTCATGTGTTCAGTCCCAGAAACAGTGGGTGTTCTGGGGGCTTCTAAGGGGATCTGAGGTGGTGAACTGGGCCAAATGCACCATTTGGTCACATCCAATTTGCCCACGTATCAATATTTGTGAATTTTCACAACAGTATTACATCACTTCAAGATGTACTGGATGAACTGCCCAGAGTGAGTCTGGAGAAAACACATGTGGCATCACTGGACAGTTAAGACTCTGTCATTTCTCAAAGGCTCTGAGCTCCACAGTGCAGCGATGGGGTCTGTCTCTCTCACTGCCGAGTTCCAGTGCCTGCGACTACTGGACACATGAGAGCCATTCGGATATTTGCTAAACAAACTAATGAAATGGAAGGAGGAGGAATGTGACACCATCATCCAGAAAGCCCAGATCCACACTCCCTTTATTTAATATGGGCTAGAAGTGTATTTTTTTTTTCTTTTTTTGGAGTGGGGGGGTAGGCTGGGAGGACCTGAACTGCTGGAAGAACTGATACAATTCATTCATTACTTATTCACAGAGCTCTTGCCCCTTGGCCATTTGCTCTGCTGTCCGGGGTCCTCGGGCGGCCCGGCTGCACCTACCCACGGTGTTGTGCCACCTGTTCACGGCGAACAGCCTGCTGCAGGTCACCGTGGCCACGGCGGGGGTGGTGAGGTGCGGGAGCGTGTTGGCCGCCACGTGGGTCACTGGGGAGTTGGACGGGAACTTCAGCACCATGATCACGTCCTGCTGCATCTGGTCCTTGAACATGAGCGGGCTCTGCGGGAGGAAGCACTGGGGACCGAGGGCGGAGGGGTGTGGGTGAGCGGGAGGCCCAGGGTCAGCCGACCCAGGTTCACCTGCCCAGCATGGCCGGGGCTAGAAGTGCGGCTGCGCGGGGACGAGACCCCAGGCCCGTGCGGTCACACGACAGGACGCCGAGGGGCGTGCAGTTGGCGAACGGACGCGTGATCATTCAGGGGAGTTAAAAAGTCAATTTGGAAAAGGAGTCGGCTCAGTTCCTGACATCGTTTACAGGAAGTCAAAGGTGTTTTTATCTGCTTGATCTGGGGTCAAGGCCGTGGTCTAAACGATTACAAGGCAGCAGCTCTCCGGGGCGGCCTCCCCTCGCCACCGCGCTTCCTTCTGCCCCCCAGACCGAGCTCACTGAGGCCAAGGTTGCCTCTTTCCTTTTCTGATCTCTGTCTCTCAAACACCTGGCAGGTGCCTCAACAGGAAGGACACACTGTCCTATAAAACACTGTAAATGCTACTGTGGAAAAACAAAATAGGGATCCTGGAACCATTATTCAGTGGTGCAGTTATTTGCAGTTACACAAATTCTCTGCGAGGTGAACTTAGAAAGCTCATTCTTCATAAACAGCTCCATGCCAATTTAGTTTCTAGCAATTTCCTCCAGGAAAGGGATGGATTCTGACTGGACATTTCTCCAGGATATGTATTATTATTATTATTATTATTATTCCTACTAAACCGAGAAAATCAACCTGCAAAATCAAGAAAGCATCAGACATGTTTCCTGAGCTCCAGGGCCGTACCCCATGTCTCCGCCCTGCCTGGGCATCTGCGGGCACAGGGCCTGCTGCAAACCTCTCTGCTCTGTTGCGCGGAAGGACCAGTGTCAGCCCACACGGTCCGTTAGTGCCTACTCCGGGGCCAAAACAGCCTGAGCTACCGCAGAGAGAGCAAAGTAAAACGCATCTGTCAGGTGTCTGCTTTCCCTGTGAGGCGACCACTGAGCCCCTGGAGACACAGCGGACACGTTCACGCCCGCGCCCAGTGCCCAGTGTCCTGCCGAGACAGAGGGTGTCGATGAAAACGTGGAATGACTGATGGAATAAACGGGAGGCGTGGACACTGCTTCCGTCACAAAATAACAGCGCATGCGTTTGGTTTCACATACGTTATGGACTATATCCCAGCACTTCTTACTTAAAATCAGGGTAATTCCTGCCTTGAAAACTGTCTAGAAAAATCGGAGCCCTGTTTTGGTAGTTTCTAAACACATTTTTGGCCATTCTTTAGTAAAAGAATTACTGAAAAATCACAATTTACAAAATAAATTCTAAAGGAATTTCTCAGAAAATTTTTACCTTCTTTAAAATAGCAAAAAGGGACAAAAAGAGAAAAATAATTACTATTTGCTAATATGCTGAAAAGGACTGTTTTGATAGATGGAAATGGACTTTAAAAATTCAGACTAAAATCCTAAGACGACTGCTTTCTCCCTGGTCAGATGGGAATAAAGGTTTGGATGAGCAGCCGGAGCCGCCCCCTGTGAACCCGAGGCCCAGATGCTGTCCCGCGTCCACGTCACGGATATGCTGACGGCGCCCGGCCCAAGGCTGGCTCTCAGGCCCTGACGTGAGCCACTCTGCTCGGCTGCCGCTCTGCCCGCAACCAGAACTCAAGCGCATAGCTCTCTTCTTTTCTTAAAATGAACGACTCTGCTCACCCTGTTTTGCCCCAAAAGATTACATTTGGCAATGCCATATGGTGTTTGTGTTATGGTTTTCATCACAACTTGCAAATCTAGTGTGATAATTTGGTATCAGGGTGTGCCTGTGTGTCTGAACGAGTTTGTGGGGAGGCAACGCAGGCAGAGAAGATGGTTACTTTGGGGACCTCAGGTAGGCCTGAAAGAACTGCAACCTCTTCTCTAGTCCTCCCCGGGGTATCAGTATACATTTAGGCTGAAGAGTTTAACTCATCAGTCGAGGGGCCTTTAAAAATGCTGCTAAAATCAGAATTTGATTTATACTCAGGTGGAAAGGAAAGAAGAAATTTCAACAAGCTGCTGTGTCTCACCAGGTGCATGGCCGAGCTCCGAGGTGGATGTGGCTCGATGAGCAACTGAGATGGCGTCTGTCCAAAATTCTGTATCTGCGCCTCCATGGCCTGCAGGGAGAGAGAGTGACTGTCATAACCAATATGCATCAGAGAGACCGGTCAGCACGCTCCTTGACAATCAAAGTGTATCCCAAGTCAGCCATGAAAAAAGTCCAGAGAATTTGCCGGTGCTCTTGTCCCAGGGTGCAGAATCATCCAGAGGTTAATATTTTGTAGACAAGCTTTGCTTCTCCTTCCAAACATGCTTCAGTTAACCAAGGATCTAATGCTATTTCCAGAAGCTAGGGTTAAATGTGGAAATGTTAACCTGCAGGTGCATGCATGCAGCTAAAGACCAAAGAAAACTTGCAACGCTACGTGTAACACACAGACCTTAACGAAGTCCTTGGTAAGAAGGAAGGTGTGAGGGTCTCTAATGAAATAAGCTTCTGGAATCTTAACGGGCGAAAGAATGAGACATAAAGTCCACCAATGCGACAAAACGAAATTCAGAAAATTGTACGTTCCAGTCAACCCAGAAGACAATCAGCAGAAAGAACACCATGACTTTTCTATAATAATTAAATACGACAGAACTTTCATTACAAAAACATACTTTAGCTTGCTCTACTGTTTTAAGATGACTCCTGCAATATTTTTTATAGTGTAAAAAGTCATTTCCTTAATAATTTTTCTGAAATTTTAGAAAGAACTAACCCAAAGAGGAAAGTTATTCTTTGAGCATCCTGAGTGATATTTCATTAAAGCATATGTAGATAGAAATATTAAGGAGACTTCATGGCTTCCAATGAACAAAAATAGTTTTAGACCTCAAAATGTCTGGACTGTATAATATAGCTTCTTTTGTGTGGGTCAAAGAGATACTTTTATAAAAGATTTAAATATTTCCTCTGTACTTAACATTCTATAGGATATAGAATATCCTATATACTTAACCTATGTACTTAACATTCTATGTACTTAACATTCTATAGGATATAGAATATCCTATAGAATGTACTTAACATTCTATAGGATATAGAATATTTCAATACATTGTACTAGACCGAGAAATATTTTTCTGAAATATCCTAAGTATGTAATTTAAGTCAACAAGGAGAGCATAATATTTACTATGATCATTACTCTGCTAACATGCTGATTTTTTCCCCTAAAATTGTATGCAATTTGGTTGCACATAAAAGTGAAATATGAAAACACAAAAAGTGACATACGCAAATGAGGGCTTGAGGGAGCTCAGGTGAGTTGGTAGATGGCTCTCAATGCGGCACTGCCACGAGTTGCATCACTATAGCTACAATTCTCTTTATAAAGTGCTTAAATTTAACAATCTGTCCTCCTAGACTGCATTTCAAGAAAATGTTATCAATAAAAATGTGAGTTTTCAAATTTATTAGCAATATTAAACATGAATGCATCATTATCCACCATAGTTTAGCAATCGCATAAATGGGGCCTTAGTTTTTTATTTGCAGAGGCAGTGGAATGAATTATTAAATGTCTGAGTGCTGTCCAACTTAATGTATGCATTTATTTGCACGGTGTCCTCTCCCATGCAAAGTGTGACTATTTAACTCAATCGTACGCACACAGATAACATCATGCTTTGCCTCCCCAGTGCCCAATTTACAATTATAAAAGGGAAAAGAGACCATTTCTGGCTAGGCCTACATTATTAACAGTAAACTCTTGAGAATTATTTGCGGGGAAAGGCCAATAAGCAAGGATTGTACTGTCAGAGCTTCCCTGGCTGAGAAATCCCCAACACCTGGTTTCTCGCATCCTGAGCGCTCAAGTCCCGCTGAAGTAGCGACTTCACTGCTCTGGGGAAAGGACGGGCAGGGAGGAAAACGGGCAGCGCCCTGCACACAGTAGGGAGCTTTCAATGACCGCAGAAGGGAGGAATCAACACACATGCTTTCCTTGACTACAATTTTTCTGCAAGGAAAGTATTAAAATTAAACCAGGAAACGCTGTGGGACTGACAACACTGCCAGATGTCTTTGACAGGCCACACACATACGTATTTAACGTGGCTCCCAGAAGGCATCGGGATAAATCTTAGGTCGTGCTCCATCTCACCCTGTCCCTCACATTTAACAAGCCTTTCTGGGAAGACTAAACTGAAGCCCTCTTCCTTGTGATCTCTGTCCCAGAACTTCAAAACCCAAGGTTGTTACTCCAGTATCTACCTCTTAGCTGTTTTGCACTCCTGCCTTTCCACAATCCCTTACTGTCAGATTGAAGAATGGACTGGGTTTTCCTATGCTGGAAAAAGCAGGCCGTCTTCCCTAATTCCACTGCTTGTCATTACTGCAGCACCCTCCCGGGCACTGGCCGCCGAGCCGTGTCCTCTGTCCTGCACCAGTGCCCCCCTTCTCATCGAGGGGTGGGGGCTTGGCGTGGGAGGGCCTGGGGACGTGCACGAGACAACCCACGACCTGCACCCCAGCGATCAGGGGCTGTTCTGGGGACCCTCCCTCGTGGAGGAGGCAGCGCTGCCCGCAAGCTGCCCACCAGTGCTGACCCTTCCCTTCCCAGGCCCCCGTGTCACAGGGAGAGCCCTCCGTGTCCTCACAGCCCTTGGCTTTCCCGCTACCACAGCATCTAACTCACAATTATTCAAGTGTGTCTGTCTGCTCAGGAGGCGAATCCCTGCAGGTTGGGACTGAGACTTAGTCCTATCAGGGCTCCAAAGACACCTGCTGAGTACAGGGTGACGGGGGCCCCTGAGCAAAGCCTGGGAACAGACAAGTGCGGGTCGAGAAACTTCGGGGCTCTTTACCTTTGCTGTTCAGTCCCACATGCACAAATCAACTAATCAAGCAATTACTTCATTAACAAACATTTGTTGGGTGTCTACTCTGTGTCAGGCAGGGCACACGATCAGATGCCAACGGGGGGAAAATGAACGGTAACAAGCAGAACTCATAGAGGCTGAGGGATCCCAAATAGAGTCGAGAGGCTGCCCTGGAGGTTTCTCTTAGGCAAGCTCCAGCTAGACATCCCAAATGGCCACAGTACGCCATGTCCTTACCAAAAGTAGTCCCCAAAAACCTAGGTCCCTACCTGAGACTCTATAAAAGATTCACTTACTAAGTTTTCTCTTTCAGAAGCTTAAATTCACCAGAATGTTCCTATGTCAGACAAATTCTAAAACCAGAGGCAACAGCCTTTTTAAGAACAACAGTCAGATGCAGCTTCCCCCCCATACTGTCGACACCCCCTTTCAGTATGAACAAGTTAGGGTGCTCACTGCCTAGACACCCCTGAAGATGGAGAAAGGGATTAAGTGAGAGCAAGAGGTAGCAACAAACAAGGTAAGATTGTACAGAGGTCTATGAACACCAAAGCTTTATGTAACTATATATATATATATTTGGATGCTGGGGTGTTGGAATGGCTGGAACTGTAGCCTATGGCATCCCTTGGGATTTGCTCTATAGCTGCTCGCTGAATTGTGCCTGGAAGGTCTTCACCTTTCTGTATATACCTTGTATTGCATAATAAGGAAAGAATGAAACTGCGGAACTGTAACCCATAACAATTTTTGAAATTACCTATATGACTACTTGCTGAGCTGTACATCAAAAGTGAACACCTTTCTGTATGTGTGTTGTATTTTATAATAATGGAAATAGCTGAAGTTGTGGAACTGTGACCATGACATTCTTTGAGATTTGCTAACTACTTGTGAAATTGTGCTTTGAAAGTTATCACTGTTATGTATATATATGTTAAAGTTCACAATAAAAAAAAAAATCAGATACCAAACTTCCCTCTAGAGGTTTCCAGCCCAGTCAGGGCCTTGGACACCTATGTCAGTGCTCGCGAGAGCAGACGATGGCAGAGGCCCCGGGGAGCGCGGGGGGCAGGCTTGGGGTGTGGGGAAGGGCCTGGGCTCCTCCGAGGACAGGGGCTGCCCACAGGGTCTGAAGGTCACGCAGCAATTCACTAGTCAACAGCAGGACACGACTTTCACCATTTGGAATTTTCCCTTAATAATTTCCAAATGTATCAAGCAAGGACAAATCTACCCAGGGTTTAATTGTAAGGTGGACTCTTCCTATACTCTCAGGAATGGCATTTAAAAATATCCCCACTTCTCTCTACGCTGTTCCGCACGAGTCAGTCATGACGTGCGCCATGTTTACTAGTAGGGCACGGCTCTCCCGAACACCTACCAGTTCCACGTGCTGTTCTTTACGACACATAAAGATCCCGTCTGCAGGGGGCTTGCGTTCAGCCAGAGCGCACGGCCCACCTCCCACGGGCTGCAATCCACCCACACTTACAGGTCGGGGATTCCACACAGGACGCTGGATTTTGGCTCCTGTCACCTGCAGCTGAGGTGCCCCTTTGAAGCACCCACCACACATTCATCTGCACCGACCCGGCCGGCCTCGCCCACTTATTCCTACAGACTGCAGGGTTGGTGAGCCCCTTTAAAGTGTCGGTTCCCAGCGGAAAGTGCACCTGTGTGGCTCGCCCACCTGAAGGGGCGTCCTCTTTAAAGTGCACGAGGGGCTACGTGTGCTGTCACCGTGACATGGGCTTACCCCATGATTTTCCACGCCCACCTCTCTTTTTGCTTCTCCTTCCTGCCCCCCTTTCTGGGAATAAAAATACACATCTGGGATCAAATCCTCAGAAGAAGAAATAACGTGCCACATGAGTCTGTGAGTCACACACACGCCTGATCTATGAAAGGATTTATAACCAATGTGAAGGCAAACGCAGCACTAGGTAAGTTATGGTTGCGAAAGATGTTCAAAGGAACGACACGCTCTACAAGGTTCTAGAAGAAAGGAAATTCCGGTTTCGGGAACAGTGTGCTTTCCATCTCACACCTCTGGTGAGGGGTGATAACACTTGGGTTAATCTTGTCTTTTCCACAAAGCAAGTACATTTATCCTGGACGGAGTTTTCATCCATAGAATCTTTACAACTTCGAGTTGTTTTTTGTAAATGAAACTCAATATTATCTTTTAGATGAGATACCACCAGGACTAGTGGAAAAGCTGTCAGGTGAGCTGTTTCACCCACCAACTGGGCTCCGTATAAGCTTTTAAACTGTTTTCCAGAAAAATCAGCATTTTACAAAGTTCTACAAGTTATGCCACCCTCAAGGCAAAATATGAGACTATGTCAAAATAACCGGTTAATTCACTGATGATTTTTGGAAAGTTCAAGAAAAAAAATTAGTAGAAGTAGATGCCTGGGAATGAGGAAAAAGATTTTCAAAGAGCTTCCTTAGTACTGTGCTCATCTCACTGTAAAGCTCTTAGTTACAAAGCTTTTATCTTAGTGCTTGGAAGTAGGGATTCTTTTTTCTTTAACAGAAAATACAACTTTGACACACAATAAAAAATATATATATGTGATTTATATTATCCTTTGGTTGCACATTCAATTCTACACCCAACAGGAAAAAATAAACAACAGACAATGGAATGTTGAAAAGTCTGAAATGATAAAAGGAAAAGCTACTTAATGGCACACTGTATTTTAACTGATAAGCTTTTGCTTCTGGTTTATTGTTGTAATAACACAAGATCATATAAAGCATTACTTTTTAATGCTGTAAAAACAGGAGCAAAATAAATCAGGCAAATAATATCTGTACTTTGTGTCTTGCTTTCCAGACATTAGACTATATAAAAAATTAAAATGCTATTTTATATTCAACTGTTTCTAGTTTCTCATGGAAACCACAAAAGAGCAAATATTTTTCCTCTTGTTTTAACAATCAACTGCATTAAGGCTAAGTCTCTCCCTATCAGAATTATTAGAATATTTCAAAAAGGACCACCTTCACTTTAATTATCAGACTATGTTAGACAATATTTGAAGGAGGGGATTCTAATTTGTTCAATTACTTGCCTCAGTTCTGGGTTTTATTTTTTTTAGTGTAAACCTAAACAAAATGAAGGACAGACTTCTCCTGCTGATTTGTATTTCTTCCTTGGAATGATGACATATAATGATGCTACTATATAACTCACTTAACAAACGACTGTGAAAACAGCACCATGTCCTCCATCCAGAACATTTTCTCTTCAGTTAGGTTGGTGCCATTGGTGGCAAGCTCCCTCAATTTTTCTCCTTAAAAATAAGCCTAACCAACGCAGAGTATGACTCCCAGGGATGAATGTGGACCCGGCATCGTGGGACTGAGAGTATCTTCTTGACCCAAAGGGGGATGCAAAATGAGACGAAATAGTTTCAGTGGCTGAGAGATTCCAAATGGAGTCGAGAGGTCACTCTGGTGGACATTCTTATGCACTATACAGATAACACCTCTGAGGTTTTAATGTATTGGAATAGCTAGAAGTAAATACCTGAAACTACCAAACTCCAACCCAGCAGTCTGGACTCCTGAAGACAATTACATAATAATGTAGATTACAAGGGGTGACAGTGTGATTGTGAAGACCTTGTGGATCACACCCCCTTTATCTAGTGTATGGATGAGTGGAGGAATGGGGATAAAAACTAAAGGACAAATGGGGTGGGATGGGGGGATGATTTGGGTGTTTTTTTTCACTTTTATTTTTTATTCTTGTTCTGGTTTTTTCTGATGTAAGGAAAATGTTCAGAGATAGACTGTGGCGATGAACGCATAACTATGTTATCATACTGTGGACAGTGGATTGTATATCATGGATGATTGTATGGTGTGTGAATGTATTTCAATAAAACTGAATTTAATAAAAAAAAACAAAAAACAAAAAACAAAACAAAACAAAACAAAACCCAAAGGCTGAGAAAAAATTTTCCCTATCTCAAGGTTGCACTGGCTAAATAGACAATCCCTGAATTATGTGACTTAGTTCAACTAACACAATTGAGTCCCTTTTAAGCAGTATAAAATAAGTGCATCAAGTTCTCCATATAGAGCTCTCAGTTTGGCAGATATTGCTGAAAAATGTGTTTGGTTAGAATACAAATTGAGTAGTCACATGATAATGAATAATAAATGTGTAATAGTTAATTTCGTGTGTAAATTTGGCTAGGATGTGGCATCCAGTTATTTGGACAAGCACTGACCTGCTTGTTGGTGTAAGAATAAAAATATATATTTATTAATTAAAAAAAAAAAATAAGCCTAAGTCAATGGAGGCAGGGAAAGCGCTCACGTCTTCACGCAGTGGGCAGCGGCTGACCTACCCCAGGGGCCTTCGGGGGGTTTCCTCAGCCCCTAGACGTGACCAGCCAGGGAACAGAGGCGAGAGCTGGGCCCTCTTCCTCCGACCTGGGGGGCTGGCCTCCCAGGACCTGTCCCCTCAGGACGGGCAGTAAGAGGGTGGAGGAGGAGGCCAGAGCTCTGTCGTCTGGCCCCAGGTTGGAGGGCTGAGGGGCCTTCCTCCACCTCAGGCCATAGCTCTGGGGGGCATTCTCTCCCAGGGTCCGGTTCTGGCTCTTCGGGGCCCCACAGGCTTAGGGGTCAGAATTTGATGCTGCTCCCTGAGAATGTCCCCTGCCCTTGTCCTCCTCTGGAGTCCTGCCCACACCTTTGTAAATAAGGCCGTTATTTCTTCCTCACCTCTTCAAGAGGGTAACCTGCTGAGGTCCTGACAGAGACAAACAGGACTGGTATCCACGTATGACGTACAAGAGAGATGTCGTCTAGCTTTTGCTTCATGTCCAGGTATGACTGACCAAAATAGGAGACATTTTCAAGGACTTGGAATATTTTGGGTATTAGGAGCTTCGCGGGGGGTGGTGGCAATCTGTACTTATTAATCCCCAAGAAGAGAACTAAGTACTCTTGTCTGGATGGTTCAGACAGTGACCCAACTGGTAGGAAGGGTTTTAGCTGATGGTCTCTGGGAGCACTTCCAGGTGCTTGGTTCTCTGCTCATTTTCAGGTTGGTCACTGTTCCGGTTCGCTAATGCTGCTGGAATGCAAAACACCAGCAACGGATTGGCTTTTATAAAAGGGGGTTTATTTGGTTACACAGTTACAGTCTTAAGTCCATAAAATGTCCAAGGTAACACATCAACAATCGGGTACCTTCACTGGAGGATGGCCAGTGGCGCCCAGAAAACCTCTGTTAGCTGGGAAGGCACGTGGCTGGTGTCTGCTTGCTCCCAGGTTGTGTTTCAAAATGGTGTTCTTCAGAATGTCTGCATCAGCTTCCAATGGCCATCTTCAAAATGTCCCTCTTGGCTGTAGCAAGCTCACTCCTTCTGTCTGAGCTTATATAGAGCTCCAGTAAACTAATCAAGGCCCACGCTGAATGGGCTGGGCCACACCTCCATGGAAATTCTCCAATCAGAGTCATCACCCACAGTTGGGCGGGTTGCATCTCCATGGAACCACTCAAAGAATTACAATCTAATCAACACTAATAAGTCTGCCCACTCAAGACTGCATCAAAGATTAATGGTGTTTTGGAGGACGTAAGACATTCAAACTGGCAGTCATGAAATAGCGCCTCAGTAGAGGACATGACCCAACTTAACCACACGTGAGATCCATCACTACGGCGCCTCTGCCAGACTCTCCCTGTTGGGTCAGTTCACAAACGTAAACCTTATCCTGGCCGATCCGGGGGTTGGAAAAGGAGAAGGGGCGGGAGGAGAGGTGGGGCAGAGGGCGGGGGGCGGGGAGAGAAGCAGGGGCATGGAGGCCTTTCTTCACCACACAAGATATGCTCCCTTGAAACGTCTCCTTACTGAAGGAAAATAATGAAAATAATAAAAGCTGAAATAGAATTTCTTGGGATGTAAAATGACACAGGTGGTAGTATAAATATTCTAAAATGAAAGAATACAATTTTATTAAACTAAATTTGGATTAAAATAATATTGCATGTATTCTGTAGAACAAAATGCTATTTGATTTGGACATAAATGGGAAGCAACGATTTAGTTATACTACAGTGAGACTTCAAATGGCTTTATACAGGCCCATTATCAATATGTTTAAAACCTTTAAAAATGAGGCCGAAACATCTAACTGAAATGCTTAAGTACTTACATTGAGTAATATCTACTTCCACAAATTGAAGCATGCAATATGTTTTGAATAATTGCTAATTTATGCTGAGGTAACAACTGTGCAACATAACTGAAATCTATGTTAACAGAAGATAAGGAAACCCCTTCCAGCTATTTCTATCACAAACAGCAGGCTGCAATTTTCACCCTTCTTCCCTTGAGTAAAACATGACTTCAGATACTTATGAAAGCGTTTGCGCTGCGAATTTCTGAAATCAATAATTAGCACTTCCCAATGCCACACAATAAAGACAATCCAGAGATGAGAGAAGCGTTTTCACATCCGTGCCTACCTCCTCCTCTGGGCCGCGGCATCCGTGCCTTCCCGGGGAGGGCTGGAGGACTGAGGGCCCCGCGTGGCTGAGAAACGCTGAAATTACGAGACAGGGTAAACCCCAGCTGAAGTCTTGATCCCTAACTTCCTTGCAGCGAGCTTCTCCATGGATGCGCCTCACTGAGGCCGGGGACCCGACGGGAAAGTGTCCAGAATCTCAGGGCTCCTGCTCTCCTTGCTCCCACAATGACGCTTGACAGGGTTAAAGGACAACCAACGTGCATTCTCATTCCAGTAATTTAAACAGTAGGGTTTTCCTTCGTACCTGAACTCAGCTTTTGAGTTTGTTAGAAGTCTCAGCCTGATAAATGCTCAGTTAATTACTGGGGGGAAATTAAGACTTTTTCTGCTGATCATTTGTTGCAATCTTTTCTCAAAATAACTTGCCAGGAGAAGCAGCCTGGAGTCCTGGTGGAGACGACTGGCCTCTTGGCCCTTTCTGGTGGGCAACACTGGCCTACCTACCGCCCACTCGGGCAGCTTCCAAAGGGGGTGCTGGCACCCCTGCCTACGCCAAAGAAAGAAGTCAGAAATGGGGGAAGGAGGATGAGGGGTAACAAATTCACTGCAAGGATCAACAATGATTGCAGAGGCCACCACTGGATTGCTAGCCCTTGCTCAGGAAATAGTCAATGGATAAGATGCAGGCAGGACCTTTGAGATATTATCTTCGTGTTGAGTGTGGAGCTGTCTCTCGGGATGCCTTCTCCCCGTGATCCCCCTGTGATCAGAGCAAGTGTGCTAATTTCTCCCTGGTACGTTTTATGAGCTCATCTTCTGGGGAAAGCCAGCACTGCAGCTGTTTGGGTAAAAGACTCATCTGTCTTGTTGGCTCCTGACAGCCCTATCATGTCAGTGCTCTGTAGCAGCAAGGAGTATTTCAGCAAGAAAATACAGTGAAAATTGGAGTGATCTATTCTACTTCCTAAGAACGTTCACCACAGCAGATCCAAAGGGATGCTCTGTTATCCCTGTCAGATCAAAGAAAGAGATAAAAGAAGAAAATACAATCCAAGAAGACCAAGAAATATGAGTAACAAAGAAAACCAGACTAAAACAATCATGTTTTTGAGTGTTGTCAATATTAACATACATTGACTATTTCCATCTTTCCAGCATGAAGAGATAAATGTGCCTCTATCTATAAATAAATACTGCACGGCCCACCCGTAAGTTCTAGTAGCTGCCAGCAAAACAGTGCTTTACGAGAGGCTTATGCTGTTACTTCTCCTCGTTAAAGAGAAGTCATCTAAATCACTCTTCCGTGTGGCAGTGTCGGCAGCAGGTGCGATGACAAGCCCTGTGACAGCCTCGGCGCTCAGCGCTTGTTAGTAATCTGTCTGGTGTGAGCTTATAGCTTCTGCTGGAATAGCAACTCCAGGTTTTCCTTTTGCTGAACAGGTACAACTTTAATACCAGAACCAAAGTGATCCTAGTTCACTTGATAAAACTAGTGACAAATGGAAATAAAATATAATTTTATTTTATTTTTGATGCTAAAATAAAGTTTTTAAAAACAGCAATAATAATAAAGACTAGAAATGCTGATATTAACTTAGATCAAGACAAAGGAAGTGTGTTACAATCCCAAAGTAGGTTGCAATTAGGCTGACTTGACAAATTTTGGGAGACACTGCTGAAAAGAAACTTAAAAAAACTCAATTTCTTTTAACGAAACAATAATAAAACCCAAATTAACTGATTTTATCTGTTGGTATAGCTGATACTTTTAATTACACTGATAATTTTGGTATCGTACATGGAGAAATCGATTATTAAAACAAAGCTCCTCCAAGATACTTCATTTAATTACACTTTCAAGTATTAATAATCAAATTCCATGTAGTGCTTTATTACTTCCAAAGGATTTTCATGTATCTTGTCCCATGTGCTCCTCAAACACAGTCTTATGAGTTAGGTATCACCTGTCATCATTTTGGGTGGCTCACTCAATGTCATTCGAACAATAACAGGTGGGACCCTGGTTAGAGCCTGTATTTTGATTCTGATCTTCCTATCATCTTTTATTGCCTCCCTTGTACCACATAATTGTATCCGGAGGCAGACAGGCTTGAATAATTATGTCTATGAGCATAAGTGTGAAAAATTTTAAATTTAGAATGAATTAGCTTTTATGCATAAAGGTATAGTAAGAAAATGTGTCTGCATTCGCTGAACTAGTGATGTCTATTACCCAACTGTTGACGTTGGCACAACCCCACGCTGTCCTCTGGAGCCCTCCAGGACCAACAGAAATCAGTTCTTCAGAGAAGTGCTTACAGCAATTGATCAATAAAATGGCTGATAAAGATTTCTTAAAACCATCTTAATTTGTTCCCTGTAATCACTGGAAGTTTTAATAAGCTGAAAGCTTTAATGAATTCAAAAACATAAACAAAATGGAAAGAAAAACCTTACAGTCTAAATTTGTGAAATGGAAATACACATTAGACTTCCCTTATATTTTAAAGAGTTGTTTTGGAAGCATGAAGATTATTATCCCTAAAACTAATAAGCTTTAGCATACATTTTGTTGTTTTTAAATTCCTAGGGAAAAAAGGGTGGCTAAAAGACACTGTGACCCGGGCCCAGGAGGCCTCGCGGGCGTCTAAGCTGACATTACGGGGCTGGGGGAGGGACAGGAGGCGGGGAGTTAGCGGGAAGGGCCTGCAGTCCGTGAAATGCTTCCCTCACGCCTTCAAAAACTAATCAGTCTGTTGAGAGGCGCGGTGGGGGTGGAGGGGAGTACAGATGAAACAAAAGTTACAACTTTTGAGGCTGGGAGCTGAGGTCCATTGTACAATTCTATTTGTGCAGGGAGAAAAATCTCCCCAGGTGATTCTAGCACACCTCCTTAAACTTCCATGCCTCAGAGAGCCACCTGGAGGGACTGCGGAGGGCACCTGCTGAGCCGGCAGGTCAGAGAGGCCTGGGTCTGAAGCACTGACCAGTCCCCAGGTGACGCTGACAATGGGGTCTGGGGACCACGTGGGAGCAGCAAGGCGTTAGTCAGGAAACCATGCAGGGGTGACTAACAACTGGAAATACCCTATTTCTAAGTTTCTTAGGCATTGTTCAGTGAGTAAAAATCTAAAGCAAATCACGTAATTTTCTATTAAAATATAAAAATGGATAAAATGAATGTATATTCTTGGGCTTAAAAACACTACTCAAGAAATAATTTGTGCTCATCTATGAAAAAAAGGATCTAGACATTATGATATATCAAGACAGGACAATTTAAAAGAATACCTAATATCCAACAGCTCTAGTGTTTACGTATCGAGAAGAGCTTTGCATGAGAACGTTGTCACGCTTCTGCCCAGAAGGCTGTCATGATAAAGTTTATTATCAATTACTGCTTTACAAGTACAAGATAAGTTAAGCTGTCATAATTTTCTCAGCCAAAGATCCTAAACGTCAAAGAATGTCAATTTTTAATCTGACATAGAGAAGAAAATTATCTGTTATTCTGACCTCTAATTTCTTGACATTTTAATGCCATAATTGCTGTGGTTAGTGCTGCTTCACAATTCCACCTGTCAAGAAAGAATGAGTCAATAACCTTAAGCCATCTCTCAAGTTTTAATACCAACTTCAAAGCTCAAAGTGGTAGGCAGATGAGGGAATATTTTTCTTGACACAGGAGACATTTGTAGATATTCATATATTAAGTATTTCTCTTTTTAAAATCAGTGTCTAGTTTAACCATTAAAAAACCATTTTCCCTAGACTAGCTAGAGTATAATAAAGCTATAACTATAGCCCTATTTCGGTTATATCTATGTGAAATGTGGCAATCTTAGTATTTTAAAACTACTAAGTTGAACATTCTCAAATAAAAGGAATTTACTGAGCTCAGTAAGAGTTAACATTTTGACATCATCAACATGGAGGCATTAAGACATCCCCTGAAACCCACCCCCTCACCCCAGAGAGCCAGGGAATAAAAGGACAAATCCCATTTGCTTAGGACTCTGGAGGACGGTAGATATTGGAGAAGGACTTCACAGATGCTGAATCAAAGGATGAAGAAAGTGTCAGGTAGAAGACTACACAGGCACCCACAGCAGCCAGTCAGAGCCCCATGCACATCCGGGCAAAGGGACCAAGTTCACAGACACCCAGGGAGGAAGACAAGTGGCTGAGGGGTGCTGCATAAAAGGGCTCCCAGGGGGGATAAAATAAAAAGAGAGAGCTTCTGGGAAGATGGAGGATTAGGAGAGACAGAGCAAAATTCTCCTCCGCGAAAAACACTAGATAAGGACAGACAGTGCTCCAGAACAGCAGTTCCTGGCTTCCACCAGCTGGGCAGGGACTTCTACACCACACAGGGAGTATGTACTTGGAGAAGCCAAGACATTACATTTAAGACTAGCGAGTGCTCGGCCCAGAATGCTGCTGGGGGTTGGGCGGTTGGAGCCAGCTGATGAGTGTGGAGGGGAGCAGCCTTCCATGCCCTGGGTGCCCTCCTCAGCATGTGGATCGGGTGACAGCCCTTCACAGACCCATGGCCAAGAGTCCCCGTGCCAGGGATTGGCAGTTGGAGCAGGCAGATGAATGTGGAGGGGGGAAAGATTTCCACGCCCCATGCAGCCATTATTGCAGTTAGCTGAGGAGATGAACCTTCACAATCCTGTGGCTGAGAGCTTCCATGGGGGAATTCGGGATTCAGCGGGCTTAATGACAGCGTCCACTCTTCCTCCGCAGAAGCCTGCTGTGTGCACAGCCTACAGGTAGGGGTGCCACATTGTTCTAGTTTGCTAATGCTGCTGGAATGCAAAACACCAGAGATGGATTGGCTTTTATTAAAGGGGATTTATTTGGTTACACAGTTACAGTCTTAAGGCCATAAAGTGTCCAAGGTAACACATCAGCAATTGGGTACCTTCACTGGAGGATGGCCAATGGTGTCCGGAAAACCTCTGTTAGCTGGGAAGGCACACGGCTGGTGTCTGCTCCAAAGTTCTGGTTTAAAAATGGCTTCTCCCAGGACGTTCCTCTCTAGGCTGCAGTTCCTCAAAAATGTCACTCTTAGTTGCACTTGGGGTATCTGTCCTATCTCAGCTTCTTTGGAGCATGAGTCTGCTTTCAATGGCTGTCTTCAAACTGTCTCTCATCTGCAGCTCCTGTGCTTTCTTCAAAGTGTCCCTCTTGGCTGTAGCTCCTCTTCAAAACATCACTCACAGCTGCACTGAGTTCCCTCTGCCAGTCAGCTCATTTGTATGGCTCCACTGATCAAGGCCCACCCTGAATGGGTGGGTTCATGCCTCCATGGAAATATCTAATCAGAGTCATCACCCACAGCTGGGTGGGGCACATCTCCATGGAAACACTCAAAGAAATCTAATCAGCACTGATAATGTCTGCCCACACAAGATTACATCAAAGATAATGGCATTTGGGGGACACAATATATTCAAACTGGCACACACATGGAAATGCCAGGAGCTGTCCCCTGATCCCAGGGACTCGTGGGGGCAAGGGGCACAGGGACCATGGGGTATGTGGGCTGAAAGGTGAGACGTGCAGCTCTGCAGCCCCAGAGTACTCCACCAGCAGCCCCAGGAACGGCCAGGACCACTGCATCCTGGAGCAGACTCCCTGACAAACTGCACAGGACACGCCCCCCACCCACAGGCCTGGCATCACCAGTGCACATGGAAAATTGTGCACTGGTTGGACCTCCACATGGTTTGGACCCCCACTCAGTGCACAGATGAAGTTGGGGTGAACTGGCTTGAGTAAGAGGTGGCTCAGGAGAGCCATCTGCTGACTGGTCAGGGAAGGTGCACTTCACCAAGCTGTAGCTCTGCAAAATCATAGATAAACATTCAAATAGGCCTGCATATCCTAAAAGAATCCTACCAAGATAAGCAAATGCCAAGAGGACAAAAACAACAGAAAATTATGAAGCGTGTTAAGAAACCAGATGAATTGGACAACTTAAATGTCTGAATTAAAAAGCCAGAGGAGACATAGAACTTGGAGAAATTAATCAAAGAAGTACACACAAACATCAATATCATGGTTCAGGATATAAAGAACATGAAGAAGACCCTAGAAGAGCATAAAGAAGTATTTGCAAGAGTAAAAAATAGCAGGTCTAATGGAAAGAAAAGATACTGTTTGTGCTGGTTTGAATGTGTTATGTCCCCCCAAATGCCATTATCTTTGATGTAATCTTGTGTGGGCAGACATATTAATGTTGATTAGATTTTGGAATCCTTTGGGTGTTTCCATGGAGATGTGATTCAATCAATTGTGGACAAGACCTTTGGTTGGATAATTTCCATGGAGGTGTTGTCCCACCCATTCAGGGTAGGTCTGAATTAAATTACTGGAGCACTATATAAGCAAGGTTGCTACAGCCAAGAGGGACACTTTGAAGAATGCACAGAAGCTGAGAGAGTAGCTGCAAATGAGAGACAGTTTGAAGACAGCTGTTGAAAGAAGACTCTTGTTCCAGAGAAGCTAAGTGAGGAAAAATACCCCAAGACCAACTGAGAGTGACATTTTTCGAGGAACTGCAGCCTAGAGAGGAACATGCTGGGAGAAAGCCATTTTTAAACCGGAACTTTGGAGCAGATGCCAGCCATGTGCCTTCCCAGCTAACAGAGGTTTTCCAGACTCCATTGGCCATCCTCCAGTGAAGGTACCCGATTGCTGATGTGTTAACCTTGGATACTTTATGGCCATAAGACTGTAACTGTGTAACCAAATAACCCCCCTTTATAAAAGCCAATCCATTTCTGGTGTTTGGCATCCTGGCAGCATTAGCAAACTAAAACACTGCTGATTACATTAAAAATATTCTTGAGACACATAACAGCAGATTTGAAGATGCAGAGGAATGAATTACTGATCTTGAGGGTAAACAATGGAATGCAAAAGCACAAAAGAACAAAAGGTGAAAAAAACAGAAAAATTTGAAATGGATCTCAGGGAAATGATGGAAAACATGAAGCACACAAATATAAAAATCATTGGTGTTCCAGAAGGTGAAGAGAAGAGTAAAGGGCTAGGAAGAGTATTTGAAGACGTTGGGGAACATTTTCCAATGCTTCTAAATGATATAAATATGCAAATCAAAGATGTCCAATGAACTCCAAATAGAATAAACCCAAACAAACCCACTCTGAGACATATTCTGATCAGACCGTCAAATGCTGAAAAGATGGAGAAAGTTCTGAAAGCAGCAAGGGAGAAGTGATTCACCACATACAAGGGAAACAGCGTAAGACTAAGTACTGACTGCTCAGCGGGCACCATGGAAGTGAGAATGCAGTGGTATGGCATATTTAAATTTCTGAAAGAGAAAAACTGCCAGCCAAGAATTCTTTATTCAGCAAAGCTCTCCTTCAAAATTGAGGGAAAGCTTAAAATTTTCACAGACAAACAAATGTTGAGAGAATTTGTTAACAAGAGACCTGCCCTACAAGAAAATACTAAGGTAGCTCTAACGACTGAGAAAAAAAGATAGGAAAGAGAGGCCTGGAGAAGAGCACGGAACTGAAGAGTATTTTTAAGGGTAGCTTAAAGGAAAAAACAGAGAGAAGGAAAAAATAGATTTGGCAAATAAAAACCAAAGGATAAGACGGCTGATTCAAGAACTGCCTCCACAGTAGTAACATTGAATGTGAATGGATTAACCTCTCCAATTAAAAGATAAAGATTGGCAGAATTGATTTAAAAAAAGGAACTATCAATATGCTGTTTACAAAAGACTCATCTTAGACCCAGAGACACAAAGAGACTGAAAGTGAACGGATGGAAAAAAATATTCCACGCAAGCTACAGCCAAAAGAAATCAGGGGTTGCAATACTAATTTCAGATAAAACAGACAGATAAAATAGACAAATAAGGACGCTATATACTAATAAAGGGGACAATTCACCAGGAAGAAATAACAATCGTAAATGTTTATGCACTGAATTAAGGGGCTCCAAAGTACATGAGACAAACATTGGCAAAACTGAAGAAAGCAACAGATGTTTCCACAATAATCAAGGGAGACTTCGATACACCATTCTCTCGATACACAGATCAAGCAGACAAGAGGATAAATAAGGAAACTGAGAACCTAAACAATGTGATAAACGAATTAGACTTAACAGACATATATAGAGCATTGTATCCCAAATTACTAGGGTATACATTCTTGTCTAGTGCTTCTGAAACTTTCACCAGGACAGATGATATGCTGGAGCATAACACAAGCCTCAATAAATTAAAAAAGACTGAAATAATTCAAAGCACATTCTCTGACCACAATGGAATGCAACTAGAAGTCAATAACCATTGAACATCTAGAATAGTCACAAATACCTGGAGGTTAAACAACACACTCCCAAACAACCAGTGGATCAAAGAAGAAATTTCAAGATAAATTGCTAAATATTTAGAGATGAATGAGAACACAGTATAACAAAACATAGGGGATGCAGCGAAGGTGGTACTGAGGGGAAAATTCATAGCTCTAAATGCATACATTAAAAGGGAAGAAAGAGCTAAGATCAAAGAACTAATGGAACAACTGAAGAAGCTAGAAAATGATCAGCAAACTAATCCTAAAGCAAGTAGAAGAAAAGAAATAGCAAGGATTAAAGCAAAAATAAATGATATGGAGAACAAAAAAACAACAGATAGAATAAAACAAACCAAAAGTTGGAACTTCGAAAAGACCAACAAGATTGACAAACCCTTAGCTAGACTGACAAATTCAAAAAGAGAGGACCCAAATAAACAAAATAATAAATGAGAGGGAGGACATCACTGCAGATCCGAAAGAAATTAAAAAAATCATAAGAGGATACTATGAACAACTGTACGCCAACAAACTAGATGATTTAGAGGAAATGGTTAATTTCCTGGAAACACATGAACAACCTAGGCTGACCAGAGAAGAAACAGAAGACCTCAACAAACCAATCACAAGAGATCCAATAAGTCATCAAAAGGCTTCCTACAAATAAAAGCCCAGGGATATATGGCTTCATAGGGGAATTTTACCAAACTTTCAAAACAGAACTGAGACTATTCCTACTCAAATTCTTTCAAAAAAAAAAAAGAAAAAAAAAAAGGAACACTACCTCATTTTATGACACCAACATCACTCTAATACCAAAAACAAATAAAGATGCTACAAGAAAGGAAAACTACAGGCCAATCTCCCACTTGAATATAGACGCAAAAATTCTGAACAAAATACTTGCAAAATCCAAAGATACATAAAAAAACATACACCATGACTAAATGGGGTTCATCCCAGGCATGCAAAGGTGGTTCAATATAATATAAGAAATCAAAATACAACACATTAACCATCAAAAGGGAAAAATCAAATGATCATCTCAATTGATGCTGAAAAAGCATTCAACAAAATTCAGCATCCTTTTTTTGATAAACACACTTCAAAAGGTAGGAATTGAAGGAAACTTCCTCAATATGATAAAGGGCATATATGAAAAACCCACAACCAGCATAGTACTCAATGATGAGAGACTGAAAGCCTTCCTTCTAAGATCAGGAATGAGACAAGAGTTCTCACTGTCACCACTGTTATTCAACGTTGTGCTAGAAGTGCTAGCCAGAGCAATCCAGCAAGACAAAGAAATAAAAGGCATCCAAATTGGAAAGAAAGGAGTAAAACTGTCATTATTTCAGTGATATGATCTTATATTTGGAAACTGTAAGAAATCGATGACACAGCTACTTGAGCTAATAAACAAATCCAGCAAAATGGTGGGATACAAGATTAATGCATGTAAGTCAGTGTTCCAGTTTGCTAATGCTGCCATTTTGCAAAACACCAGAAATGGATTGGTTTTTATAAAAGGGGTTTATTTGGTTACACAGTTACAGTCTTAAGGCCATAAAGTGTCCAAGGTAATGCATCAATAATCGGTTACCTTCACTAGAGGATGGCAAATGGTGTCTGGAAAACCTCTGTTAGCTGGGAAGGCACATGGCTGGTGTCCACTCCAAGCTCTGGTTTCAAAATGGATTTCTCCCAGGACATTCCTCTCTAGGCTGCAGCTCCTCTTCAAAACGTCACTCTTAGTTGCTCTTGGGGCGTTTGTCCTCTCTTAGCTTTTCTGGAGCAAAAGTCTGCTTTCAAAGGCTGTCTCCAAAATGACTCTGTAAGCTGCAGCTCCTCTCTCAGCTCCTGTGCATTCCTTAAAGTGTCCCTCTTGGCTGTAGCAAGCTCGCTCCTTCTGCCTGAGCTTATATAGTGCTCCAGTAAATGAAATCAAGGCCCATTCTGAATGGGCAGGGCCACAGCTCCATGGAAATTATCCATTGAAAGATCTCACCCACAGTTGAGTGATCACATCTCCATGGAAACATCCAATCAAAAGTCTCCAACCCAATCAACACCAACACATTTCCTGCCCACACAAGACTTCATCAAAGATAATGGCGTTTTGGGGCACATAATACATCCAAACCAGCACAATCAGTAATGCTCCTATACACTAGAAATGACCTAACTGAAGAGACATTCAAGAAAAAGATTTCATTCACAATAGCAACTAAAAAAATCAAGTACCTAGGAATAAACTTAACCAAAGACGTAAAAGACTTCTACACAGAAAATTACATTACTTTACTAAAAGAAATAAAAGGGGACCTAAAGAGATGGAAAGATATTCCATGTTCATGGATAGGAAGGCTAAATGTCATTAAGATGTCAATCCTACCCAAACTGATCTGCAGATTCAATGCAATTCCAATCAAAATTCCAACCACCTACTTTGCAGACTTGGAAAAACTAGTTATCAAATTTATTTGGAAGGGAAAGGGGCCTCGGATTGCTAAAAACAATCTAAAAATGACAAATGACATGGGAGGATTTATACTTCCTGACATTGAAGTTTACTATAAAGCCACAATAGTCAAAACAGCCTGGTACTGGCACAAAGCTAGACATATTGATCACTGGAATTGAACTGAGAATTTGGAAATAGACCCCCAGATCTATGGTCAACTGCTTTTTGATAAGGTCCCCAAAACCAATGAACTGGGATAGAACAGTCTCTTCAACAAATGGGGCAGGGAGAACTGGATATCCATATCCAAAAGAATGAAAGAGAACCCCTACCTCACTCCCTATACAAAAATTAACTCAATGTGGATTAAAGACCTCAATATAAGAAACAGTACCATAAAACTCCTAGAAGACAATGTACGGAAACATCAAGGCCTAGTATTAGGAGGTCGCTTCTTAGACCTTACACCCGAAGCACAAGCAACAACAAAAAAATAAATGGGACCTCCCCCAAATCAAAAGCTTCTGTACCTCAAAGGAATTTGTCAAAAAGATGAAGAGGCAGTCAACGCAATGGAAGAAAATATTTGGAAACCATGCATCTGATAAGAGACTGGTATCTTGCATATATAAAGAAACTCTTCAACTAAATGATAATAGTACAAATAGCCCAATTATAAAATGGGCAAAAGATACGAAAAGACATTTCTCCAAAGAGGAAATATAAATGGCTAAAAAAAACATGAAAAAATGATCATGTTCACTAGCCATAAGGGGGGATGCAAATCAAGACAATGAGATATCTTCTCACAACAATAAGAATGGCTGCCATTAAACAAACAAGAAACTACAAATGCTGAAGAGAATGTGAAGAAATTGGGACTCTTATTCATTGCTGTAGGGGACTGTATAATGGTTCAGCTACTCTGGAAGACAGTTTGGTGGTTCCAGACTAGATATTGAGTTACCCTACGATCCAGCAATTTCACTTCTCAGTGTATACCCAGAAGATATGAAAGCAGTGACACAAACAGATATTTGAACACCGATGTTCATAGCGGCATTGTTCACAATTGCCATTTGGAAACAACCCAAATGTCCTTCAACAGATGAGTGGATAAACAAAATGTGGTATATACATATGATGGAATACCATGCAGCAGTAAGAAGGAACGAGGTCCTGAAGCATGTGACAACATGGATGAACCTTGAGGACATAATGTTGAGTGAAATAAGCTAGACACAAAAGAAGAGATATTGTATGTTTCCACTAATGTGAACTCCGTGAAAAACATAATTTAAGTGTCTTATAATGTATAATATAGGGTATCTAGAGCTAGACAGAAGCTAGTAAGGGGGAATGATAATCTAATATGTACAGATATGATAATGAGGGTGAACTTAATGGCAATGGTCAGGTGTGACTATGGTTTGTTAATGGGATTATAAGCATCCAGTGATGCACTGGAGGTGAACATGTTTGTAAATGGTTGTTTAAAGGCATGTAACCCACAGAGTAGCACCACAAACCTAAATAAGTGTTAGCAATGATATACCTAAAAAGTATGACACTGGTGCAGAGGGTTAACATCGGAGTATACCTCTCTGATGGGAAAACTATCCATTACATATTAAAGACTATATTTAATAGGAATATCTTGCCAACGTTACACTAATACTAGGAATGAATAATTAGCAGTTGATAAGAGCTTCTGGGATGTATTATGTTCTGATAATTGTTTAAGTTAAGAGTGATGATGACCGTACAACTAAGTAAAGATAACGTAAGAAATGGACCATTTGTCTTGGGGTAGAATATATATTAATTGAAATGAGGAATCCACTACTTAATGAATCAAGCATGTTCTTTTGAAGTTTAGGGTTGTAAATGGGATGTGGAGCCCTCCTATAATTATGGCTGAGAGGTACTTCCTTGGAAACTCTTTCGTTGCTCTGATGTGGCCTTTCTCTCTCTAAGCCCAACTAGGCAAATAAATTCCTTAACCTCCCCCCCTACATGGGACATGACTCCCAGGGGAATGAATCTCCCTGGCGATATGGGACACAACTCCCAGGAATGAGCCTGGCCCTGGCAATGAGGGACTGAAAATACATACTTGACCAAAAGGGGGAAAAAAGACAGGTAACAGGCTGAGGTCACAGTGGGTGAGACACAGCTACTTGAGTTAATAAGCAAATTTAGAAAAGTAGCAGGATATAAGATTAATGCACATAAGTCAGTAATGTTCCTATACACTAGAAATGACCTAACTGAAGAGACACTCAAGAAAAAGATTCCATTCTCAATAACAACTAAAAAAATCAAGAACCTAGGAATAAACTTAACCAAAGATGTAAAAGACATACACATAGAAAACTACATAACTTTACTAAAAGAAACAGAAGGGGACTTAAAAGATGGAAAAATATTCTGTGTTCATGGATAGGAAGGCTGTATGTCGTTAAGATGTCAATTCTACCCAAACTGATCTACAGATTCAATGCAATTCCAATGAAAATTCCAACAACCTACTTTGCAGACTTGGAAAAGCTAGTTATCAAATTTATTTGGAAGGTAAAGGAATTGCTAAAAATATTCTAAAAAATATTTATCAAAGTAGGAGGACTTACACTTCCTGATTTTGAAGATTATAAATCCATAGTAATCAAAACCTCATGGTACTGGCACAAAGATAAACACATTGATCAATGGAATTGAATGGAGATAGACCCCCAGATCGATGGTCGACTGATCTTTGATAAGGCCCCAAACCCACTGAACTGGGACATAACAGTCTCTTCAACAAATGGGGCTGGGAGAGCTGGATATCCATATCCAAAAGAATGAAAGAGGACCCCTACCTCACACCCTACCCAAAATTAACTCGAAGTGGATCAAAGACCTCAATATAAGAAACAGTACCATAAAACTCCTAGAAGATAATGTAGGGAAACATCTTCAAGGCCTTGTATTAGGAGGTCACTTCTTAGACCTTACACCCAAAGCACAAGCAACAAAAGAAAAAATACATAAATGGGAACTCCTCAAACTTAAAAGCTTCTGTACCTCAAAGGAATTTCTCAAAAAGGTGAAGAGGCAGCCAACTCAATGGGAAAAAATATTTGGAAACCATGTATCTGACGAAAGACTGAGCTCTTGCATATAAAAGGAATCCTGTAACTCAAGAACAATAGTACAAACAGCCCAATTATAAAATGGGCAAAAGATATGAAAAGACATTTCTCTGAAAAGGAAATACAAATGGCAAAAAAACCCAAAACAAGCCACATGAAAAAACGTTCATCTTCACTAGCTATTAGGGAGATGCAAATTAAGAGCACGATGAGACATCATCTCACACCAATTAGAATGGCTGCCATTAAACAAACAGGAAACTACAAATGCTGGAGGGGATGTGGAGAAGTTGGAAATCTTATTCATTGTTGGTCGGATTGTATAATGGTTCAGCCACTCTGGAAGATGGTCTGGCAGTTCCTTAGAAAACTAGATACAGAGTTACCCTTCAATCTAGCAATTTCACCTCTCGGTATATACCCGGAAGATCTGAAAGCGGTGACATGAACAGATATTTGCACACTAGTGTTCATAGTGGCATTATTCACAATTGCCAAGAGATGGAAACAACCCAAATGTCCTTCAGCAGATGAGTGGATAAACAGATGTGGTATATACACACGATGGAATACTATGCGGCAGTAAGAAGGAACAGGTTGTGAAACGAGGTTCAACACGGTTGAACCTTGAAGACATAATACTGAGCAATATAAGCCAGGCACAAAAAGAGAGATACTGTATGTTACTGCCCATGTCAACTCTGTGAAAAATGTAAAATAAATGTTTTATGCTGTAGAATGTAGGGGGCCCAGCTATAGACAGCAAATAGTGAAGGGGGAATGATAATCTAATAAGAACAGATTAAGTTAAGGAGGTTAATCTTAATGCTAAGGGAATGTTTAGGAACAACTATGGTTTGTTAATTTTTGGGGGATATGGCAGGAATAAGGTCGCAGAAATGTGCTTATTTGAGGTTATTTATTTTTCTTATTCCTTCGTTTGCTTATAGTTTGTTTATTTTCTTGGGGTAGGTAGGAACATGTTGGAAGCAATGTAGTTATTTTTGGTTATTAGTTTTTCTTATTTCTTTGTTCGGTTACTGTTTGTTAATTTTCTTGGGGTAGGGTAGGAACATGCTGGACGCAGTGTAGTTATTTTAGGTTGTTTTAGGTTACCAAGTCCACTCAACTGGGAAAGAATAGTCTCTTCAACAAATGGTACTGGGAGAACTGGATATCTATATGCAAAAGAATGAAAGTGGACCCCTATTTCACACTGTATACAAAAATTGCCTCAAAATGGATCAAAGATCTAAATATAAAAGCCAGAAACATAAAACTCCCAGAAGACATGCAGGAAAGCATATTAAGGGTCTTGTGTCAGGCAACGGTTTCTTAGACATTAAACCCAAAGCACAAGTAATGAAAGAAAAAACAGATAAATGGGACTTCCTCAAAATTAAAAACTTTTGTGCATCAAAAGACTTAGTCACAAATGTGAAAAGGCAATCTATTTAATGACAGAAAATATTTGGAAACCACATCGACAAGGGTTTAATACCCAGAATATATACAGAAATCCTACAACTCAACAATAAAAACACAACCCAATTAAAAGGGCAAAGGACTTTAACAGACGTTTCTCCAAAGAGGCTATACAAATAGCTAAGAAGCACATGAAAAGATGCACAAAGTCACAAGTATTAGGGAAATGCAAATCAAAACCACAATGAGATATCGTTGCACACCCACTAGAATAGCTACTATTAAAAACACAAGTGCAAGTGCTGGAGAGGATTTGGAGAAAAAAGAACGCTCATTCCTTGCTGGTGGAATGTAAAGGGGTCCAGCCATTGTGGAAAGCACTTTGACGTTTCCTCAGAAAGTTGAGCATAAAATCACCATATAACACTGTAATCCCACTTCTAAGTATATACACAAAAGATACGAAAGCAGGGATTCAACAGACATTTGCTCACAGCTTTATTCACATCAGCTGATGTTCACATCAGCTTTATTCAGTTGCCAAAAGATGGAAGCAACCCAAGTATCCATCAACTGATGAATGGATAAAGAAATTGTGGTATATACACACAATGGAATATTATTCAGCCGTAAAAAGGAATGAAGTCCTGATGCATGTGACAACATGGATGAACCCTGAGGACATTATGCTGTTGTGAAATAAGTCAGACACAAAAGGACAAATACCATATGATCTCATGGATCTGAACTAATTATAATAAGCAAATGCATCGAGTTAGAACCTAGAACACAGGTTACCAGGAGAAATTCTGCTGGTAGAGAATGGGGTGCTGGTGCTTAATTTGTACAGAATTTCTATTCAGGGAGATTGTAAAGGTTTGGAAATGGATGGTGGTGGTAGCACATTATTGTGAGTTTAATTAACAGTGCTGAACTATAGAGGTGAATGTGGTTAAAAGTGGAAACCTTAGGGCATATATCTTACCAGAATGAAAATTAAAAGCTGCGGTCGCGGTTACTGCTTCTGGGGGGAGTGGCGGCCGGTAGCGGAGCCCTTAGCTCTCGGGGCTGCTTAAAGGGTACCGGCGGCGGGGGCTCTTTCCCGGAGGCGAGGGCGAGGCGGAGGACTTGGCCAGGTCCTCGGCGGGAGGCGTACAAGGTGTGGAGGGCGGCGATAAGGACAAAACACTCTTCATCCAGTAGGAGTATGCGCCAAAGAGAGCCTTTATTTAGGGGTGATTACAGGTTATATAGGCTGGTAAGAAGGGCAGGGCTGGAAAGGAGGTGAAGTAGCCTTAAATGGCAATACTGAAGGGAGAGGGGCTAGGATTGGTTCTGAGAGGACGCAGGAGCCGTTGCAGCGGGCGAGAGTTGTTCCGGCCACGGTGCATGCGCGCTGGCGGTGGCAGGAGTTGCCTTGGCACAGGGGAGTGTGCGGGCGAGATAAGGAAGTGGGGAAAGGGCGGTTAGGAGAAAAGCGGTTCCCTCCGGCAAGCCTCCCCTGCCCGTGACATTTTGGGTGAGGAAAAGGGAGCTGCCTTGACCTCGCTCCCCAGGCTCGGGGGGGCTGCAGAGGGCACTAACGCCCGTACCCACTACCCTCCCCAGGGGGTGATATCAGGTCCCCTGGCTCAGGCCTGGTAAGTCGAGGTACAAGCTCAGTCACCCGCAAAAAGCTAAAACATAGGACTTTATAACACAGTGTTGCATGAATTATAACAAATATATGACTCTAAGACAAGGTGTAAATAATAGGGTGGTATATGGGGAAAATACACCTAATGCCAACAATGGACGAGAATTAGTAGTACTATTTTGACAATCTTTCATCAACTATAACAAAGGTAACAACTGTTAAAAAAAATAGTACAATTAAAAATACTGCGATCATGAATTGTAACAAATGTTCCTCACCAATACACGGTGCAGGCAGTGGTGCGGTGTGTGGGAATCCTGTATTTCAGGCACGCTTAGTCTATAAACCTACTACCTCCCTAATGAGAAAACGAGGAGTGTTAACATTTCACACGGCTGTGCCAGGAGCGTGTCTGACCCCGTGGTGGGCTTCAGCGCTCAGCGGCACAGAGCCGCGATGCACCCGGGGCCGTGCCTCTGCCCTGATGTCGGAGATGGCGGCCACAGGGGTGACGTGCACGCCGGGCACGGAAGTGACCACCTGGCCAGGAACATGCTGTTCCCTGGTGACAGCAGACGCCCTGGGTTGGGAAATAAGGACACTGACCATCCCTCCGGTACGAGGGTGCGGGTGGGGGGGCTGGGACTGAGGTGGCCACGCCGAGAGGGCTGAGGACCGAGCCGCGCTCGCACCGACCCAAGGGCTCCATCTTCCACCAGCAGCGGCAGGACTGACTGTGGGAATACAGGGGCTACTGGGTAGAGGGGAAGGATGGGGCACCGGGAGAGCGGGGTCAGCTCCATTCCCTGAGGTCATCTAATCTATTGCAACTGAAAGCACAGGTGGTGCAGGCGGCGGCTGGAGGAAATAGTCTTCCGAGGCGACCTAATGACACAGAGCACAGAGCCACGGAGGACATCTGGGCTGGGGAGTACACAGCCTCACACCTAGGGGAGCACACGCCTCACACCTAGAGGACCACTCGCCTCACACCTAGGGGAGTACATGCCTCACACCTAAGGGAGTGCATGCATCACACTTAGGGGAGTACACAGCCTCACACCTAGGAAAGTACACACCTCACACCTAGGAGAGTACACGCCCTCACACCTAGGTGAGTACACGCCTCACACCTAGGAGAGTACACGCCCTCACACCTAGGAGAGCACACGCCTCACACCTAAGGGAGTACACGTATCACACTTAGGGGAGTACATGCCCTCACACCTAGGAAAGTACACATCTCACACCTAGGAGAGTACATGCCCTCACACCTAGGAGTACACACCTCACACCTCAGGGTGCATATGCCACACACCTAGGAGAGTACACGCCTCACACCTTGGGAACACACACCTCACACCTAGGAGAGTACATGCCTCATGCCTAGGGGAGCACACGCCCTCTCACCTAGGGGAGTACACGCCTCACACCTCGGGGAGCACACGCCTCACACCTCGGGGAGGACATGCCCTCACACCTAGGGGAGTACACGCCTCACACCTAGGGGAGCACACGCCTCACATCTAGGGAGTACATGCCTCACACCTCGGGGAGAATATGCCTCACACCTAGGGGAGCACATGCCTCACACCTAGGTTTCTTAGAGGTGAGTTACCAGATTAGGAGGACATACATATCACAGCATGAACCAGGTGCCTCTCTTCAGAGCCTCAGTACCTGCCGTCATGTGTGCAAACTGTGGATGCTGCAAGGAGAGCGTGCCCCACATCCAGGCCTCCGGCACCCCACATACCATCTCACCCCCGGCTCGGGACCTGTCAACTGACAGTGTGCAGACCGACCTTACGGACAACTAGCGTTACGGGGAACCTCTCCACCCACAAAATACAGCTAAAATTTACTCATTTTCATGTGAAGTTTCAGTAGGAATCCCTACAACTCGACAATTAAGGCCTACATGGTCCAAAGCAACGGTATGTGTTTCATGGGATTAGATTTCATGGGATTAAAATAACAATCACTATATACATGTAAAGAAATCTCAATTGTATTCAAGTTCAATCTTTTTCTCTCACATCGTTTTTACTATTGCTTAAATATGAAAAACCGGATACTTTTCTGTCAGCTTCAATGCTGCCATGTACTTTTTCACATAGAAGATGCTTAAAATAATTTTACTTTGCACAAATTAATTTGGAACTTACTTTATAAGGAAAGAACTTTATAATGAACAACGAATACTAAAGTATAACAAAATATTGAATAATGAATAAAAACAAATAATAAAGTATTCAGCAACAAAAATTACAGGTTTAAAAGTCAAAAACCATTTTGAGTTGGTCTTGGATTATAAGGACAAGCTATTCCAATGGTTTTCTTCTTATCTGATCCCAGAAGGTCTTGGTTTTAAAAGGAGAATGTGGCTTGTAAGCAGCTGCTGGAAGGGAGGGGGGGTCAATAGCACAGTGTGCAGACAAGAGCGTAAGGAAGCTCAGAATTACCCCCCGACTGCGGTTTGGGCGGAACTGGCCAGCGTGCCGTGGGCAGCACGGGCTCTCAGCAGCTGGCGCCGTCTCCCTCACTCATGCCCTGTGTCCCTCTCGGCCTCAGGCCGTGGTGCCCCTTCCTCGTGCCCACGCGGCAGTGTGGTCTTGACACAAGCCCGCAGTAGTGCCCGTGGATCCTCCTTGCCCTCCCCCCATCTCGGCCTGCAGCCCCACAAATGCAACTGTTGTGTTTTCACAGAGGTGTATCAGAAATAATTCCACGGATGTAAATTTCTTTAGTAGTGCTTCATTTCCCAAAGCGACATGTTTTCCACCTCTAAAATTAAGAGTAATAATAATAAAAAGGCATTCCACTGCCTGCAAGTGCAGGCATGATGACTTGTTTTGCATACAGCAGATGGCAGCTCTCTGGCAGAAAGAGTGGGAGATCCCGTCCCTGCAGCAACACTTACCTCACAGCTGTTGCCTCTTCGCTCTTTTCACCTATCTGAAATCACTTTATGCAATGTGGAAGTGAGTCAAGTAATATTTTATATGAATATTTTCACTAAAAATACCTATCCACGTAATATAGCACATAATTCCCAACTGTTAGCTGTAAACATTTCAGGGTGAGAACATATGGGAATAAAATACTATTACCTCATCTATTTTATTGACGCATTATTTTTTTAGTATTCTGTCTAAAAGGTTGCAATTTTTCTTTCACATTTAAAAAAACACTGGCATATTATTTTAACATGAAATGTTCATAATTAAATATTCAACTAGGTTTCATTAATTAACCTATATATTAAGCAGCTTAGTAAAGATTCTGAAGCAAAACAAATAAAATCAGGATCAAGTACATTATATACGTCTGCAATTAAAAGAGGAACAACTTGCTCCTGACTTACATTCAGTTTTCTGCATTTGTCAAGAACCTGAGATCTATGTTTTGTAAAAAGTTATGCTGAAAGGAGATCTACACAGAGAGGCATTTGACAGTCGACGGAAGCTTCTGGAATGATGCGGCGCGCGCACCTACCTCCCTGAGCACAGGGTCAGTGAGGGCGTCGAGGCTCACCGAGCCCTCGTAGGTCAGGTAGTGGAAGACGTTCAGGGCACGGACGGCCTCCGGCCCTCGCTGTTTGTAGCCAAAGATGAGGTCGATCCACTGATGGAGCTGGCAGGAGACAAACTCGCTCTCCAGGGCCTGAAACGGATCAAGACGGCAATGAGAGACGGTGCAAACTTAGCGAGCACCGCATGCTCTTCTTACTCTGAAATATTCTATCTAAATATGGAGGATGTGCACTTGACGTTCCCACGTTTATCTCCACACAGATCAGCTGTTCCTGGAGAGGGCAAGCATCGCCGCCAATAAAGCACAGGTGTGAGTTAAAAGTCTCCCTTTCTCTTGCTCTACTTTCTATTTGCTCTGTTCTGTATACAATATGGATTTTAATATTTCATGGATGTCTTATAAAAGCACATTCATGTTTAAAAGAAAAATAATTTGGAATGCCTGTGGTCAATGCCATCTTACAACAATTTTCATTCCTAATTTTTAAAAATCAGTTTGAGGTTAAACAATTTTGCTAGAGTGTAGATATACATTTATTTTCCTGCCTGAAGTCCTCTAACACCACTAGAAGGCAACGCCTTCCTTCTGCTAGGGAGTGACCCCCCTATTACAGAGTTCTGGAATCCCTGGGCACTCGAGATGTTTGCTCATTAGTAGGAGCCCATGCAGATTATGGATCGCCAGTGACCCTCAGGAGCCAGGGGAAGGCCACTCCCCATCGCGAGGCCGCCCCACTCCCACTCCCCCCATGGCCGCCTGCCGGGGAGTGGGGCTCTGGGGTCCGGGGTGGCGGCCGTGCCACGGCAGGGCCCCCTGGGCCTTCACTTCTCAGCGGTTTCTCACTGGCTGAAAGACGACACTGGCTTAAACAACATGAGCAAAAAGCTGCAGATCTAGCTTCTTCAATTTCAACTATTCGTATCCATTTACAGCATTTTTCTCAATTATAGCTGTAACTGAATATGTGAATGAAGTCATTCTCTGACTGCATGTCTGTTTCCTAAGGCATCGATGCCAACTTGGAATCTGCTTAATTAATAAATAAGTTCTTAAATTAGTACTCTGAAAACTGCATTTTACTTTTTAAATACAGAAAATACTCTGAATAATACCTTTCCCTTTTTCCTGTGATCACTTTTAACTAATAATTTATTTCCCCCCAGCTCCCTTCTTAGTTCACTCCTTTCAAAATTTTTGGTTAGTATTTTATTTACCCTAATTATTGTGGATGTTTCTCACTTGGAAAGGTAAACAATTAGATTTTATGAAAGGATAGTATCCTTACTAAAACTAAACAGATTTTCTATATATATAGTATCTCATTGATCTTGAAATAACAGTTTGAATAGGACATAGGAAATGAGATAAAAATGCAGAGGAGGTGTTGGTTAAAATGCTATATTGGTTATGTCAACAATACAGCTTTGGTCAGTTAGAGTAAGTGATTTTGTCAATTTGGTGCAGCTAGTCAACAGAGAAAAAATGTTGGCCTAATTCACTAATATTTTCAGTGCTTGTCCCAATAAATAAAAGGATTAAAAAACCAAATAAATGATGGTTTATTATGAATAGCTATTGTCCAAGTCTATTCATGGGAATTCACAGTATTAGTGAAATCAAATACATTATTTACAACAAGATTTTACCAACATCAGTTAAGCAACAAACCATTTCAAATAACCTTTTAGACATCACCAGACATCCTAGAAAGACAAGACTGACTCAACCGACTATTATTCTGTTACATTAAAACCATCATGAAATAAAACGCCTACTGTGGTCACGAGGGTGGCGGGAACGACAACCTTTCCCCGTCTATTCCTTCCCTTTCACCCCCAGCCCTAACTTCCATTCCCTCCTCCACGCAGGCTCACCTCGAATGTCTCCAACGCCTGGCTTTTGCTCACAGGTGTTCTTATAAAACATTACTCTTCCTCTGTGCAAGTATTTTTGGTTTATAAAAATGGTACAGGGTTATGGATTTTGTCGTTTCTTACTTTGTTCCCTTGGCGCTCCTCGGAGCAGAGCTGCTGCCTCGCTGCATACAGGGGTCTCAGGCCCGAGAATGCGGCTGCTCACCAGCCCTCCCCAGCTGGGCACGCCGGGCCCTGGGTCCCCGGGGTGGGCCAGTGGAAGAGACAGAAGGTAACAGCGCTGCTTTCAATTGCTTCCTCTGATGACCAGTGAGTGTGACACCTTTTTAAGGACTTGGCCTTTTGGGTTTCATCTTCTGTGAATTTCTTGTTCATGCCCTTTGCCTATTTTTCTGTTGGGGTTCTTGTCTTTACCTTGTAGATTTACGAGAGTTCTTTATAGATTTTAGAGATTAGTTCCTTGTTGGTTTTAGGCATTGCAAATTCATTCTCTCAAAGTGACTTACGTCTATTAACTTTGTCCATGTGGTTCTTTGTTGGCTAGAAATTCTTAAATTTCAGGTAATCAAATCAGTTTTTTGTTTATGTTTATGCTCTTGAGATTTGTTTATAAGAAGTCCTTAGGATTACAAAGATGACTTCTTATATTTTGATCAATTAGCTTTATATTAGTGGTTTTACCTTAAACATTTTTGTCTTTAATCCGTCTAGAGTTGACTTTCATTCACATGTGGTATAAGGGAAGGATCCTGTATAAGTTTTGTTTTTATAATTAGACAGGTTTTCCAATGACATCCATTAAACAAACGGTCCTTTCTTCATTGATGTGTGGTGTCATCTTCAGTGTATCAATATGTATGCATACAAAAAAAAGACACAGAACTGCCATTATGTGCAGATAATATAATAATCAACCCAGAAAACCAATACAACCAACAGCCAGACTATCAGAACTAATCAGTTGGCAGATTGTTTTTCGCTTTCTTTCTTCCCTCCCTCCCTCCATCCTTCCTTCTTCCCTTCCTCCTTCCTTCTTTCCTTCCTCCCTCCTTCCTTCCTTCCTCCTTTCCTCCCTCTTTCATTCCTTGTAGTCTCTCATCTACTTTTGGAATAAAGATTACATTAGCCTCATAAAATAAGCTGGATGGCTTTCTACGTTTTCTGCAACAACTTGCATGAAAAATGAATTAATTAGCTCTTAAAAATCTGGCTGAATTCACTGATAAAGTAATATGGGCCTTGCACTTTGGGGAGATGGGAAGATCATATAAATTTCTTTAAATTTCACGTCTCTATTTCTTCTGGTGCCAAATTTGACATTTTACATTTTTCTCAGCATTTATCCATTTCATCCATTTTAAAACTTATTAGTTAATAATTATTCAAAATAATCTTTAATTAAATCTAGAAACTCCCTGTTACGTCTATAATTCTCCTATTCTATTAGAGAGGCAGCAGGATGAATTGATAAATAAGTAATTGTAGTTAAATAATTTTGTCCCAAGTTTGGTAATAAAAGAAAATGACAAGGAAACAATAAGGTAGGAAGTGAAACAGATGAGGTTTTACAGATTTTCTGTTTCCCTAGTTACCATGCAGAAAGAAAAGAAAAAAAACAATTTAGAATATGTAAAAGCTAAATGTGTTCTAAATCAAATGCACATCTAAAAATTGAATATTAGACATAAAATAATTAAAGCATACCAACCTCTAAAGCTTAAGTGTGACACTGAGTCTTAACTAACATAAACAGTTTTAAATTTGTTGCTAAACCATGATATCGCTTTATTTGTTCTCTTCAGACCAATTTCTTCAATGCAAACCCATTTTGGACTTTGAAATGAGATTTCAGTATAAGTACAATTGACAAACATAAAGAAACACTTGATTCCACGGCATTGGTGGCATGGCGCACGGTCTTAACAACTCGCTTTACCCTGCACTTGTGTGTCTAGAGCAGACGCGATGGCTTTAAGTCTAGATAAATCAATTTCCAGCTATAACCCTGCCCTGGGAATCTGGGAGGAAGGGAACAAAGGGTGACATTTAAATCAGAGAGGATATCTTTTAGATGGATAATATTTACCCAGTTCTAATTTCCATTTTGTCCCAGGGGTATGAGATGGTAGAGAATTCTTTCTCTAGCAGGTTTGGAATAAAGCTTCTTTAAAACTTATGAAAAAGGAAACTAGGCTACTGGAATTAATTGTGAGGAGAGAATGTTTATTCCTCCTGAATTCTTTCAAGATTATTGAATCCACATCTATTTTTCCAGACTACAGCGAGGATATTTAGATCCCTTTTGGTATTGCCTCAAAACCTGCTTTTGATACTAAAAGATACTCTACATCGAGTTGCATCTATTTAAGTAGACAAGCAGAATCATCACATTGCTACTTCTTCTGCAGTGTCTGCGCCAGCTTCTCTTCAGGATTCAATGAGGCTGCAGCTATTACCCAGTGAGAGATTCAATTATTTAAAATAACGGCACCATTGTTCTAAGGGTCCTTTTAGAAACTGCAACCCCCTCCCCCCGATATTCTCTTAACTCTGCTCTGTGGGCAGCCATAGCCTTGATCACCTTCTAGCTCATCTGTTCATTTTCTGTCTCCCCTTGATGGGAAGTAAGCTGGGTGAGTGCTGGGGTCCTTGCCAGCCTGCTCACCGGTGCACCCCGACATGTAAACAGCGCCCCGCGTGTGTGTGCGTGCGTGTGTGTGTGTGCGCGTGTGTGTGTGCGTGTGTGTGTGTGTGTGTGCGCGCGTGCGCGCACCCCGGGGCCTGGGGCGGGTGAGCAGCCTGAGGCGCCCAGGCCCGCGGGGAAAAGGACGGCTTCCGTGTCCCCCAGCCCCGCGTCCAGGTCTCCCCTGCCTTCCCCGTGACGCGCTGTTCACAGACGGCTCCCGGTAAACCCACCAGCTAAGCGAGGCCCGAGCCGAGCGCTCGGCGGTCCCCGCGGGGCCTGCAGACCCGGCGCCCCCTTGTGCGAGGCGCTGGGCGCGGCGGCGGCGGCGCAGGGGCCCGAACCACCGGAGCGCCGCGGTGACCCCGAGCGGCCGCGAAGGACTTCCGAGGAGTCTCAGGTTACGCTGTTGCTGTAGGAGTCTGTAAACGAGGTTTTCCCGTGTAATGAACTCCGACAGTGAACTGTTCACATGATAACACACGCTGTCTTCTACGCGTCTCACAGACGCTGCAGAGAAGGAAAGCGAAGCCGCGCTCCTGCCTCGGTGCCCGGCCCGCGGGAGGGTTCCGCGTGTGGCCGCAGCGCGGGGCCTGCAGAGCCGGGGAGGCTGTCAGCGCACGTGCGCGAAGGCCCTTCTCTCAAACCAGCTTGAAAAGGTGGATGATGACTGATGAAGCCAGCATTAGGGTGATGAAGCAGGGACACTTTCTGGTCCTGTCCGCCGGGGGGAGGTCGGATGA
Organism: Choloepus didactylus; assembly: GCF_015220235.1. Classification (NCBI taxonomy): domain Eukaryota; kingdom Metazoa; phylum Chordata; class Mammalia; order Pilosa; family Megalonychidae; genus Choloepus; species Choloepus didactylus. The sequence continues at coordinate 4,492,121 of NC_051318.1, forward strand.
TAACCACGTTAGAACCGGGCCCAGGGCTTCATGAATGTTTCATGAGTCAGCCAGGCTTGCTGCGGATGAGCCGACCCAGTTCTTGATGTATGAACCCAACGCATTTAGAATTTGTTGAAACCTCTAAAAGTGCCTGTTCCTCTTTTCCAGGTTTTCTAATGCCACCAAAGAGTGAATGTCAGTTTTTCAGTGAAATATGAGTCTTGTCATTGTATTTACAAAACATAAACAACTTTAACTTTATATATTACCCATACTAAAATAAATTAAAAATGGACTAAAAGAACACATCGTTGTAAATCGTTTCATTTTTAAAAATAAGAAAAGGAAGTGAGGTTGCAGACAAGTAAAGGTTTCTACAAACGCATCAAATATCTTCTCAACTGCTCATGTGACAACCACGGATAGCCCTTTCCATGATACTATTTGTCTTGGCCTTGAATTTCTTGATGACAGTTTGAAAGGAGGAGGGTGTGCTCAAGGATCTGCAGGACTAACGCACACAAAGAGACCGGGCTTTTTACCGCTGTGAACACCATTTCTTGAGGATATGTGACCCTTTTATTTTATACTTTCGGCTCATTACAAAGAGCTCCTTCAAATAACTGAAGATAATCCCAGCCCAAATTATAAATATGCTAGAGCACATTTCTTCTAAGCCTATTTCTTAAGAATTAAATCTCACATGAACTACCCAGCAGGTATAAAGCTAGAAACTTTTAATGTTACAAAACAATAGAAAAATGGAGGTTGTATTCATGGACTTCATGGGAAATTTAAATACTTCTATACTTATTTTAGTATCTAGGTGTTGTATATTCAAGAAATAGTCCCCAAATACATATTCCTTCAGCAAAAATGGAAATATGTGGATAAATGGCTAAATTTTCTGGTTTTAACATGATGTCTGACCTTATTTCAGCCTGACACCAGTATGATCAACTCTTGGGAAATCTGACGAGAAGCAGGAGAAAGGAAATGGTGGACAGGGTGCCGTGGAGGATGGTTTCAGCAGGGGACACCGAGCAGACAGCTGCCCAGGGCGCACAGCCTCCTCTCCAGCACCCCGACGGCTCTGCTGGGTGGGCCTGCCCGGGCGGCTGCAGTGGTCTGCCCCTGCTCTCACTCGGACGTAACTGAGAGCGGTGCCAACAATGTGGCATCCCGCTCATGCCCAGGGCATCTAGAACCACACACGTGGTGGAGGACATGGAACGGTCAGGGAAACCTGGGGAGGCCGCCAGCAAGGGGCCCTTCCGCGGCTGCGGCTGCCTGGCCCTGCCTCCAGCTTACACAGGGAAACCAGACGGGGGCTGTGTGATCTTCCTGCACAAGCGGAATTTGCTCGGTGGAGCAAAGGTTTAGCTCACCAGTCTTAGCAGAGCCATCACTTCCTCTAGGGTAACAGGCATTTGCTTTAGGATACAGGAAAACCCTAAAGTCCTTGCTTCTGTCACTTCTTCAGGAGCACAAGTTGGAGCTGATTTCTTGTAATAAAAATGCACTCCGCTGCTGAAAACGTTCTATGGTATTTTCAGAAGTGCATAAGCAACAGTTTAGTCAGTGGTGACACTGACTTCTTTTGAGCAGATGAGAGCAAATCCTCAGGGAGCAGCGAGTGACATGCCCTGCCGAGCGCAGTCCGTACAGGTGGGCCACACACCTGCTTGGTGAATGCGTATTTACGGGGAAATTCAAGAGTGAGACTTATTTTAAAGAAGCATTGCATTCAGCTTGGTAAACCTGCTTGGCAGCACTTCAGCTATTAGGCAGGTAGACTTGAGAGGTAAGATGTCTTTGAAACAGAAGTCAGTTCTTAAACTGGTCATGTTAGCACCTGGAGTCAATTATTTGTTGCATTTCATTTTTGTGCCATAGAAGCTGTGCTGGTTTGTATATAATATGTCCCCCAGAAAACACCATATTCTTTAATGCAATCTTATGGGGGCAGATTTATTAATCTTTCTGATTAGGTTGGAATCTTTTTACTGAGTGTTTCCATGGAAATGTGACTCAATCAACTGTGGGCGAAATGTTTGATTAAATTATTTCCATGGAGATATGGACCCCACCCATTCAGGGTGGGTCTTAATTAGATCACTGGAGTCCTATAAAAGAGCTCACAGACAGAAGGAGCTCAGAGCAGCTGAGAGGGACATTGGTGAGAGGAGCTAAGAGCTGACACTTGGAGACGCTGGGAGATGCAGACAGAATGATGTTTGGAGATGTTAAGCTAAGAGATGAAGCCCAAAGTTTGTCCCGAGATATGCTAAGACAGGACGCCCAGGCGCTTAGAGAGAAATATCCTGGGAGAAAGAACCAAGAACACACAGGAGCTGAGAGAGGAGTTGAAATGCATCCAGGGATCAGGAGACACCAACCACATGCCTTCCCAGCTAACAGAGGTTTCCTGGATGCCATCAGCTGTTCTTCAGTGAAGCTATACTTGTGTTAATGCCTTAATTTGGACAGTTTCAATGCCTTCCGACTGCAAATTTGTAACCAAATAAACCCCCTTTATAAAAGCCAATCCATTTCTGGTATTTTGCATAATGGCAGAAGTACTCCGAGGAGTTATACAGAAGAAAGAATGAGTTTCGTTCATTAATTGCCCTTTCTCTTAAAGCACAGGGGAAACTCTGTTTTAGAATTTAGGTTTTCTTGATGGTATCTTGGCCCTTTCTCAAGTGGTACCTTCCAGAAAATAATCTGTTAATTCTCTTATTAAAGGCCAAATGACATTTAACCTTTTGGTTAACATCAGGTATTTCTAATGAAAAGGGAACTTAGAAACCTATATGGTGATGATATTAATGAGAGGCCAGAGGGCCAGGGGACTGCAAGTCTGGGTCACTACTGGGAGTCGGGAGGTCACCGAGGCACAGGCACAGATCAGATGATCTCCCAAAGTTCTCTGATGATTTAGTGCTTGGGACAGTACTACAGCAGAAAGAATATTATTCTAGTCTGATTAGGTTCTCAGACCAATCTGTAAAGCCATATTTAATCCAACATAGATGAAAGTTTAGATGGTAAGTGGGTCTACAGGAAATTACCTTCAAAGGTCCAAACCACGGCGCCAGGCATGAAAAGGCACAGGGAGCACCTGGGTTCAGACCTCAGGCCTCAGTCCTATTCTAGTAAAGGTCCACTCCAGCTCTAAAAACCTGTCACTTTAAAGTTTAGGATGTAAACTAATGTCATCTCCTGCTGTCCTCTCACCCCTGCTGGGCTCTATGCGAGGTCTATGTGAGGTATGTTTCTATGGCTAGGACAGAGAGAGGGTCAGAGGACAAAAGTGGCAGAAATGAGGCCACCCAGAAAGTCAGTGCTGAGGAGCTGCTGGGGGCTGAGGCCAATTCCCACCAGTCTCTTCCTTTGCTTCTGCTGACCCAAAGGTCCTGGCTCCTGGCTAGAAGGCACGTTTGCTTCTCTTCTCCTTTCCGTTCCCCCTTTCCCTGACACAGCTCCTCTCAACACCACCAACTCTATCCTGGAGACAGGGGACCAGAACACGGCACCTGTGACAAGGATGGGACATCTGGGAAGTTCCTGCACCTGCCCAGACTTCAAGATTCTCCTGAGGAGGAAAAGAACAGTGCACCAGAAGCTCTTGGTGCAGGACCTGGCACAGGATAAGCACTCAACAGATGCTGTGAGCCACCGGCACCATCACCGCCACCATTTTATCCCAGATGGCCTCACCCTGAAGTGACCCAGGACCCTCAAGGGGTCTGGGGAAAAGTCAGCAGGACTCGGTAGCCATCCTGACTGGCAGCAGCTGTCAGCAGTACATCTTGGAAAGAGGAAAGCAGAGAAAAACTGTGTTCAGCTACAGCATGGAAGCAAGCAGAGTGTTGTGTGGCCAGCCATCAGCAGTTAGCATGTAAGGAGAGATGAAAACTGGGTCCTATCTACAGCAAAATTCTACTTACTACGGGCAGCACTTTGTCAACTTCATGTTTCAGAATACAGCTCCCAAGTATGGAATTAATCAGACAGTGGCCAGCTAGAAACAATTATAAGCAACAAATTCTAATGCCTAAGGCAGAGGGCTTTTACCAGGAAAGTGGAGTGGCAGCAAAAGTGGTGAGAGCCGACAGTTTGAGGGAGAATACAGAAATAATTATAGGCCCAGAATTCTACCACTCCACAGAAAGGATACTCATGATGATAAGCTTGAATTTTAAAGAGGAGAATTAGGTTCATATTCTTTGTATAAGAGCACAGGGAACCATTTAGTAATACATGTTAGAAAGATAAACATAACACCGCTTTAAAAAAGTTCTCACTTATCTAGAAACTTCAGGTATCTGGACAGTTAATTTGTTGGATACGTTACCATCCAACACACTAGATGAATAAGGTAACTTTCTGGCAGCCTTAGTTGAGAGTGTTTGGTTCAGATCAACACTAATTCATCCGACGGTTTCTCATCCATAGTAATGGTCAGCTTTCTGGGCACGAAGCATGACTGCCTTTCCTTTTATCAACTAGGTATATCTGTAATAAAATGATTAATTCTGGATACATGAGCTTTCACCAGTGAAGAACTCAAAGGTTGTGTCCATAATGAATCACTACTAAATTGTTCAGTAAGAACATATCTAAAAATGTTTTTACATCCAATAAGCATATGGAGATGCTCAACATCATCAGTCCCCAAGGAAATGCAAATCAAGGCCACAATGAGACACCATGTCACACCCACTACTAGGACGGCTACAATTAAAAAACAAAACAAAAAACAGGCAATAAACAGTGTTGGTGAGGATGTAGGGAAACTGGAACCCTTATCTGTTGCTGTTCTGGATGTAAAATGGTGCCGTCACTTTGGAAAACAGTTTGGCAGTTTCTTAAAAAGTTAAATGTAAATTTACCACATGACCCAGCAGTCCCACCCTGATGTATCTACCCAAGACACATGAACATCTATGCCCACACAAAAACCTGCACATAAGTGTTCTTGGCAGCATTATTCATAATAGCCCAATAGTAGAAACAATCCGAATGTCCATCAGTGGTGAACAGCTAAACTGGACGTCGATATATCCACAAGATGAAGCACCACTGGCCAAAAGAGGAACAAACTACTGATACAGGCACAAATATGATGAACCCCAAAAACATTATGCTAAGGGGAATAATTCAGACACAAACTCATTCTATTTATATGAAATGTCCAGTTCAGGCAGATCTGGATGGAAGTGACGAGCAGTCCCCTGGGCTGGGGAGGGACACAGTGACGCAGTGACAGCAAATGGGCACGGGGGAGGGGGAGGGTCTTCTGGGGCCAAGGAAAATGTTTTGACACTGGACTGTGGCCGTGGTCACAGAACTCTGAAAATTCACTAAAAATCTTTGCATCGTCTATTTAAAGCAAGTGAATTTTATGGTATGTGAGCTATACCTCAGTAAAGCTGTTAAAAATATGCTTGCATCACCTACAGGACAGCAAGCAAATGGTTCTGAGAGTGGTCTTTCGCCATCTGGAAAATGCTACAGTTTCAGGCTCTGATTTCCTGAGCAGGAGAGAAGGAAGGGGGCCTGCGTGGGAGTCCTCGAGGGACAAACAGCTGAGCACTTATTTAAGCACCTCATGTATACAGCCACCGTTTTCTATAAGTCAGTTTACTGAGATATAATTTATAAAAAGTAAAACGTACCCTTTGTACTATACAGCTATATGGATTTTGACAAACACATACAGCCCTGTAATGCACATGATCAAGAATAGTTTCATTAACCCGGAAATTCCCAGGACCCCCTGCAGCCAACCCCACCCCCCACCCCCTGGCAACCACACATCTATATTTTTGTCTCCATATTTGCTTTTTGTACAATGTCATATAAATGGAATCATACAGCATATATATCTTTAGGGCCTGATCCATGTATCAGTATTTTGTTCCTTTTTATTGCTAACTAGTATTCCATTGCATCCATGTACCACATTTTACCCATTCACCAGCTCAAGGACATTTGTGTAGTTTCCAGTTTTCTTGGGTTAATACCTAGCAGTCAGTTGCTTTGTTATACTGTAGGTGTGCACTGAACTTTTTAAGAAACCATCATCCTACCATCGGGGTAGGTGAATTTCAGTGGATTTGCATCTTCACCAGCACTTGGAATGCCATTTTTTGTTTTGGTTTTGCCATTCAAATATGTAGTGGCATCTCATTATGGTTTTAATTTGCTTTTCTTAATGATGAATGATGCTGAGTATCTTTTCATGTGCTCTTCTGCCATCTACAGATCTGTTTTTTTTTTTTTTTTGAAGTGCCTGTTCAAATATTTCTCTGCACTTTAAAAAATTAGGTTTACTTATTATTGATTTTTGGGTGTTCTTTATATATTATAGATCTAAGTCTTTTATCAGATGCTGTACCAGTTTGGATATATTATGTCCCCCAGAAAAAGCTATGATCTTTTAATCCAATCTTGTGGGGCAGACATATTAGTGTTGATGAGGATGGACGCTTTGGATTAGGTTGTTTCCATGCATGTGATCCACCCAACTGTAAGTGATGACTCTGATTAGATAATTTCTGTGGAGGTGTGGCTCCGCCCATTCAGCCTAGGCCTTAATTAGCTTACTAGAGCACTGTATAAGCTCAGACAGAAGGAGCTTGTTGCTGCAGCCATGAGGGACACTTTGAAGAATGCACAGGAGCTGAGAGAGGAGATGAAATGCAACCTGACAGCAAGGGGATGCCAGCCACATGTCTTACCAGCTAACAGAGGTTTTCCGGATGCCAATGGCCATTCTCCAGTGAAGACTGAAGGTACCCAATTGTTGATGCCTTACCTTGGACACTGAATGGCCACAGGACTGCAACTTTGTAACCAAATAAACCCACTTTATAAAAGCCAATCCATTTCTGGTATTTTGCAAAACAGCAGCATTAGCAAACCGGAACAGATGTGTTTTGCAAATATTTTCTCACAGTCTATGGCTTGTCTTTTCATTTTCTTACCAGTGTCTTTCAAAAAGCAGACGTTCTGAAGAACTCCAATTTATCAGTGTTTTCTTTTATGGTTTGTGTTTGTCGTAATAGCTAACACATCTTCACCATCTTGAGGTCACAAAAATTTACTGCTATTTGTTTTCTTTTAGAAATTTTACAGTTTTAGGTCTAACATTTAGGTCTATGATCAATTTTGAGTTGATATTTGCATATGGTATAAGGTTAGGACTGAGATCCTGTTGGTTTTTTCTTTTTTTGCGGGGGGAGGGCATATAAATTTCCAGCACCGTTTGATGAAAAGTTGATTTCTTTTGAAAACCCTCTTTGCCACAAATCTCTTGGTCAAGTAAATCCACAGCAGTTGATGAGCAAAGCAGAGGAGCCAAGAGGTCACAGTCAGCTGTGGGGCCAGGAGGGTGACTGGGAGAAGGAAGGACTGTGGGGTCCCCTGAGCAGCCACCTGGCCCTGTTCTCTCCTCCCAGGGCACCTCTGGGCCAGGAGCAAGGACCAGCCCTTCAGAAGGGGTGCCCTAGGGCCTTGGGCCCACCTCTCCGGGCTGCACCTCTGGCTCGTTCACACGGCAGTGGGTTCTCATCAGCGAGCGCCACCGACCAGCTGTGCCCACTGCCGACAGCGGAGAAGTAACAGAGTACTAGTTATTCTGCTTCGTTAGCCTTGGTCTCACTGAAGTTTGCTCTTGGTAATGCCACCCAAGGGGGCTGCTGCGAAAAGTGAAGGGGGCGAAGGGGGCTGTCCACCCAGCCACGCCACCTGCCTCTCCCTCGGCTTCTTTCCAACCCACGAAGGCTCCGCTAATGGACTTCCCCGAGAAATCAGCTGGGGTAACTGCTTCTGAACATGCAAAAGCCAACTGTCCTCTGCTTTCCACAAGATTAGTTGATTTCATCAAGATATCTGAGAAAAGATGGACTAGATGGTAATATATGAAAAGACTTTTCTCTATTTTTTTTTAACATAAGACATTTCCCTATATTATAGGAAAGTCTTGCCTCCTCTTAAGACCGTCTTCTCAACCTCTTTGTCCTTTATAAAGAATGCAAACCCTTTCCACTGTGGGGACTGGGAACCACTGAAAGCAGTCTATTCCTACTGTGAAATTTCCTACACACAAACATGTTCTGAGCATAAATTTTTTTTCTGTTCTGAATATTTCTATAATTAGTGAAAAAAAGAGTGCAGATTTAGCTAGCAGACAAAAACAAGGAGTGGGCATTTATTTCAAGCATTTTAGAATATATTATATTAAGTCAATGAATACTTATCAGATTGTCCTCTCCTGAGGGAGCAAATATAATTGAATTGCCGTTCCTTTATCAGTCCTCATGGAAGGAAAAGCCACTCTACATTAAAGGCTGGTTTTAAAAGACAACAGAAAAATGCTGTTTTCTTTCTTAAATTTTTAACCTTGTGTTTATAGGTATGAAACGGCAATTTGATAACAGTTAAGACACAAACTACAGAATATGTTAACTTCCTGATGACTGCTAAATCTAAAAATCTCTCTTACCATCCTGTTGATTCGTACGAAGTCTTCAGGTTTCTTTGCCCAAGGGGGAAGATCAATATCGTTCACCACCACCTCATCTTCTCTGACTCCAAAATTATACCCATTGCTGTTGACGAACATCTCTGGCAGGTAGTAAAACTCGGGAATTAGCTCCTGCCAGGAACAAAAGTGCAGTACAGTAAATGTAACTTATAAAAATCTGCTGATAAGTTTATTCTGTTTTCATCTAATTGCCCTTAGATGTGATGTCTAAGAAGGGACAACACATTTTTCTTGAACAATTCACTTGACAGTTTATGTTTTTAATATATGGTATTTAAAAAGCTTATTCATTTTCAATCTCATCCTATCACACATTAAGAAAAATGGGTATACAAATTAATAATAGTTCACAATAGTGTTAGTAAACGACGCAAAGCTCTATGAAAAATTCTATGCTGCTTAAAAACCTGAATATTATTAATGAAATGTCCATATTTGAAAAAAAAAGTTGTTGCTAGTGTTCATCAAAAATCATCTAATATCTTTTACTTTTCTTTTTCTTTGGCAATTATAACAGATGACTTCATAAGGATATTCAGAGTTATATATATATGACTTGGCTAAATACATAATTTTCAAAACCTACCACTAAACACAATGAAGAGAAGATATGTAACATGATAATCAGTTTTAAATATTTATAATGCATGTCACCTGAACAGAGAATTCTTATTAAATTGGATGCAAAGACAAGTTATGTTACTTCCATGGAAGCCACAAACAACTGGATTCCATGCAAACTTGTGATAGATTCAGTGTCTTAGAAGAGTTATGTTATGTTAAAATAAATCTGAAATAGCAATGAGCTGATTTTAAGACCCTAAACATTTTAATTTCATGTTGTCCTTCTTTTTAAGCAACTGGCCATCTTTTCTCAAATATCTAGATGACGATTATATTTACTAAATTACGCTGTGAAGAGCACAAGGACATTTATTTGTGTAATATGATCAACACTGATGGAGCAGGACCTGAAATTCTAATCTCACTCTTGCCTTCTCTAGGGATGCAGAAGAAAAATTAAAACCACCAGACAGGTCTTCAAATAGACCTGATCCCTCCCTGTCTAAGAAAAGCACACCCAAAGCTTTCTCTTGACAGGTTCTCCCAGTAAAACTGACCTGTATCTGTCATAACACAAGTGGGTGTTTATCTCTGTCATGCTCTGTGAGAATCTGACCAATATCCATTCATATGAACAATAAGAAAATTGACAGTAATGTTTATTTTTTCCAGCACTGTGAGAGTGGGAACAGATTCATGTAACTGAATTTTCTGGATAAATGAAGTTTAGTTTTTAAAGAATTAATAGTTTTTCCTTCTAAACCATGTGAATGGAAATCTTTCTAAAATTCATGGCATAATTTATTCACATAGTAAATTTATTAATTTATTCACATAGCAACTCTTAATTTATTCACATAGTAAAGATTTTAAATATCAGACACTGATGGGTACTAACGAAACAAAAAAATTAAGACTTGGCCTTAGCACTGAAGGAACTTGTAGTCTGGCCTGGGGGCAGATGTACAAACAGATGGTTGTAATGCACAACAACAGCCTTGAAAGAAGTTGGAACAAACTGCAAGGGAGCCTAGAGGAGCGAGCAGGAAGTCTAGATGAGCCAGGAAAGACCTCACTGGAGAGCAGACATCTGAGTTGCTGGCTGAGGCGAAGACAGGACCATCAGGGCGTGCTGAACTGGCGGGCTGTCGAGGCATGGTGGGAACCCGGATGCGGGGGGAGGACAGGATGTACTGGGGGAAGTAGGTCGATGGGGAGACGAGGTGGTGAAAGGTATATGGGGTCAGAAGATGAAGGCAGTTTTATTCTAAGCTAGGCTGTTTGCATTTTGTCTTACTGGCAAAAGACATTCTGAAGAAGAGTTTGGGACATAATTTGTTTTACAGCAAACTGCTGGGTGGCAGAGTACAGGACGGATTCGGGGGGGCAGGCTGGGTACATGTGGGGGGAGAGGGGAATCAGCAGCAAGGAGAACAGGAAGGGGAGGGAACGGCAGCTAGGTGTGGTGAGCGAGGGGACGCACTGTGGGATGTGATCAAGGCGAGCGACATCCAACAGCTGCCAGGGCCAGTGAGAAGGTGGGGGGAGCAAATGAAGACATGGGCCTGGGCATGTAAGAGGAGAAAGAGGGAAGGAGATGGCTCATCTTAACAGCAAACTGAGTACAAGGCAGAGAAGGTGCAGTGCACTGCGTGGGAGAGGAGGATTCAAGTGGAATTACTATAAATTAACGTAAATATTCAATGACATGAATGTGAAAGGGGAAATTGAGAAGCAGCTGAAAGAAAAACTAAGGTAAACAGCCATGCTTCCTTGCCAATCACGATGTGGCTTAGTTGATGGATAGGCAGGGAGTAAGGGCGCTACTGCAGTATTCATCGTGATAATCATAATGAGCTCAACCTCCGGTACAGATGAGCGTGCCGGTGTGTATTAGGCACTGACAGAAGATACTTGGTAGATGTCTGTGATCACTGATTAGAGGAAGTAAGCATCGCTGCTGTTCTCGCATGTTTGTACTAAACCAGAAATGCAGAGTTATCACATGACTTCATTGTATTTAAGTGAAACATACAATTTCCTTGTGGACTCACTGTTAGGGAGAAAAGGTGCAGAGAATGAGAAACACACTGCTATCTGCACATTTCCCACTCTTCATGTGATACTGATGAGCAAAGCAGGCGGCAACGTGGGCTCACACAGTGGCTCGGTTTGGAGAGTGACTTATACGTGGGAGACTCACGTAAGTCAGCGATTTCCCCCAGTGCCTGCCATCGCTTACTTGTGCCCACGTCCTATCTCTAAAAGTGGACAATCCGAACTCCTCAAGGACAGAGAGGGGTATATGCCCAGGCGGGTGCAGTGACACACGTCTGTGTTTTTACTGAAGCAGCCCAAAGAGTCTAAGTTTACTGTCAGCTCTCTTGGCACTTGGTAATTGTCGCATATGTATTATTTCCCATTCGTTTCTGTGGTGGAGAGTCATATACAATAAGTGGTTATTGTTAACCTACTTACCACTGTGACACTGTTTCACTGCATGCCATTAAATTAGATTTACAAAGGCACAAGAAACATAGGGTTTCATATTAATAACATTTTGGGCAATAGCAAATGGTGGAGTCTTATTTTGTGAGGTTTATATTTTGTTGAATCCCTCACAGCTCTTGGTGCTGTATTTTGCACGCAGCAGGTGCTCATTAAATATTAAACTAGTGAAGACACTGCAGTTATTTTAATATTACTAGAAATCTTCTGGGGAATGTGTGGATGGTGTGAGGTGCTCCTGCAGGTGGGGAAAGGACCAATGTAGTACTCTAATAAATAAAAGAGAAAGGATGAACCCAGCAATTAAATAAAGGGGAAGCTTCTGAAGTTTAAAAAATATTACCTTGTTTATTCTAGTTATGTTTGAGATTCAAAAATGTAAAAGAGCTCAATTTAAACGTAGAAAAAGTTGGTTTTAAAGTTGCCAGAACATTTTACCCCAAGTGCAGAAGTGTTCTTAGAAGCAAGACCCATTTCGCTTTAAATTGAAGCCCTCAGGGAAGACGTGGACCAAAAGCTGTAACGATTCATCTTGAGGCCGAGAAAGATCTGCTTAATGGTTCTTCAGAATGGCAGGAGCAAGAGCAGTTAAGTAGGAATATTCAGGGAGGCCCTGGTTAGGGCCAATCAAATGAAAAAGCAGAAGCCCAGGGCACTGAGGACAGCCCTCAGGTAAGGACGCTTGCCCCGGTCATCTGGTCAACCAGGATGCAGTCGTACACTAGGCTAAATAAGCTGTTGAGACTTGACGTTTGAAGGGACAAAGCAACTCTCCCGTTTCTAATAGTCACAATGCAGAAGTATAGCTTATTTTCAAGGCCCCTAGAGGCTTTGTAACACCACAGCTATCAGTGGCCAAGGCTGTCTGAACGCTGGCGTTGTTTACACAGGACAGTATGGGGCATTCTGAAGAGGAAGGCAGAGGCAGTAAGATCACAGAACGTCTAAGCAGCTGCAGCAGCCGAGTGGGTGCAAATTTTTGTGCCTCGGTTTTACTGTTTTTAAATCTTGTTGCAATTAGCAGTTTTTATTTTTAGTTAGTATGTAATGTAGGACGTTAGTATATAATTTATAGTCACATATTATGTAAAAGATGTGTTCATTTTAAAGATAAAAATGAAAGTTTCATTTCTGAGATTCAACTAGTTATGTCTAAGAAGTGCACAATTACAAGATCTGTGCTCCAAGACAAAAAATTAGCTTAAATGATACCTCTGGTCATTCAATCTTAAAATAGCTGGTAACGTGTATCTGTATTGTATTATTTGTTGGCACTGCTCCAAGTGTTTTATACATTTTTTTCTTACTTCATCTTCACAAAACTTCGTGAGGATGGTATTCTTATTATTCCCACTTTACGGACATGAACACTGAGGTAAAGAGAGGGTCATCCACTCACAGGTGGCAGAGCCTGGACCCCACCCAGGCTTTCCTTCCAGGGTCTCTGTGCCTCCATTCCCTCCTCTGCCTTTCACAGCGGGGACACGGCCATCTTACAGTGTTCATGCTGTTTCAGCGTTCGACAAAGCAGTTCCTACTGATTTGCTGCTGGAGTGCCCACCTGTAAGGAGACTCCCAGCCTGGGGCCTGCCTCGCTCACCACTCACGTGCTGAGACTCAACAGATCTTTGTGGAATAATCAGTGGAATATATCAGTTATATATGTTCATCATATCCTGAACTTCAGCCATGAAACAGTGATATAAATATGAAGCAGTGGTTTTCAGATTGGGTTTGTTAAAGCAGAGTTACATCAGGGCTACAGCTGCAGGTAAGGGAGAAGCTGGGCAGGCAGGCAGTTTGTCCATCGCGCCTTCTTCTCTAGGGAGTGCCACTTCACATGCTCTGGAAATCGGATGAGCATTTAAATCTGCACGTCTTGTCAGCTTGGGCAAATTTCTTAACCTTTAAAAAAAATCAGTTTCTTCCTCTGCAATACAGTGATGATGATAGGAATTAACTCATAGTGAAGGTGTGAGGATTAAATGAAGTGATGATGTATGTGCAATGCATTTCACTGCTTTATGTAAAAATGCATTTTGGAAGCTATTCCACTCTATCAATTTGATCAGGCACTTTTTTTTTTTTGGTTTGTTTTTGTTTTAAACTTTTTTAGGTTGCAAATCTAAAATTTTACTGCTGAGCTTACATGATGCCAAGTGCGCCCTGTAACTCAGTAAGCAAAGTTCTGTCACGTTGGATGTGTGCGTCTGAATCGGGACCTGAATAGACAGTTCTGATGACTCAAGCATTTTTACTGAGTATATGGACTAACATGTACGTTACCCAGACTAGTCAGCTATGGCTTTAGAAATTATTTTCACTTCAGATTTGGGTTATGTCTAAATATACAAAGACTGAACTGAATGGCATAACTCAAACTGGGCATTTATAATTTTTTAAATCAGTGGTCTGTGGTAGAGCGTTCTCAAAGATGGCGGCTTCAGTCCCTCCCACTTCAGGCCCTTTGTTGATTCCACTTTTCCCTCTTCTCCCATTGAGGGGAGCAGTCTATTTGTTCCTTGAATACGGGCTGGCTCCTTTTGACAAAGAGAATATGACGGAAGTGACACCGCAGGACTTCCAGGTGTAAGATTTACGGGGCCCGTCCCTCCCGTTTGTGTCCTCGTAGAGGCCGGCGGCCACAGAAAGCAGTGTGGCTGCCCTGCCGGAGAGACCAGGAAGTGAGAGAGAACAGACCGGGCAGTCCTGGGGTTCCCGCCATCCCAAGAGGCCTCATGCACAGAAATGCCCTGCTGAGCCCTAATTCCATTTGCACAATTGTGAACACATGAATGGGTGCTGCTGTTTTAAGCCACTAAGTTTTGGGGTGATTGGTTCCCCGGTAAGAGGTAAAAGAGAGAAGCGAACGCCTGGAAGGAGAGTGCTGCAGCTGGCTTGGGCACTGGGCAGAAGGCGGGGGTGGGGTGGGGGGCTCTCAGGTGCTTGGTGGAGTCCAGAAGAACAGTCCGGAAGCTGCTACTGGACCAGGAGAGAAGCAAGCTGGACTACGTAGTGAGGGAACAACGAGACAGTCTCCAGCAATCATTTGAAAGACAGAAGGATTATCTAATGAATTTATGGTTCTGGCTACGGAGAGCTCCAGGCAGAACACTGCAAGTGACCACAGGTTTCTTGCAGTGTTGGATGGATAAGGGATAGTAAGAGGAAGATGCCGGAATGAAGACACTGTTCGGTTCTGAAGACATGTAAGGGCCGAGGACAACCCCTCCAGATGGCAGAGATTCTCGAGTAAGAAATGGTTCAGGGCAAAGATCAAATCCAAGACCCCGCAAATAAAATGTGGCCGCGGGGTGAAGCTCAAATCAAGGGTGGTGCACAGACCCACCTGGCTCCATACACAGGAGTCTAACGCTCTAGAGAACTCTGGAAGCAGCGCCCGGACTTGCAGCCCCAAGGAGAGGGGGCCTGTCTCATGGGGCCTGTCACTTGATAATTAGAAAGGCCACGACACTTTAAAGGAGTTGTACCAACTTGGGCAAAAGAGGCCTTGGGGGTCAGGAAGGCTGCTGGAAAGCTACTCAGCTGCATGCAGTGGCTATTTCTTATGGAAAAGAAAGGATAATTCTGAGGGCAAAGTGAGATCCCAGAGGACTTAGCAGGAGCCCGAGAACAGGGGGTTAGGGAGCCAGCCCAGATAGCACGGCTGGGTCCCCGTCAACGGCTACTCCCTGTCCCCAGAGTCCAGGCAACCGACAGCACACACCTGCCGGATTTCAGAACTGCTGGGCACCGTCCACTGCTCCCCTTTGCGAATGGAGTGCCTGGTGAGGTCAACTTGTTCCCGTCTTGCCACTGATTGCTGAGTGCCCACGGGAGGACGGATAACTTGACTTTTTTAGTTCCAGGTCTCAGGATTAGGAATCACTGCACCTTATCTGTTCGGGACCTGATATAAGATATGAAGGTTTTGAGGCTGCAAGAAAACTGGGATGAGCCTTGTGGGGAAGCAGCCAAGTGTATTTCACACGTAGGAGGAATGTGAATTGTGGCCCGAGAGAGGACCGTAGTGGACTGTCTCCAATGACGGCCACAACACCCCCACCCCCGCTATGTGGCGTGGCCCTCATCTTGTCAGGAGGCGGATCTGTTTCTCGCCCCACGTCGGGTCAGCCCTGTGACTTGCTGTGGCCAACAGAGGGGTGCAGCGGTGACACTAGGTTCTTTCGGGCCGAGGCCCTAAGGGGACTTGCAGCTCCCACTGTTTGTCCTCTGAGAAGCCAGGCACCATGACAAAATGAGGTATCTTGGTGAAAAGACCACAAAAGGAGAGGGGACCCACTAGCCCCAGCCAATCCAGCCCTCGAGCTAAGGCAGCCACCCTGGCTGCGAGGGAGTGCGTCGCGTCCCCCCAGAACATGTTCGAATCCCCACGTCTGCTCCTGTGCTGTGAACTCGTCTGCCAAGAGGAGCTTTGAAGATATTAGGTAAGAGGAGGCCCATCTGGACTAGGGTGGGCTCTCGGGCAGTATGCCTGGTGTCCTTGCAGGGAGAGGAGATGTGGACAGGTGCAGCGGGCAGATGCAGAGACAGCGAGAAGATAGCCAAGCGGTGGAGGCAGGGATGGAGGTCTGCCATGGACCACTGGTGAGCCCCCTGAACCCTACGGCCTTCCGAGAAAGCACAGCCTTGCCGACACCTGGTTCTGGCCTTCCAGGCGCTGAGCCTCCGGACAACAAATTCCTGCTGCCCACGGCAGCCAGTGTGCGGTTTCTGCCACAGCGCCCTGACGGGCTAAGACCCCGGCTGACACCAGGGGATGAGCCATGCTGTGCAACAGAGCCGCACCCCAACTGTGCCCCGTGAGGAACTAAACGGCAGCTGTTTCTTTTAAGCCCCTACATTCTGAGGTGGTTTCTTACAGGGCCATGAATGACTAGAGGATACCTTGATTGGTTGGTTATTCTGAAACAGCCAAAGTTTCGGATATGCTGGACAGGCTCACGCTCACAGAGAGGGATCAAGGCGGTGTAAAGTCTGTGTTCAGTTCCTGGGGCTCTTGTAAACGGGGGGGCTTAAAACCACAGGAGTTTGTTTTCTTGCAGTTCTAGAGCCCTGGCGTCTCCTGGAGCTCTGAGGGAAACTGCGTCCCACCCCTCTCCCAGCTCCTGGAGCTGCTGGCCATCCTTCCAGCTCCCGGGCTGGTGCCTCTGCCGTCACACGGCCTCTCGCGACCTTCTTAAAGGGTCATCTGTCATTGGGTTTAGGGTCTGTCCTAGCCCATATGACCTCATCTTAACCAACTCCATCTGCAAGGACCCAGTTCCAGATGAGGTCACGCGCTCAGGCCCCGGGAGGGCAGGAAGGTGGGGTGGGGGCCAGGGCACTGGTGTGGGACTCCACTCACTGGACACAGCACTGGGGGTAACCGCGGAGACCTCAGTGCTGGTTCCGGCTCCTTCCTGCTGGTGACCTGCTGCAAATCCCCTACAGCTGTGAACCTCCTTTACACGCAGGGATAATGATGGCAACCGCAGGCACTGTTGGGAGGATTCCAACAAATAACCAATGAAAAAGCCTGTCTGAAAACTATTAAATACTATTCCAATGAATGAATATTTGAATGTGGTTAAAATGGGAAAATTTAGATTTGTATGTATGTTACCAGAATAAAAATTTAAAACAACCACAGAGCTATACAACCCGAAGAGGGAACCCTAATATGAACTACAGATTATAGTTAATGGTATAATTATTATATTATTTCATCAACTGTAACACAGGTACCACACTAATGCAAAGTGTTAATAACAGGGAAAACTGTGTGTTGGGGGGGAGGCATATACAAGAACTATGTACTTTCTGCATGATTTTTCTGTAAACCTACAAGTTCTCTAACAATAAAAACGGAATGGACGCTACCATTAGAATTTGTAAGAGAGCTCCTACCGAGCCGCACCGGACTGTAGCTTACCTACTTAAGAAAACAGCTGCTCTGCTTACTCTCTTCCCATTGATAGATTTCTGTTAATCAGCCTCTTTATAAGGAAAGGGTACAAGTAGTTTAAAATCTCTTAAGTGAAAAATAGTGCAGAAAGACACCAAAGAGTATTAAAGGGATGGCAAAATGAAAATTATAACAGTCATTTTGTGTCTGTAAATGTGATCTCTCATTTATTTTAACAGCTATACTAAAACCCCATGGCACAGCTAACAGCATTATATGCGTTCCATCTATAATAACAAAATACCCACAAACACAATTTCTAATTTACAAGCTCATGACAAGTTCAAGCTGCTGAGAAATTGGACTTGAAAGTATGTCTTAGAATGATAGAAGGCCATTATCAACACTATCATAATTGTATACCTATTGCATCAAATCTGACATTTCAGTTTAATATATTTTGCTGAGAGAGTGTATAATTTTATGGCTTCCTAGTGAAAGCAAATCCAACCCAGACATTTTCACTTTTCTAAAATAACTGACTGCAAGGCTTTAAAGCTGCCATCTCTTTTCTTTCATTCCTTTCCAAAAGATTGATCCCCTGGCATTTGTTAATTCCACACACGCTCATAATGGGTCAGTGAGTTGGTGGTGAGAACCTCCATTAACTGTATTAATTTACACTATGTTACCCTAATGACATTTTTGTCACAGCTACCTTTCTGATATCTACATAGCTATTCAAAAAGTAATATAACAACTTTTGGAGGCATTAAAGAAAATTAATGGAGGAACTTAAGTTGAATGTCATTGTTACCAAGACTATGCTAGAGGAGAGAAATAATAAAAAAAAAAAAAATTAAAAATGAGCTGTTCTGACAACTCAGGAGACCTCTTCCCAGGAAGGTCATTCCTGCTGTGCCCCCCGTGGATCCACTCCCACAGGAGGAGACAGATGCCCGTGAAGACAGACACCCTCACCCCTCCACCCTACTCTCCTGCCTCCTTATATGATTATCTGGTCAACCTAGTAGATACTGCGGGGAAACTTTTCTTCTCCAGAAATGGAAGCACATCTTCTTAGAAACCTACCAAAAGCTACATTTTAAAGGCTTAGGGATAAAAAATAAAAAAGCTTAGCTTTTGACACACTTAGCAAAACTACTATTACTCTTAAAATATTCTTCTCTTCTAAATCAGGTCTCATCTTAGGAAAAACATACTGTGCACTTTAATCAATATATTTAAATGTTAAATTAAAGTATACTAAAACAGAAAATTCTCAAGTTACCACCAGAATTACCAAAAAATCCTATCCTCTCTAACATCCTGCCACAAGGAGCCCAAATTCAGATGCTATAAAGGGAGGTTGATTCATCTGGAGACACCCACACACACAAAAGTCCCAAAACACAATTGAAACATAACACAGTTGAAAGACTGCAAAATCATACTTGCAGATTAGCTCTCTGCAATTGCAAAGAGCTTTTCTAACCAGTAAGAAAAAGACACACAACCCAACTGAAAAAGGGGCACAAGAGAATCAGTTTACAGGTGAACAAATACATATGAAAAAAATGACCAATTTCACTCATAAGTAAAGAAATGCAAACCAAAACAAAGAGACTCCCCCTTTCCCTTATCAGATTAGGAAAAGCTGAAACATTCAAGAGAACAGTGATAAGGACACGGGGAAGGAGCCACCCTCACACCCGGCCGCAGGGAGGGAATCCTCACCTTTAGCAACATTTTTCAAAATTGGAGCCTTTGAGCTGGCAGTTCCTTGAGTAGAATTTCCCTCACATATACATGCAAAGGTCAGGAACTCTGTGCAAAGATGTTCACCACAGCCTCGTGTTTAAAGTACAAACTGGAGAGGAAGACAAACTACTACCATCAACAGGAGAATCTGGAAGTTAATTATTGCCTTCGTACGCAGCAGGCAGCCTTTTAAAAGCAAGGTCTGCATGGAAGGAGATTCAAGATACATTATCCCATGATATGAAGGGCTCGGGCAGGTGAGCTGAGGACTGAAGACGTGAGCACTCTGTGCAACGCCAGGCTGGGGAATGAGCTTCTTATGAACTAATTAGGTCTTGGTTAAAAAAATAAAATGAGAAGTTCCTATTTGTCTTCTGTACAGCTGCTTGAGGATAAAAATTAAAATCCTCCCAAGTCAGCGAGAGCCAAATGGCACTGTCCTCGTTGACCCAGTTCCAGGAGACCAAGTGCCACCATTAGTAACAGCAGGTTGGGAGAGTTTCCGAAAAGTTTCTGAAAACTGCTGGGGAAACTGCTGCAGTTTTGAAGGGAAGGCTGGGAGGGCTGCTGGCCTTTGGAGACGAAACGCAGCTTGCCAGCCTCTCGGGGTGGGATAACTGGTGGGCCACAGCATCCGTGAGCTGCCAGCATGGGAAGTACAGATGACAGCTGCAGCTGCAACACACACCGGAGGGACGGAAGCCGGCGAGGGCGGGCACGCAGAGGTGGGTCTCGGGACTCAGGGAAGGGCACGTTGTCTTTTTGTGAAGATACCAAACAAGAGCAAGGAGGCCTTTTCACTGGCAATAGTTTGATACAACAAGGACACAGCTCTGAATTAAGATATAAATAATCTTACTTCAAATGATTGGAAGTGTTACATTTGAGATTTAACTCACATACAAAATATCTGACTGTTTATGAACACTGTGCTAATTCTAGATACCACTGCTCACTATAAGTCTACGGACTCTGCGCTTTCTCTGTTAATTCTCAAAGTGTCGTTAAAGAAACAGATTCCCCTCCTGTCACTGGGAGAAAATCAGTTTACATGATGGCTTATGGATATTTTAAAGTCTAATTGCTCAGTGAAGTTATAAGACTATTATTTAAAAAATGTAGGCCTTCAGAGTTTCAAATATCAAAAATGCATGCTAAATTCTCTTTTTTCCAAATGTGAATAAGTTGCACGTATAAATTAATATTCTTTATGTAAACTTTGATGGCAATGAATCAAACACACAGACATGCTACACACCGCTTGCATCCATTGACTTTGTTTTCTGTTTGGAAAAGAACTGAACACAAATTCTTCTATTCACACAATTTTCTTATAATTCAGCAAGACTGTAACTGCCTTTTAAAAATGTTTTGCAATAGAAAAGCATAAATGTGTAAATAATTATTTTATACTTTAATTCACAGCTTTTTGTTGGATTAACGAAGAGCCTGAAAGGAATGATACTAGAACATTTTTATGTTCAACAATATGAGGGACAGGGATGGGCAAAAAAATATGCCTTGAAGGAAAAGCACTGAAAGTAAGACACACATATACCTGTGCACTATCCTGGTCATACAATCTTATTATCAGGAAAAAAAAAAAAAAAAGAAAAAGAAAAATGGGAGAACTGACATATTTTTATTATTTTGAATACAACCTTTTTTTTTCTTTTTTATAAGAGCCCATGTAAATGAATAACAAATCTTCATATTTAACAATAGTTAAGTAGTACCAATGTGAAATTACTCTGCTCTCCGGCTGTTCCTGGATATTGTGTGTGCCCTGGTTTAATCTGATGTGTATTGTTGGATGGTGTCCCCAGGCACAGTCTAGTAAAAGCTAAGGCTACACAGAAAAGCCTACATTTTAAATGGGCCTTGTCATTAATGCTTTATTAACTGCCCCAGGCTATGCAAACCCAAAGCCGGGCAAGCTATAACAATATGACACTTTAAGGTCAAATCCAATTCCTGCTGTGTTTTATGGAATGAGCCAAATATTGAGTTAACAGCAGGAAAGGCAATTTATGGGCTTTTCTCTCCATCTCCTGATTATTTGATCTAAATTAGGTAGGAATTTTTGAAAAAAACAAAAACACACAGAAGAACAGAAAACGACCCTGAATCATTTTCTGTGATGTTCAAAATTACTTTCTTGGTTTCTTTTTAGGTTAGCTGTACCATATAATTTAAAAATATAATGGAACAAGGCTGCCAAGTTAAATGTCTTATACTGAGCTTGAATAAAAAGCCAAGATTTCAGCAGAACTGGACCTGGGTCATGTCATGTGCCCACCTTCACGTCGGCCGTGTCCCTCTGGCTGGTCCTCCAGGAGCGGGCCACTGACGAGAAGGTTCGGTCTGGGTGGTCAAACTTGCCATCGTTCGCGTTCAGGAAGAAGGTGGTGAAGGGCTCCTGAGCAGAGACAGAAGTGGGACTCGGTGACTCGGACGCAGGCCACGAGGGGCAGGGCGGCTGGGCCCGGGCTCGGCTCTCACGATAGAGGATTTCCTTGCCTGTCAATTCACAGCTCAGACCTTCTTTCCCGTAACAAAGGCCAAGTACTAACAACAGAAAAGAATACCCTTCTGCTGCTCCTGATGGCGGAGGGGAACCGAGAGGGAGCCCATCAAGGCTGCCCATGAACGTCCACCAAAGGACGGGGACCACGGTAGGTCTGAGGAGCCCGGCAGGGCTCGGGGGAAAATCTAGAGTCCTGGGGCTGCCTACGGGGCCGCGGGTCCTGGAGCCTGCCTGCCTCGCCATCCCTTCTCTCCCCCAGCCCCTTCCTCATGTTCTAGGCCCCCTCCGCACTTCTCTCATCTCTTGTCCTTTGCACACAACGTCCCTGCAGCCTGGAACATTCCCTCATTCTCCTTGCCTGGCTAAGTTCCTTTTATCTGCTCAGTTTCACCCAAGATGCCACTTTCCTTGAAAGGCTTTCCCTCGATCCCCCAAGGCTCCCAGGAGCTCCAACAGCGACCTGTCTTTCCTCGAGCAGCACCGCAGCACTCACCACCCTCTGGAGACTGACCCTGAACTTGCCGCCATTCCCTGCTAGGCGGGAAAACGCCACATCTATTTAACTTCCTGTTTCACCTCCAACACTCAGAACAACTCTTGGTACGCACAGTGTACCTGCTGAATGAATAAACGACATAAAGTACAAAAGAGACTAGATTAACTCTTACGAGTCTTCCAGAATTCATGTCTCCAAGCCTATTGCCCAGAACATGTTCCTATAACATGAACCTTAGGAATAACTTTATCACAAGGTCCCAAAGCAATCAATTTTAATGCTTTTTCTGTAGTTTCGATTTTGGGAGGGAGGTGTTGTTTTCTTTATCATCACATTTGATTCCAATTTTAAAGGATTAAGTGGCACTCAATTCAATGATTTCTTGGTTAGTGACAAGCATAGCAAAGACAAATATATACCTTCTTTTCCTTGTTCAATTCTCTCTGAAATCTGGAATGAATGGTGTGCCATCTCTATGTTTGATAATGCCAAGAAATCTGCAGGACATTTTCCTAAATATTGTAGTTTTTTAATAGGTAATCCCTGTTATTTTATTTTTATATTCAAAAGCATTACTTTGCCCCTTTTATTTTTCTTTCCAACAACAGCTGTGAGAGCAGGCCATTGGGTGACAGCTCACAAATATTAATTTTCCTCAATCTCTGAGATTTAGGGGCGGCTAGCTGTCACCAATTTTATAAATTTATAATGTATTGCAAATATTTCACGTTTGGTGGTGAATTACAGAAAAATGTGATGAAAGAGACAGTGTTAAGAATGCTATAGGAATATACAGGCAAGGAGGGGCCTTACTGATGTACCTGAAAATCAGATCCACACCTAAGGCCCCACGTTGCTCTATTCAAGAGTTTCAGTGTTGTGAGAGACAAATAGATATCATGAAAATTAAGTTGGAAGAAAAAATTTTTATGAGATATCTTTCATTAATTAATTTGTTTTGTAGACTTTTAATTCACTATCAAACATAAGGTAATGAGGGCAGTATATCTGATCACTAAATTCAATTACTTAAAATGAGGATATAAAAATTCTAGAAGTAGCAATGGTAAATGGAGTGGAACATGGCAGATCTAGGTTTGAATCTTTGTGGAATCATTTACCTGTCTTGGGCAAGTTACTTAACCTCTCAGTTAAGTATCTGTATCTCAGTTCCTTCATCTGTATAAATTGGGAATGACAACACCTTGGGGTAATTACAGGAATTAAGTAAGATTAAATGAAACAGTAGAGAGAAAGCTTGAAGCGCCTCGCCTGACACGAGTGATGAGAGTGACTACCAGCCCTGCTGGGCTGACTCTCCACCAGGACGCAGCTCACCAGCCGCCCCGACTCCACTCTGTTCCTGAGGCCGGTTCACCTCTGTCATCCCCCCAGCACCGTGGGCTCTGGCCCCAGTGAGCCTTCAGGGAATGGGACGGGTGGGTGCTGGCGGTGGGTGAGAGAGGAGGGCTTCTTTCCCAGTTCTTAACCCCTGGGAGGAGTCGGGCCAAAGAGCTGTATCTGAAGAACCCACTTCTGGGAGCCTAAGGAAGGCATTTATTGTTTTCCTCTGCAGGCAGTAGACAGAGATTGATTTATAGGGATCAGACTTATCGCCGTGTTTTTCTACCCTTTCAAACAGATGTGAGTGAAGACCCATTTATACATGCAAAGACTTACTTCTTATCATCAGCTACTAAAAGCTGATCTCTACCCCAACCTAACCCATAAAATCCTTCCTGGTTTTCAGCGCTTAACAAAGATGTGCCAAGAACTGTGCCAATGGACATAGTGAAAAGAAATTAATACACTGAAGAAACTTTTAAATTTCTGGTCACCAAGCGTATGAATCTTTGTTACCCCAAGCAGAGAATACTGAAAAATTCCACATCTTGCTGTTTTACATAGCCTTGAAAAGCATCTACTGACAACGCTTTTGGGGTCACACACTACATTAATGACATACGGTCTCATCGTTCTTGAAGGCCCCCAGCCGCCCAGTGGTGGTGAACCAGGGGAAACCGAAACCTATTTGTCTATACGTGAGTATTCCTCAGATGGCCGTGGCCATCACTGTTCCCACGTATCTCCCGATCCCGATCACATCGAGGCCTCCCGTCTTCACTCCCTGCTGGCTGACAAGAGAGGATCAAGTATTGTCAGAACGCGTGTATTGATTCACCTGACCCATGTTGATTGAACTGTTTTCTATGTGTACGTAACAGTATTAGATATTTTATCCCTAAGTCCCTCTCCCCTTATAATTTTCTTCTTTTCCTTCTCTTCATTCCATCTGAAAGCCAAACACAAACCCATCCATGGGTGAAAGGTGGTGGCTGGACACAACTGCAGCGAATAGAAGGACAGGTGGCCATCCTGGGGTGACGTGAGGCACGATGGTGACCACAGGGAAGGAACTGATGGCCCCGAGCCCTCTCAGGTCAGGCTGGTGTCCTCCCAGCCAGCTCACAGGGCTGTGTGCACCCACCTGCAGAGCCGGGGTTATCACTCCCGTTTTACATCTGAGAAGATTCAAGGGCATACGCTGGGAAATGGAAGAACCAGCATTTGACCTGGGCTTTCCCTAACTCCAGAAGTTAATTTTCTGTCCACTGCTTTTGAAAGAACCCAGCAGCACCTCTCAGCATCCTCACAACGCCTCCATCAGTTGACCTATAGCATGTGCCTAGGATGGGCCAAGCTCTCGGTTAATGGATACGTCTCGTCTCCCACTAAGTAAACTGCACTGTCTTTAGGCATCAGTATTGAAGATAAGTAGCATTATCTTTTGGTTTTAGTGACCACAATTGCAAAAGTGTTTCTGCTACATTTTACTGCAAATATACATTTTTAAAGCTACATTATGGTTTAAACAAATTCTTGGGTTAGCTTACAAAGCAACGGATAATTTATAAACAAAGTTTCAAAGTCTAAACAACTGATATATAAATTAGCTTTTGCTGCTCAACCTATTTAACTCCCCTAGAAGTGTGAGAAATGAGTTTTGAATAGTAAGGTAGAAAATACTAAGTTTGCAAGATCACTAAGGACTGGAAGGTCAGTGAGTAAGATTTAATTACTTCTGCGTGGATGTTGTATGGTATTTGTCCAGGGTAAGATTTAAAATAAGACATTCCAAGTAAAAGTTGTCCTTTTGTACTAGTTAATATTGGAAGAAACTCCAAACTCTGCTACAATAGTTTATTCATCATTTGGCCAACAGAGGCTATCAAGGAAATAGTCTTTTACAGAGTGTTGTAAATTAGACAAGTGACCTCACTGGTAGTTTGTCTACAATAATATTTTTAATTTAGTAATGAGGTATGTAGCTAACTAGCATTTTAAGCAATTATTATCATTGTCATACCAAATACACTGACAAACTAATAATGAGTTTAATGATTTAGGTCTAAAAGGCTTGAAAAGTGAAGGGCAGACATTTACATTAGTCTCTATTTTATTTTTATGAACAAATTCTTTAGTGGCACAAATTTTAATGCCTTCTCTCTCTCACATATTCCTTGGGATGGGAGTTAGGAAACCACAGTTCCTGGGATCATGAGCTTAGATGTTAGGAAGCTACTAGACCAAGATATGTGGGTGTAGAACAGCAAGGCAGAAGGAGCGGGGGCTCAACGGGTTTCCAAAGAAGCGGTGCTACAGCATCCTCTGCCCATTGCAGCAGCCACCAGCCACACGTGCCTACTGCGCAGCTGAAAGGTGACCAGTTCACATCAAAGCGTAAAATACACAGTGGATTTCAAAGACAGACTTTGAAAAAAAAGGAATGTAAAATATCTCATTAAAATTGTTATAATGGTTACATTTTGCCATCACAATATTTTGGATATAATATTTTGGATATAATTTTGGATATAATTTCGCCTATTTCTTTTTACTCTCTTAAATGTGACTTTTAGAAAGTGTTTAGCTTATTAGGAATAGAAGTGGGTTAACTTAAATCAGGTTGTTGATAACATATATCTTGATGGACTCACACTTGCAAGGCATCTGAATAAGTCCTGTGAGTCTGGTTTCCGACTAATTTGATTACACAAAAAAACATCAAATACCACTTTGTATTTTCAAAATACTATCGTATAGACAGTCTCATTTAATTCTGATGACAATCCAGTTGATAATTATGAAAAATGTAAAATTTGTGGTCAAATAAACTGAATCATAAATGTTTTATGCTTGTAGTGTAACGTCGTTCAGCGGTGCACAGACTGGTTAGAACACACCGGTACTCCACTTCTGTAGCCAAGTGGAGATGGGGACTGCCCAGCGCAGCGTGGTTTAGTGTTTTTTTAAGATGGGAGAGACTTGAATGTATTTATGCCTTAGGAGAAAAAGATAGTAGACAGAAAGAGGTCTTCAAAACACTTAGAAATCGTTTACAAAATATATTGCTAAAGAAACAAGAGTGAGAGGGACAGGCCAAGTGCCAGCGAGCGTCAGCGGAGAGAAAGGAGGCAGTGGGTATAAAGGAAAACTGAGATGTCCACAAACGTGGCTCCTTTATCACAGGTTTAGAAGCTCATGATAATTTTCCTAACCCAATTTTGCAAACAAGATGATTCTTTTTTTTTTAAAAGGCATCTGCTCTTCACTAGAGTTTGGAAATCTTTAATTTCTAGTTCATGGTCTTTAATCCTTTGCTTAAAAAAATTAAGTGTATTTGATTTTTACTTAATTTACTTATGTTAAAAACTTGACAGGATTTGAGGAAACTGTCACTGAACGAAGACACTCACGATTCGAACGAGCCAGGACAGGGTGGACACTGCTGTTGAGTAGTGGGTACTGTAATGGCACGGTGGGCTCTGGTCATCGTCGCACGTCTCGTAGCGCTCGGCATAGAACACGGCACGCTTTGGGTTCAAAGCACCAATTGGCTATGAAAAGGTAAAAAGAAAACATTTTGTTTAGTACAGTTATATCTGGATCTAGAGCTAGATCTAGGGTAAGAGTCTTTATCCTGAAAGTATTTCACTGTAATTAATTTTAAACATAGAGTATAGCCAAATCATTTCGCATTATATTTTAACTAATCTGGATTGTGATATTAGCCACAAATGATGTCGCTCGCTAAAGACCAGCCAAGATGGTGACTCACGTGTGCAAGGTTTCTAGATTTACTCAAAGTTTTACTATAATCAATCACCAAAAGGTGATCTGGCTTAAATTATTAAGGCTAAACCAATATTTGTATGCTGTTTTTCTAACCACTTTACAAAATACATAATGAATATTTAGCTTGGAATACAGAAATCCAGAGTGTGAGAGACAACAATTGCC
Source organism: Choloepus didactylus (assembly GCF_015220235.1). Lineage (NCBI taxonomy): Eukaryota > Metazoa > Chordata > Mammalia > Pilosa > Megalonychidae > Choloepus > Choloepus didactylus. The sequence goes on from NC_051318.1 coordinate 4,519,725, forward strand.
GGCCTGGAAGCTGGTGAAAAGTTTGTCCTGTTCTGTTACGATTAAGTTAAACCACAAACCTGAGAGCGGAGGAAATAACCCCGACCATCCCGGTCCCCAGCAACACACTGCGATTAGCACGCGGATCTCCAATCCCCGCAGCCTTTTTCTTTCCCTCCAATAAAACATGTGTTACTGCCCTCCCCCCTACGTGGGATCAGACACCCAGGGGAGTGAATCTCCCTGGCAACGTGGAATACGACTCCCGGGGAGGAATGTAGACCTGGCATCGTGGGATCGTGGGACGGAGAACATCTTCTTGACCAAAAGGGGGATGTGAAAGGAAAGGAAATAAGCTTCAGTGGCAGAGAGAATCCAAAAGGAGCCGAGAGGTCACTCTGTTGGGCACTCTTATGCACACTTTAGACAACCCTTTTTAGGTTCTAAAGAATTGGGGTAGCTGGTGGTGGATATCTGAAACTATCAAACTACAACCCAGAACCCATGAATCTCGAAGACAGTTGTATAAAAACGTAGCTTATGAGGGGTGACAAGGGGATTGGGAAAGCCATAAGGACCACACTCCACTTTGTCTAGTTTATGGATGGATGAGTAGAAAAATAGGGGAAGGAAACAAACAGACAAAGGTACCCAGTGTTCTTTTTTACTTCAATTGCTTTTTCACTCTAATTATTATTCTTGTTATTCTTGTGTGTGTGCTAATGAAGGTGTCAGGGATTGATTTGGGTGATGAATGTACAACTATGTAATGGTACTGTGAACAATCGAAAGTACGATTTGTTTTGTATGACTGCGTGGTATATGAATATATCTCAATAAAATGAAGATTAAAAAAAAAAAACAAAAAAAAAAACATGTGTTAATTGGATCCTTGTCTTAAACTTCTCAGCAGACCTAATCAGGAAGAATTTCTAGTACACAGCCCGCATGATTTCTAACAGCACATTGCCTTAGCCTAGGTTTTCTCTGGGTTTGGTTTAATGGCATCTGGAACCCACTCTTATGATATGACAGTCACATTATTTTGCTTTACATTTATAATATAAAAAAATGTTTATAGAGAAAGCAAAAGAAGAGTACTAAATATAACTCTTTTATTTCAAAATTTAACATTACTAATTAACTATGAACTTCCCCCCAAGGCTTAATTTTCACAAGAGAAGTAGTAGAAAATGAGTGTTTCAGTGGGACAAATAATGTTACACTAGAGAAAAAGATGTGCTTATAAATTCCTTGTGAGCTTTTTCTTTTAGTCCCAGGAGCCTAATCTGAACAATACAATTATGTCAGTGGTTAAAAGTCTGTTAGAATTTCCATAATAAATGCTCAGATGCAAGGGTTATTATCCTGAATATTAAAATTACTTGTAAATTTTGTTAATTTTTTAAACTTTAATTATGACTTAACACAGACTAATTTAACAATTTACTTTTTTGAAGCTATATTTCTTGTGCACAACATCATTAATATTTTAAGGTTCCTAAAGCCTTTTGTATCCATTTTTGCAAAACAAAATATGAAGACAAAAAACTTTGTTTAAATACATTTAAAAAAATGGTCTAAGGCTTAAACTTTATTCTATGTTGAATCTGGTTATTTCTGAAATCTTTTTACACACATTTTAAAAAGTCAGTATAATTTCATTGAAACGTCACACAGAATATTAATAATATTTAAAATGAGTATGTAATTTCTTTTTTGGTAAAAGGGTAATTATTATAAAGGGGAATGTAAGTTCTGTTACTGAATTCAAACAGTAAGTTTTCCATTTAAAATGGCACACATATTTTACACTTTTCTAGATGTACAGATATGTTTTTCTAAGTAGGTATTCTATGTTTTAAAAAAAACATTTATAATACTTAATACTTTGCTCTGTCTTGAATATGCTAATAGATGTTTCAGATGCATGAAATGTCTGAGTAATCCCTGAGGGTGAATCTTATCTGATACTGTTTGTTCAGCAAGACCTCACAGAACATTCTTGAAAAAGCAACGTGACCCTTACTCTAATCTTTTCCAGCTTTCTCCTCAGCTACTGGAAAAGGGATAAAATAAATGTTTACATTTTTTAGTTAACTCAAGCTTCATCAAAGTCATTTTATTTGAGTGTTTTACAGAAAAATACTTTGTAGGAAACAGCTGCACATTATTTAAATCTGTATATGCCTCCATTAGTATCTTTAAAAAATACATTTCTAATTTGATTTTTACCTAATGCACTTAGAAATGAATTTCATAAAACATAATGTAAATGATCAAGTTTGCATTTATTATTTTCTATCATTCTGCTTCTAATATTCAAGAAGCAATAAATCAATTAAAAAAAAAAGCTTTAAAATGTCTAGGAAACTAGAATTTCATCATGGATGATGCATTTTGTTATGCGATCCAAACAGATACACTATCTATAATCTATCTACCTACCTACCTCCCTCCCTGAATATCTATCTATCTGCTTCTCTGCCTACCTACTTATATATAAATTGATAGGCTTGTAAATTTGTTACTTTTTAAAAATTTAAGCAAATAATGCAACGCCAATACCATTTAGATTTAACAAATGGTGAAACTGTGGTGAAAAAGTAAAATTATGCTTAATGAAATTTATAATTTAATTTGAAATCTTTTTAGATTTTTATTATAGTTACTGTAGCAGAACACGTTTCCTTCTCTCTTAAAGAGGGCATTTAGCTTTTTAAATAGCCCCGCTATTTAGATATTTCCACCTAAAGTTCTAACTGAAAGTTTAAAACCTTCTATTAGATTTAATTAAATTAGTTAAATATTGATTAATAACTAAAAATTAATTAACTAAAATAAACAAAAATGACCAACAAACATTATAAAAACAAAAAATACTTATTGGGCAAACAGTACGACACGAGGCACTGAAAGGGCATTAGGGAACAGAACTGTGGGCACAGAGCCAGACAGGTTTGAATAAACAAATCAAACATAAGGGTGGGCTGACCGGAGGCATCACCAGGGCCATCAAAGTAGGCAGCTATCTTTAAGAAAAAAGGTTTATGAGGAGAAATTCAATTAAAGAAATAGTAATAAAACTTGTTTCTGGCATACTGAGAGGAACTGAAAAGGCTCGCCATGTCCGTGGTGAGAGGGTTCTGCTCGCACAGACAGGAAAGGGTAAGGGCTCGCTGCCCGGACCCATCGGGGTAGGAGACCTAGACGTCTGCGTGCGACACTGTCCTCGCACCCATTTTCTGGACTGGCTTCCAGAAGGTTCTGAGGTTGGCGAGCAGGTCGCCGTGCCTGGTCCAGCCCTCCACATGGCCGCACTGCGGCCCCTTCGGCCCCGGCATCCCCGAGCTAACCGTCCCTGCACTTCTCAGGCGTCGGAGCCAACAAACTCTCTCTGTTAAAGCACAGCCGGGTTAAGCTGATTTTCTTTTATTTGAAATCCCAAGTCATCAATACATGCTCGCAATTCTTAAAATGTCAAACAAAAAACATTTTTACTTGATTGTCAAAAATAACAAGTTTCACAATATTCAGTGCTGGCCACGTACAGAAAAACACATTTCAAAACACTGTCAGTGGGAGTATAAACTGTTACACATTTTTTAGGGGGCAACTGTTAATATTTTAAAAAAAAGTACTTATTTTTGATTCAGTTATTTCACTCTGAGGAATTTATAATATGGAAAGATGCGGATATACAGATATTTTTCACAGCATTGTGTGGAATGGCAAAAACCTGGACGCATTCCAAATGTCCAGTAAGAGACTGGTTAAATAAACAATGATACAGCCACACTGCTGTGTATTATGCAGCTATTCAAAATGGCATGTTTGAAAAAATTCCAAGAGCTCTTCATTCAATAACTATCAGCCAAGTGCCTACTGCATATCAGGAACTACCCGGGACCCAAGAGCTACGGCAGGGGTGTGCCAAGGCCCGTTCTCCTGAAGCCGCAGCCACGTGCCGGGCACCCACGCGCTCGGGAGAAGGGACAGAGAGACAGAATGCAAAGGAACAATGGGGCAAACAAGAAAAGAGCAGCTCTATGTGCTCTGCAGACAACAGAAACAGAAGCACAGGGAGGCCGTGACGGGTGGAAGGGAAGGAGGGGCGTCTTGGAGCCGAGACGGGGACAGCAGGATCCGGGCCTCTGGGATCAGGGGAGGAAGAGTCAAGCAGAGGAGGAGCTAACACGGTGGCTCAGGGGGAGGCTCCGACTGACACCCCCGAGGAACAGAAGGGAAGTTGGGGAAGGCAAGAGGAAGGACGCACGGATGAGATGAGAAAGGCAGGAGGGCCACGTCGTGCATGGTTTGCAGCCCAGAGTGGGGAGACAGACTTCATTAGAAGTGGAGCAGAAGCCACAGAACAGTTTTAACAGGGGGGAACCAAGATCTGAGCTATGCTTTAGACAGATAAACCCAATGGTTTTGTGGTAAATGGATTATAGGTAATAGAAAACTATCATTAGTACTAGGGTAATTGGAAAAAGAAATCCATTGCAAAATAGAGAATACAGCTTTGTATTCCCTAAAAATCCAATAATATATGTGTTGTTATAGTTTTGCTTAAATATCCAGAGGGAAAAAATATGTGATGAATATACAAAGAAACTAACAAAAGTTACCTCCAGGATGTGGGAAAAGATAGATTTTTAGTCTTCCCTTTACACCCCTTTTTACTGTTTCAACAAGAAATTGGTTTCTTCCATGTACAGAATTTTAGCTGGCTTTTTCAGTTCTATGAACCCAAAGTATCTTTCAAATGTGAACACTATAATAAATTTTAATTAATTACAATAACTTCATATTTTATCCATTTGTGCTAGTTTGAAACTGTTATGTACCCCAGAAAAGCCATGCTCTTTTAATCCAATCTTGTGGGTGCAGACTTATTGTGGGTGGGATCTTTTGATTAGGTTGTTTCCATGGAGATGTGACCCACCCATTTAAGGTGGGTCTTAATTAGTTTACTCGAGTCCTTAAGAGAGCTCAGGGAGAGAGAGAGAGCTCAGAGCTGACATAGACCCAGATGCTTGGAGATGCAGACAGAAAGACGTTTGGAGATGCTAAGCTAAGAGATGAAGACCAGAGTTTGCCCTGGAGAAGCTAGGAGAGGATGCACACATGCTTAAAGAGAAAGCCACTGGAATCAGAAGCTGAAAGCAATGGAACCCGGAGCAAAGGATCAGCATACGCCTGCCACGTGCCTTCCCAACTGACAGAGGACAAGCAAGGACACACAGGAGCTGAGAGAGAGAAGCTAAGACAGACACCCAGAGACATTTTGGAGAAAGCCATTTTGAAACACAATCCAGGAGCAAAGGACCAGTAGATGCCAGCCACGTGCCTTCCCAGCTGACAGAGGTGTTCTGGACACCATTGGCCTTTCTTCAGTGATGGTAACCTCTTGTTAATGCCTTAGTTTGGACACTTCTATGGCCGAAGAACTGTAAATTTCTAATCTAATAAATCCTCTTTATAAAAGCCAATCCAATTCTGGTATTTTGCATGTCAGCTCTAACAAACTGGAACACCACTGAACAAAAAAGGCTATATATTTTCAAATAATTCCTATTACCAACTGCTGTTATTTGAATCATCATACATTTAAATCTTACAAGTTTAAACAGGTTAAATGACAACATGAGGGGGAAAAGAGGAATCCAGGAGGTGGGGCTCAATCGTGCAGGACGCAGGCATGACTACCCCGAGACAACAGCACAGAAGAAAGGGGGGACTAAGGTGCCAACGTGCAGCCCTTGCTGGATCCCAGCTCAAATAAATCGATTTTAAAAGACATTTGGGAGGGAGAATGGAAGAAGATGGCAGCATAGAGAGGAGTGGAAGCTAGTTTGTCCCCCTGGAACAACTAATAAGTAACCAGGAACAACTAGTAAATAATCTGGAATAACTGCGGGGGCACAAACATGACTGTCCACTCATCATACACCAATCTGAATTGGGAGGAATGCCCGAGATCGCAGCATAAAATCTGTAAGTGAAAACTGCAGATCCAAGCTGAGACCCCTTCCCCCCACAGCCCAAACTGCAAAGCCTCATGGTGCTAGAGAGCAGCATTCTCCCAGCAAGTGAATATAGCTCAGCTGAGCTCCAACCGGGGTTTTAATTAATGAGCGTGGACTGCTCAATACAAGCTATGAATCCCCAACACGCAGACAGATGCTTTTGGTGCCGAATGACCTTGGAGAACTGGAGGGTGGCCACAGACAGGCCGTGAAAGGGTCTTTTTGTCTCTTTTTCAGCTCAGTGGAGAAAGCCTCAGCCATTTACAATTCCCAGTGCTTTGATCCAGACAAGGATGGAGATAGCACACGCAGAAAGAAACCATTGAAATGCTAATGACCTCTCCCTGAGGGGGTGTATCTTCTCTAAGAGGAAAGGGGTGGGGCTCAGCTCTACTACCCGCCTTCCATTCAGAACTAGACCCCAGAGCCTGGGTAAAACAGCCACAGGCCCACAAATCCTTACACCAGCCTGGAGCTACAGGCTAACAGGTGCCACCTGCTTGGCGGAAAAGCATAGTGACTTGAGGCCTCACAGGGTGTGTCAATCTTCTAAGACACCCTCGGGGAAATCGGATACTATTACCTCCTTCCAAGACTGGGGCCCATTCTGGTCTCAGAAAACCTGACTGGGGTAACCAAAGAAATCAGATGCCTAGACCACAGAAAACTATGACCTATACTAAGAAAAACGAAGTTATGGCCTAAGGGAACAACTTACACTTCAAATGAGATACGGGAATTAAACAACTAATACTAAATCAATTCAAAAAGTTCAGGGAAGACATGGCAAAAGAGATGAAGCGTACAATGAAAACACTGGGTGTACATATGGTAGAAATCGAAAGTTCAAAAAAACTGGCAGAATCCATGGAAATGAAAGGCACAACACAAAAGATGAAAGACACAATGGAAACATACAACAGAAAATCTCAAGAGACAGGAGAAAACACTCAGGAGCTGGAGAACAAGGCACCTGAAAGCCTATACACAAAAGAACAGATAGAGGAAAGAATGGAAAAATATGAGCAATGTCTCCAGGAATTGAAGGACAACACGAAATGCAGGAACGTACATGGCTTTGGTCTCCCAGAAGGAGAAGAGAAGGGAAAAGAGACAGAAGGAATAATAGAGGAAATAATCAATGAAAATTTCTCATCTTTTATGAAAGACATAAAATTACAGATCCAAGAAGTGCAGCATACCCCAAACAGAACAGATCTGACTAGGGCTATGCCAAGACACTTAATAATCAGATTATCAAATGTCAAAGATAAAGAGAGAATCCTGAAAGCAGCAAGAAAAAAGTGATCCATCACATACAAAGGAAGCTTGATAAGACTATGTGTGGATTTCTCAATAGAAACCATGGAGGCAAGAAGGAAGTGGGGTGATAAACTTAAGATACTGAAAGAGAAAAATCACCAATCAAGAATCCTATATCTGGCAAAAATGTCCTTCGAATATGAGGGAGAGCTTAAAAAAGTCTCTGACAAACAGACAATGACAGAGTTTGTGAACAAGATACCTGCTCTACAGGAAACACTAAAGGGAGCACTACAGGGTGATAGAAGACAGGAGTGTGTGGTTTGGAAAACAATTTTGGGAGATAGTAGCACAGCAATGTAAGTACAATGAACAAAGATGACTGTGAGTATGGTTGAAAGAGGAAGGTTAGGATCATGTGGGACACCTGAAGGAAAGAGGAAAGATAAACACTGGGACTGTGTAACTCAGGAACACCTAGGGTGCTCAACGATTGTGATAAAAGGTACAAATAAGTTTTTACATGAGGTAGAACAAATGAATGTCAACATTGCAAGGTGTTAAAAATAGGGTGGGATTGGGGGGAAAATACAACCAATGCAAACTAGAGACTATAACTAATAGGAACATTGTATTATGCTTCCTTTAATATAACAAAGACAACATACCAAAGCTAAATGCATATGGGGTGGGACATAGGGGAAGGGTATGGGACTCTTGACATTGGTGATGTTGTCTGACTCTTAATTCTACTTTAGTTTAATGCTATCTTTCCTCTCGTTGCTTTCTAGCTGTCTCTCTCTTTTTTCTTTTCCTTTTGTCTCTCTACCTTCTTTGACTCTTCCTCCTTCTTTTTGGAAGAGATGGAGATATTCTCATCTACATACTGGCAATGGTGCTGAATACATAAACATGTGACTATACAAGGAACTATTGATTGTTTACTTAGGACGGAATGTATGGTGTGTGAACAAAACCGTCTTAAAAAAAAATGGGTTGATGAAAAAAACTTGAGGGCACTATATTGAGTAAAATAAGACAGACACATAAGGACAAATATTGCAAGGTCTCACTGATAGGAACTAATTATAATATGTAAACTTATAGGCATGAACTATAAGTTACCAGGATATAGAATGAGGCTAAAGAATGGGAAGCGGTTGCTTATTATGAGCAGAATATTCAACTAGGGTGAACTTAAATGTTTGGAAATGGACAGAGGTGACAGTAGCATGTTTTGAGAATAACTAACAGTGCTGAATAGTGTGTGAATGTGGTGGGAAGGGTAAGCTCAGAGTCACGTATGTCACCAGGAGGAAAGCTGGAGGTTAAAAGATGGGAATGTATAAAACAGTGAACCTTGTGGTGGACAATGTCCGTGATTAACTGTTCAAATATCAGAAATCTCTCTCATGAACTAGAACAAATGTATGATGCTATAACTAGAAGGTAATAATAGAGGGACATATAGGAAAAAAATATACCTATTGCAAACTATACACTACAGTTAGTAGTATTTCAATATTCTTTCATCAACAGTAACAAATGTGCTATACCAAAACTATGAATCAGTAATGGAGGGGGGAGTGGTTAGGGGTATGGGAGGATTTGAGTTTCCTTTTTTTGTCTTTATTTCTTTTCTGGAGTAATGAAAATGTTCCAAAAATTGAAAAAAAAATTGCGTTGATAGATGCACAGCTGTATGATGGTACCATGGGCAACTGATTGTACACTTTGGATCTTCGGACAGTTGTACGGTATGTGAACAATCTCAATAAAAAAAGAAAGACATTTGCAAGATAACTGCGAAAACCTGACAACCGGGAGAGTGCTAGGGCATTACTGTAAGCCTTGGGGTAATCACAGTATTCTAATTATATAGGAGAATGTTAATATTATTTCATATCATGAAGTCTAAGGGGTGAAGTATCATCTCTTTAATTTACTTTAAAATGCTTTAGGAAGACAAAAAAGAATGTCAACAATTGTTACATTCCGTGACTGGGTAAGTGGGTATTAATTCTTGGACCTTTATATTTTTAAATTTTCATAATAAAAAGCCAAAATAAAATAAAATGCAGTGCAAAATCAAAATAAAACCTCATAAATTCAACTAAGTTCCTTCTATGGTATTTATGTTTTAGGGTTGTTCTTACAGATAAGAAAACTTTACAATGATTAGTTTGAAAATTTGTGTTCTAAAATGTGTGAGTATTTTGTTTTCTTAACGTGGTTTAGACCTCACCCTTGCAATCTGATGCACACTACGAATCTGCTTAACACACCGTTTCATTATCAGGTGATCTTCAGCTAATCACTAAGAATTCACAAATACATTCTTAAAAAACGGAACCTGAAGGAATGAAGCATTCATAAATGGAAATGTTAAGATTAAGATTTGCTTGCTACAATTGAGGGAATTTCTGTGTCCTTTCACAGGGCAGAAATAACACAATTGATTATATTACCAAGAAACAAACTTTTACCCAAAGTTGCCTTTTGGCTGGCAACATTTATTAGCACCTGCGGGGAGGTGGGGGGACAGGGGGTGACGACGCGGGCCTCGGGGTGTCCAGGCTCGCCCCACGCATGCCCTTTGCCTCTTCTGTGCAGGAGATCTGACTTCGCTCCTGTCGGGTGTCGTGGGGGCTTTTTGATGGCGGATAACCACTGCCAGGGCCTCTGGGAGGCTGGAGGGCATCTGGGAGATAACATCACAGGGTCACGAGAGGACAAGCAAACCACGTAACAGAGCTGTGGGGACACGATGAGGAAATCCAGGGACCCGCCTGTCACCGTGCCTGCCAGCTGGGAGGTGCACGGCAGAAATATCCCAGGACAATTCCTCAGACAAGCAGTCTTAACTGTCTTAATGAAAATGAACCAGTTTCACATAAAAACATGAGGGCACAGGTGAGATACTGTAAATCTTGGTCAGCCTTACAAGTTCTCTAAACATGAAGTGGTGGGGTAGTGATGTGGCCATAGATCACCTCTAACCTTTCATATTGCGTTTCAGCTGGAAGGAAAGGTCAAAGGGCACGGCCTTTGGCCGAGGTGGACCCCAACGCTCTGCCTGCAGAGGGGACACGAGGCTGTGAAAGCAGAAGCCCCAAGGCTGGCCCTTCCTCTCGGCAGGCACACTCCCCGAGGACCGAGGACTCAGGATGGCGACTACGAAGGGCTCTTGTCCCAGCTCCTTCTTTAATAGCTTAAATGTTTCAAAGCAGACCAGGCTCTAGTATTTGTGCCCAGCCCCCCTCTCTCTGAAAGGAACAAAAAAGGATAAGGGGACATCTACCATAAGGAGCCAGATCCCAGGACTCGGTTGGCAGTTCTGCCCCCGTCCTGAAAGCTTCCTGCTGCCATCACACATCCAACAAGCAACAGAGGCGTCAAGCAAGCAGTGAACCCCAACATCTCCAGCTGTCACAGTGTCTGTGAGTCAGCCTTCTTCTGTGTCTGCCTTTCTTGGTCCGTTCTTCCTTCCTTTCAATTAGAAGGTAAAGAACATAATATGCAGCTGGGTGGCACGGAGTAAGCTGGCAATAAATGCTTGTGAAATGAAAGAGTGAGCAAATGAAGAAAGCTATTAAGTTGAGTAAACGTGATTTTGAAATTGGTGTCCTTTTGCATTTTTTACCCTTGCAAGTTTTGTTTCCAGCTTGGATTGTTCCATGAGTTTAGTTTTAGAGTTCAGAGCAGTACCCAAATACTGGCCACGAATACCCTGTCTTTAAACCATACTTCTCCTTCTGCAGTGCCATAATAAGCAAGCCTAACCAAAGCAATTTTCAGCATGCTGTGGGTTATAAGTCAAGGCGGCATTTAAAATACATTTAGACAAACATGTCAAGTTTGGCAGTACGTTTCCTTTTCAGATGGCTTATCAATGAAATGATAGTCACACTTTTGTCTTTTGTATCATCACTGTCAGCTACTAACACATGGTAGTTTTGCCCATATTTCATGTTTTGGTGTCAAAAATTAAGCACTAAGGTAGATTATATTGAAGTAAATAAAACCAATTCCATTTTAGATATTAACTTATGGGGGAAAAGAGCCTTAAAATAACTGGGAGCTTGTGCTCTCTGGCTGGGCTGCGTGGGGCACCCAGGAAGGTAAAGCTGCGGGAGCCTTCTCCTCCCTGGCACCCTCGGGCGGCAGCAGTGGGGGTGGGGGCGGCAGTCACGCTCGGCGCCCCCCCTTGCATGACCGCATTCCGAAGCCTCAAGGCATTATCACTTCCTTTTTTTAAGTGACATAATAATTTGGGAAAATGGTTATGCTTATCATCATCTGTCAAACAATTCCTGTGTTAACAAAATATATTTTTCCCCTCAACGACTGTGTGTGTGAGCTCACGCCCGCGCCAACTCCAGCAGGACCTGCCTCTGTGATGACCAGCGGGCGTGGCGGGCAGGGCAACTCCACTCACCCCTTAAGGAGCAAGGCTGGGCCTCACCTCAAAGTCACGTGACCACTGCAATGTAAGAAAAAAGCTCATGCGCGTATTTGTAAAGGACTGAAGCACCAGCACAGTGTGTTTTAAGATGGATTTCACGATAAGTCACGTCTCCGGAGGTAAACTCTATATAAATGGAGAAAAAAAATATCCTCTACACTCACTGTTGGTTGAGTATTGAAAAGGCATGTCACTGGCAGATTGCTTCATTCGCTGTTCATCACGTCAGACAAACATAACCTCTAACCAGTAACTGCAATAAACAACCTGTAATATCTAATCAAATAAGCGGTCTGATGTATCTTACTGATGAGGAACTTTCATTGCTTCTGTAATCTTCAAATGTTCAATTGAGTGGGCTAAGGAAGGAGTAAGAATATTAGGAATAGAAGTTATATCAAATATAAACATATTAGTCTAAATAAATGTGGATTTCTAGTTTTCATATACAATGAATTTAACCAGTACTTTGATGTTTAAGGTTTTGATAATTTAATAATTTCAGGAGATGGTAAAACAGAATTATTTAAAAGGTATTGCTTATTTTATTTTATTAGAATAAAAATAAATCAAATTAATGTTTCAACAGATTTTTTTTCAGTCATACCAAAGACAGTGAAACCTCAACTTGCAATTACGAAACTTTGCTTTGTAGCTGTGTTACCAAATGCCACCTGTGTGTCAGGCATTTCAATAGGTGCTTCTTCACCTACTTCAGTGCATTTAAGTCTGTCCACAACTCTTACTATGTCAGCATTATCTCATTCATTTTAAAGAAGATGAGACAGAAGGTCAGAGAGTCAGAAAGCCAGTCTAAGGAGCAGTATGTGGCAGAGCTACATGGGAGCAAAGTCTGAGCTCTGTCTACCACGTTCCATTTACTACCTCTCAAGGCTACTACTGATCCAAAGAAAGAAAACCAGACAACCTTTGCTAATTTCAGGATAAACCTTTCTCAGCATCTAATAAAGAGCAGAAACCTCAAAATTCAGCTTCCTACAGAAATGAGAACTGAGTGGGTGGCATGGCTGGAATAAGGGCTTTGCGAAGAGCCAGAGAACCAACTCCAGCTCCAGCTTGCCCCGTCGCCCTGTCCGAATCATCAAAGCCCCATCAGGGGAAGTATTTCTGGAACAGAGACGTTCATTTACTTTCTTCTGCTTTTTTCATTCTTATCTGCACAATTCCTTAGAAACATTAAGTTAATAACTTTTCAACATGTACTTGTTACAAATCAGAACCACTATTTTGTCAATACTTTAAGGGAAGCAGGCAAGAGGTACATCTGCGAGTGGAACCATGGGCCTGGTGAGGGCTGGGAAGAAACCTACCTGGGGCAGGGGCTGTTCAAGGACCCCCCATACTGTCCCCGCTCGCCTCTTCCAGGAAGCCATCCACACTCACCCAAGACAGCGCTCCCTCCTCCACACTCAGGGGAAGACTTGGGTTTTGTGAGGCTTGAAGCTGCTACAGTTTGGAGGAGAGGGGCTCTTTAAGAAAATGAACATAAAACTCTGAATATAAAATTATGGGCAGGGTACAGGAAGGAGTTCCTTAAAGTAGAGGGGCCTCGAAACATAAACATCATTGGCTTTGTGGTACATTTATCTCTGACTCCACTTAATGTCCATATATGAGAATACACTATGTATCTACATCTATGAGTGAGAAGCAGTGTACTGCCTGTTGAAATTTTTCCTTTTGATTATTTTTTTCCTCAACAATGGACATTCCTAATGGTCAGGACTATACCTTAAAGTCCTCTCAGCACCCTGCAAAGACCCTTTTATGTAGCAGCTATGTGGTATAGCCCTGTAAGTTATTTTCTACTCTCCAGATTACAGAAATTATAAAGGAGAGATTCTCAAATACATTGTATTTGATACTTATGAAAGAGAATTGTTTGCTGCCCACCAACCAGCCCTTTCTTTGGGGAACAGGAATCAAAATTTCCTCTGGTAAGCTCCCACACCACTGTTCTTAGGTGCCTTGGGTGATCCTGATTCCACCTCTAAACCCAAGCATGGGGCATCACTGGCTTATCCCAGCCCTCTGGCTTTAGCGATGGGTTCTGAGATGGAGGAAATAAGGAGCATCAAGGAGATTCGAGGAGACAATTTCTGGAAAAGAAAGGTTTCCTCTGTCTTCCATGGGAGCTATCTCAGTTGCTCTGCCTTCTTTTGGATGGTATGATGTGAGGTCTGGAGCTGTCGCAGTCATTTTGCTACTAATGCGTTTGGAGCTGTTCAGGCCAAGTGGAGGGAAATGCAAGCCCATAACACAGAAAGCCGAGCAGAGAGACGGAAGGAACCAGATCCTCATGGCACTGTCAGAGCCACTGGATCAAATCCTGCTGAAATCAAAACCTACCTCTGGATTTGTCAGTTATGAGAACCAGTGGCATGAATTTATCGTTTAAGTCAATTTGATTTGGGTTTTCTGAAACTGCCATTCGAAAGGCTCCTAATTGATACAATGCAGAATTTTATGAGGTCATTATAATGTGCTGATAGAAAGAAAGAAAAGAAATCCAATATTTTTAGGGTTGTAGGTTTCATAGTTTCCTAAATGTTTTTTTATAAACTACAGAATGTAAAAATTACTTGGGTACACAAATGTTTATTAAGGAACCAATTCTAGTACTATTCACTGCTAGGATTAGGTTTAGGACTCCCAATCTTTTGTTTATAAACAACTACTTTTGCTGTAGGGGTCTTTTAGAATGTTTCTGCTTAATGATATCATTCAAACATTCCAATTTTCCCTGGAACTTTTGAAGAGTAACAAACTCTCCGTTAAAGCTCCTTTTGTGGTACAGATAAAACTACAAGAACCCCAGGGGCTTAGTGGCCATCTCTCACTTATGGCACTACTACATTATAGCAGGTTTTCTTTCCAATTATATTATTATATTTAAAATGTCACTTTCCCATTGGGCGTATAATATGATGTATTTTCATACATTAAATTCTTGTTTATTAATGATTTTTATTAAGGATAGTCCTGGCTTTCTAGCCCATTTGCAAGAAGTTCCTATTAAGAAATGCAGTGAAGCATGGGAACAACGCAAGAGTAATTTATTAACACATCAAGAGGCTTTAATTTGCTAACATTTTCCTATCGTGTTAAGTCTGACAGAATATAAAGAACAAATTGCTAAAGCATAAAATACAGAAGAAATGAAGGAAAATGCTATCTATCTTTTAAGAGCTCTTGGTTTCAAATGTTCACAACGAGAAGGACTCCATGCTGGCAAAAGTACGGTTAGCAGTCACGTGGCCTAATTTCCGAGGCTCCGTCTGGTGACTCTTCTCTCCAACACTATGTGAAGGAAGGAGAGGCCAGGAGAGTCACAGGAAGAAGAGCTCTCCCAAGGAAATACAGATTAAGCAGATCAGCTCAGCAAACCCTGAAGAATGTTTCTATCTTCCAGGTACTTTAGAAACAGTGACTTCCTCATTTCATTTATCCCCTAATTTCTAGGTATACAAAAAAGCTGTAATTCCTAGCAAGTATTTCACCACATGCCCTTTACGATCCACACTCATCATAATGAGGGTTGTATCTTCTCCGGCTGGGATGGTATTCTGAGGCCAGCCAGAATATGTGCTCAGTAATGCGGGCTCACAGCTCTGTCGCCAGTTTTCCCTCCCTCCATGGGGGCTGGGATTATGTACGTGTACTCATTCTTGTGCTCCCTGCCAAGTTTGACATATAGCAAATGCTGGGTAATTTTTCTTGATTTAATGACTAAAAGAACAAATAAAGAAATGAAGGAAAGAAAAGACTTGGACTCAACTTTCCTTACAGCAAAATATCCCAGATGATTCCAACAAAAACCACCACTTTTCCTTTTTGAAAAGGAATCTAAAGTAGCCATAAAAGTAATCAGTTTATGACGTCTTGATGTGTTACTATGTATCATGCCACCTGAGAAGCTACACTCTAACTTTCTTTTTATAGATATTTTTATAGCATATAATATATAATGGTTATTCAACAGTAAATAGAACATATGCAGTGATTTTGCTGAAAAACTACCAGTTTAATAGTTTTCATCCTCACATTGATGAGTTAGTTCGGTTTTCTTTTATACCTGAAGATTAAACTTCAACTTTAGCAAGTCGTGTCAAAGATGCATTTCATTCAAACATTTACTACCAATGTGGACATGGTAGTATATAATTATCATCATTATTTGAAAGACAAGTCAGAGGATATGGCCTTTTATCATGATCTATTATTTTTATATACATGGTGTTAGCTAACGTTATGTGCCAGGTACTGTTTTCAGTTCTGTCCATTTATTAACTCATCAAGTCCTCCCAACAGCCATAGAAGGAGCTACTATTATTGTCTCCATTATACAAGTGAGGAAACTGAGGCACAGAGAAGTTGAATGACACCGTCCAAGGCCCCACAGCCAGGAAGAGGCAGAATCAGGCTTTGAACACAGTCAGTCTGGTTCCCGCGCTCCGGTTCTAACCGTCCCTGCCTGCCTCCGTGTCGGTCGTCCTATGGAACAGACAGCCTCAGCATTTGATTTCGGGGGAAGTGATTTTACTGTTCAGTGAGGACGGCCTCATGAACTACACAGCTTCTATCTCCCTGAGCCTGAAAAAAGACTTGCTCATGGGGAATAGTCCAAGATTTTTGTTCACTTGAATCACTTTGGCAAAATCACTATATTTGCAGTCATGCTGGAATTCAATTGCTAGCTTTCCCCAGCTGTGTGACCTTCAGTAAGATGCTGGTAAATTGATCTCTGGATTCCTTTAGCACCTAGAATCCGATAAGTAAGACATGCAATGGACGAGCAACGAAGATCTGATCAGGAAGTCACATGAGAGAACTGGAGAGTGAATGACAGGTAAGAATAAGGAACAGTTAGTAAACGGGCTTCAAAAACAGCCTGGGAGATATTTCATAAGTAGTAATAATAGCTAATATTCACAAAGTGCTTCTATATGACAAGTGCTATGTTTAAATACATGCATCATTTGATCTTGATAACAACTATTCAAGGTAGAACAGTCGTATACAAACAGGGAAACTGAGGCTAAGAGAAACTCGCTTCAGGTCACACAGCTAGCAGGTCCTGGAATACGCAACTTCAACTTAGGTGGCACTAGCTTTCAAAAGCTTTCAAAAGTAAGAGACAAGGCGAGAGAGCGTTCGCTGAGTTAAAAACCATTCATGGGGTTAATTTTAAATTGCCATGTCGTACTCCCTCTGACACATCTCCTCACATCCACCCCTTTCACTGGTTCAGTTCCATATGTTACCCCACAACGAATATATCAAAAAAGCAGCTCTTCAAGTTCCGTATAGTTAAGACATCATATTTTTTCTTCAAATTGCCCCAACTTCCAATGACCAGATGGAGAGACTTTCTAAAGTATTCACAAAGTCTATCTCTGCCTCAAGTAAAAAAAAAAAAAAAACAAAACCTCTGTAATGCACAGTAACCCTATTTAAAAAGAAATAAGAGATTCCTCAAAAAGTTAAACAGGGACCCAGTGGTTCCACTCCCAGGTGTACACCCCAGAGAACTGAGGACAGGTCCACAACCACTTGTAGGCGGACGTTCACAGCAGCGTCACTCAGCACGGCCAGAGAGGGAAAAGCCTGGTGGCCACCAGACAGGACCCACCACCCACGGACACTCAGCCATAAAAGGCACGGCGATCTGACCCTGCACGGCGGGATGAACCGCGCAGACATCAGGCTGGGTGAGAGAAGCTGAGCAGAGAGGGGGCCTGTGACATGCTTCCTACACCCCCACTCCCTGGAACACCTGGGGGGGACGCGATGGGGCAGAAAGCAGACACAGCCCTGGGAGTGCACTAAATGCCACCAAAGTGTTCACTTTAAAATGGTTAATTTTATGTTGCATGAATTTCACCTCCATTAAAAAAAGAAATGAGATATGCCAAGAAGCAAACTTTCAAGAGAGGCTCTAAGTCTATCTTACAAAGAGATTTTTAAAAAGGTTTAACCATTTGCATCACTGACTTACTCAGGATACATTAAACACAATTTGGACTTTTCGGGCATTTTTGGACACTCAATGTCATTGAAGGAGCTTTAGTCCTCCTCCACCTAAGGCTGCCCCTCCCCGCTTTTTCTAGAGAATCTGATCCCTGCACATTTCCTGACTCCCAGGGATCTGGCTGCCCTTCTCCAGGACACCCAGCCCCTCAGATAAAACAAGAAAGCTACGCACACATGCTCATCATGCTCATCACCTGTCGACTGCTAACCCAGAACATCACCTCAATGGAGGAGGGAGAAGAATTCAGTGTGAACAGGCCGAGGCCCCGCCCTGGCTCCGTACACAACGCTGGGGTCTGCTTGGACAGGAGTTCAGGCTACAGAGAAGCTTCTCGGGCCCAGTTCCCAGTTCCTCACCGCGTTTCAAACAGCTGAGTATCCCAGGTACTAAGCATCAGTGTCCAGGCAAATGAGGCGAACCAACCACAATTATGCTTTTTATTTCTCATCCCTCATTTGTGTCTTCCTCCTGCCAGGTTGTGTGTGTGTGTGTGTGTGTGTGTGTGTGTGTGTGTGTGTGTGTGTGTGTGTGTGTGTGTGTGTGTGTATATTTTATGGTCAAGATAACATGCCTTTCCACCCAAGAAACATGTCACAGAAGTGCCTCACCATCCTGCTCCGTGACTGGTAGAGCACAGAAATCCGAGCCACCCTCCCCGTCTCTCCCCCGGCCCACAGCCTCGGCGTGTGCCAGAACTATCGCGTCGCCGGTGACCTCATGTCTATGCCAAGGATTGACGGCTTGTGGACACTGGCTGCCAAAGGACAAGGCAACCACGTTTACAAGATTTCTTATAAACATTAACTGGGTGCGTATACACTGGTAGAGAAGCTTTTAGGATATAGTCCTCTGAAGAAAACGGACTTCTATGCATTTAGAGATCACCTTTGATAGATCCCTGAAGTTCCCCGGAAGTGTCAGGTCCAATTCTTCTGACTCATAGTTTGTTAATACCCATGGAAACACAGGATACTGGTTCAGATCATTATACGTCCGTCCTAGTGAAGAAAGAGAGAAATGAAATTTTATGTACATTATTTACTTCCGAAATACCTTCTGTTCTTGTAAGAGATAAGGCAGTTATTGTGTGTCAGATGAAAACAAACTCCTGTTTACTGCACCATGCCTTTGTTCAATCAAAAGCACACTTACAACAATGTGTTCCAAGTGAATTTCTTAGCGCAACGATAAGAAATGAGTAACCAGAATTACTATTTATAAGGTAAGTTGTGGTGGAGCCTGTCAGCTGTTTATCAGAATTGATCTCCCTTCCTCCCGGGAGAGACAGCATCTCCTGGCCTCTTATACAAGGACCTGTGACTGCGGGACTTTGCTCTGACCCACAGCCCCTGAGCAGGGCTGAGCCGTGCTCCCCAGGTGTGGGCCCTGAGCAGGGCTGAGCCGTGCTCCCGGGTGTGGCCCCTGAGCAGGGCTGAGCCGTGCTCCCCAGGTGTGGGCCCTGAGCAGGGGTGAGCCGTGCTCCCCAGGTGTGGGCCCTGAGCAGGGCTGAGCTGTGCTCCCCGGTGTGGCCCCTGAGCAGGGGTGAGCCGTGCTCCCCAGGTGTGGGCCCTGAGCAGGGGTGAGCCGTGCTCCCCAGGTGTGGGCCCTGAGCAGGGCTGAGCCGTGCTCCCCAGGTGTGGGCCCTGAGCAGGGGTGAGCCATGCTCCCCAGGTGTGGGCCCTGAGCAGGGCTGAGCTGTGCTCCCGGGTGTGGCCCCTGAGCAGGGGTGAGCCATGCTCCCCAGGTGTGGGCCCTGAGCAGGGGTGAGCCGTGCTCCCGGGTGTGGCCCCTGAGCAGGGGTGAGCCGTGCTCCCCAGGTGTGGGCCCTGAGCAGGGCTGAGCTGTGCTCCCGGGTGTGGCCCCTGAGCAGGGCTGAGCTGTGCTCCCGGGTGTGGCCCCTGAGCAGGGGTGAGCCGTGCTCCCCAGGTGTGGGCCCTGAGCAGGGCTGAGCTGTGCTCTCGGGTGTGGCCCCCGAGCAGGGGCGATCCGTGCTCCCCAGGTGTGGGCCTCCGTGCTCCCCTCTCTTCCGCCCCCCAGCCCAGGGCCCTGCACGCGAGGGTGGAGTTGCCGCGTTGCTGCCCTGTGCACTTGCAGGCTGTGCGATGCTGTTCCAGAATAAGGCACATACACCTAAAAATCATATTCCCAGTGTACAGAAGAATATATTAGCTTTTATCAAGAATCAGTGTAGAGAATTTGTGAGTTAAGGTGCTCTGAAGCCAGTAAGTAAGTACAGAGGCAGATGTCAAATGCACATTTTTCACTCCTGTAAGTTCATGAATGTTTTTGGATCAGGTTGCTGCACTCGACTGGGCAACCTCAGGTCGGGGTTGGCAGAATGCCGACTCCAGGCCCTCGCTTGTGAAGCATGTGTGGGAAGTTGCGGGGTGCACGCACAGGTTTACCCTCATAACAGAGAGTGCCAGTAACATGGCACCAGACGAAATCCAGAGAATCTCTGTTAAACGAACAGGGTCCAAAGAAAATTTCTGCCAGACAAGGTTTTTCTTTTTTGTAAACGTGTTATGACCTAATTATGGGTAACTTTCTAAATTTCCACTCAAATTCATATAAACTGCAATCTCACTGGTATTTAGTAATACGGATTTTACCCAGTATCTTGTTGCACACATGCACGCATAATGACAGTAACACAGAAATGTATACATCACCTTGTTTGGCATCACAGAGTGACATTAAATGATACTTACTCTTACAGCAATTGCTAAATGTGGCTGTGAAATAGAATAAACAAACCACAATCTGAGTAGGAAGTAGATCTGCTCACAATTAAAAGCATCAAACCAAATTAATTAATTCATATAGCAAACACTTTATGGCAGGATTATTTTATCTATTATCTAAATCTCTTTGCATTTTATAACGAAATGACAGATGGTTTTCAATGTGTAAATTTACCTAAGTGTGTACTGCATACTCTGTAAGTGGTAAAAAGCAGACTGTTGCTTCCCCTCTGTGCGCCTGGGAGGCGGTTAGAGTCAGGTCAGGGTCTCCCCGTGTCCTCCCTCCACGGCACCCAGGTCGACCCCTCGAGCAAATGCACACACTGCTTACCGGCTGCCTCCCCACCAGTCCGTGCAGTCATGTACGTGGGGTGTGTGTGTGCATGTGTGTGCTCATCTCTGGGTCCTGGCACATACTATCTGCTCAATAAATGTCTGTTGAATGAGTGAGTGTGCATATGATAAAAATGGGATAAAATAAACCAAAATTTAAATAACAGAAATAAGCCAAGAAAAGAAAGAAACTTGCAGAAGGCTGTCCTTGGAGGAAGAGGGTTTGCAAAGGCAGGGAAATACATGAGCGAGGGAAGGGCACTGTGCAGGCGATGTTACACCCAAGGAAGACGCCGGCCGCTGGGACCTCAGCCACGGGCGCACACACTGCGTGTTTCCAAGTCTGCTCCGAGGGCGGTGCGGATGCACACACGGGGATCTGCGGCCTTCTCATCAGCGTTTAGTGCCTGGACATGTCCCGTTAAACCCCTACCATAAATTTACCACTCATGGCTCGTATCTACATGAACTTAGACACCTGCTTTCTCTCGGTATTTTCTCTACACATGCATACATGCGCACATACACAGAGTCTAGACTGGCCAGGGACAGCTATTTCTGGGATCCTAAATGGGCCCATGCCATTTAATGCCCTGCCATCTCCTGGGGAACTGTTTTCCTTAAAAATCTATAAATCTCAATGAAAAATAGGTCTTCCAGTATTTAAGTGTATTTTTATAGGATAAAACTGATGCTATTTATATAACATATATTTGTATTAATTATATAAATCATTTAGGAGCTGAAAACTAGATGCCATATTGTTTTTAAAATTTCAAATAAAGGTTTTAAAACTTAGATACTAAGAAGAAAACTGCCAGGCATACACATAAAATAAAAAAAGAAGCCAATTTGCATGAACTCGATATTTAAATGTATCATAGGAATGCAAACATCTTTGAGGATACTAGCCATTTAATAGAACTGATTTTCTAGTAAAGGGAACAATATAATGCTATTTTTGAGAAAAAATATAAAGGAAACGTATCATTTTTAAAACACACACAAAAACAAGATTCATTCCAGTGGTCACAACTCACGAAAATTATCTGTCCTGATTTTTTTGTAATGCAGTTTAATTAACTCTCTAGAAGGCTCTTTGAAAACAAAAGCTGACAAAAAAGCTAGTAATTTCTCAATTAAGAAAGCTTGAAAGCAACATTTAAATTCTAATAAATGCAATAACTTTTATAAATAAACTACTGACATAGTTACATTAAAGCATTTTTAAATAAAACTTTCCACATAAAGCCTCAGAACATGGACAATCCATAGGTATTTTGATTTGAATTAAAAATGCACAATGTATTCAAAGTGGAAGAAAAGGAGTGATCAAGTGGTATGGTGGGACTTTGCATTCAAATGCTTTAATCACGAATTAGCATGGTTACTTTAATTATTTTATGGAATACTTTTGTGATAAAAAGTAACGATTTATAATATTAACCCCAAAATGATACATTTCCAAAAAAAAAAAAAAAAAGAAAAAGCTGTTAGATTCTGGCACAACTAATATGTATTTACCATTTTCTTTTTCTTTCCTATTGCTAAAATTTAGTAACTAAATGTGTCCTGTAATTGAAAGGGCTCTTTCTTCATTCGGAAGTGTAAGTGTAGTTTTTTAATGAGTGATGCTTATAAGGGTTAATCTCAGAAGATGAATATTAAATATTGCAAGTCTCTGACTTTAATCTACTCAAACAATAACACTGAAGTAAATGAGATCTCAGAAACACTGGATATGTTTCTTCATTTAGAAAAAACTTTTTAATTAAACCATCCAATTTAATGTTTTTACATGGCACTTTGGTTTTGAAGGTAAAGTGATCTAGAGACAGCTGACAAAGGAATTATAACTGCAATTCCTTTGTGAAAATGTTAATGACAGCAAAATATTGTTTAATTAGAAGATTGCAGCATCTGGATTAGCACTCTTTAAGAACGATGCTCCTGTGCTTGTCTGCTTCTTCACACTTTACAGACATTTTGTCATCTCCAGGTCATTAGGAAAGAATTTTTAATGATTTTTCTAGAAGCAAGCAGTTCAAGTTACATCTAATTAGATGACAATAATAAGCCCAACACATGCAGTAGCTAAATATATACATAATTAACCAGTGAGGGCTTGTACATCACAGAGTAAAAAAGTGGAAAATGCTAAACAGGAGAAAAAGGCTGGGGTTGGGGGAAGTAGTGCAGAATTCATTAGCTGATCATATGAAAAACAACTCAAAAGCCGTTGAAAAAATTCTCAAAACTAACAGGAGATCATTTACACGAAGCTATGTTAGCAATCATTTCACTATCTTTTTTAAATGCAAGCATGCCACCAGATATTAATATCTTTTTCAAAGTAGTATCTAATAAGATGTAAGATGAAGTATAGTTTATATCTTTCAGAGCACAATGAACAGAGATCAGGTCAACTGAGGGAATGAAGGTTGAAACCACATTTTTAGCAGAACTCTGAGCATCATTAAAAAATCTTCTACATAATCTTCCAAAACTTAACGTGCTTTAAATACTTAAAAACAGCCCAAATGTTTCAAAAATAGTCAAATAAATTATTCCACAGGTCTAAATTGGACTCTCATGCAGTTTTAAAAATCTGCTTTCAATGAATTTTCATGAAATGGAGCAAGTAGAAAGCTAACCTGTGTATTAGCAGGTTCCCAATGATACACCACATACAGAAGAAGAGAAATAGACAAATTGCCAAAATGTTAAGTGTGATATTTATGGCTAGGTTTATGTATGACTTAAATTTTCTTAATTATACTTTTCCATATTTAAAATTTTCTATATTAAATAATTATTAAATTTATATAAAGAATGAAATAAAGACTACAAAAACATAAACTAGCTTTTAGGTAAGTGTCTTATAAACAGGATGTCTTCTGAATATTTGACAAACTTCTTTAACTATGTAAAACATCTTTACAAAACTCACATTAGTGAAATGTGTTTATATGTAAATGTATATATATCTCTCTCACATGTGGGTCTAAAAATCTACACAAAGCATTAATACTAGGACGCTGCTGCCTAGTGTTAATTATAAAGTGTTAGTTTTAAAGCATCTAGAAAGGAGAAAAGCAAAACCAAGTAGGAGACCTCAAGAGATGGAGAACAAGAAATGGGTCATATAACGCTGCACTTTTAATTTCAAATTAAAACCATATTTTGGGGAAAAAAGAAAGATAAAATTGAGTGCTGAACAATAACCAAAATATATTTATAGAAAATGTGAAATCTATTAAGTCACATTGACTGGTATTTTAAAAAAGTGAAGTCAAAAAATTATCTTCTCAACCAGGTTCCAACTCCTTCTCTTCTCTTCAATCCGGAAAATATAAAGAACCCCTCATCCAGCAATTCTAGACCAGATCACAGCATCAAAGTAAAACCACACACTCACGAAACGCAGGTGTCAAAGCGGTCCCAGGGGACAGGTGTTTACTGAGTGCAACTGCTCTTCCTCCTCAGTGACCCCATGATCTCGCTGGAGAATAAGATCTGGACATAAAAAGCTCAGAACACACCATCACAAGCATCCAAACGCGTGACACAGACGGCGCCGTGGAAGACGTGAGTGCCACTGAGGAACATGATGAACACAGGTTCTCCAAGTGTGGCTCCTGGACTTGTGAGGAAGGCAAATCCCAGGCGCACTGAATCACCTCTGGGGTGGGCCCGCCAGCCGTGCTTCAGGAAGCCCTTGGGGGTGACTGTGAAGCCCCCAAGACCGAGAGCCCTGGGGCAGGGTCCTGGGATGCCATTGGCTGGCGATGCCCAGCTAGGTGCCCTCCAGAACCACTGTCCCCAAGGGAACCCCTCACCAAGTCCTTCCTCCTTCCTCGGATGTGGCATCTGGTGACGCAGGGTGCACGACCAAAGGCCTGGCCCGTCCTCAGGCAGAACAGCTCCCAGCGGTCACCCCGTGCTGTGGTTCAGTGTCACCTTCTGCCTACTTCTGCTCTCACCCCCAAAGATGCTGAGCCCAAGGGTGCTCTCCAGCAACCTCTGAGGCTCGGGAAGTAATTAAATATACCTGGACACCATCTCCTCATCTGTGAAATGGGGATAAGAGCAGAACCTAAGTCTGAGGTTACTGTGAGGACTACACAAGTAAATACAGATAGAGCACTTGGGAAAATGCTTGGCACACCGTAAATCGCTTAATAAATGTTGACTATTATTTTTTCTTTTTTCTGAATATTGATGTTAATAATTAGAGAAATGTTTCAAAAATCAAACCTTTCTTGGCTTTGGATTACCCAGGAAATTAAATATGATTTGTCAATAAAACACCAGGATCCTTTTGAGAAATAAGACTAGTTTCAACCACTGACTTAAATTTAACAAGTATTTTTATTTACTGAACAATCACTGTTTCCCTAAGACTGTGCTGTGAGATGATACGATTATTCAGTGGAATCCATGTTAGTAAAAGTGATATTGGTACAATCTGACATCTTTTTAGTGCCCTTGCTAGAGGATCATTAGGGCACTCTGCAAAGCATTTCAGTAAGAGGCGGATGAATGGACACGTATCACCCACAAATCAGGAAGATGCAATTCCAACAGTAAGCTTCCCTTCCAGGTGCTCAAGGTTTGGCTTCAGTGAAGCTTCTCTGTAAAACCATTACCCAAATCTTCGATTCTGTGGTTAGTATAAACTGGCATCCCTACTTTAGATTTCGGGATGCAGGCAAGGAAGAATTAGCAGGAAAATATCCAGGGATGTTCTCCAACGATATTCATAACTTATTCCAAGTGTCATTCTACTTCTGTATAAAGGTTCAGTTTGCTTGCAAAATCACCTCCTCTTAACAGAAATCTTCTCAGAATTCATTTGAAGTCCATCTCTTTTAAGAAGCCTTCCTGGACTAGACTACTTCACACTGATCTCTCACTTCTATAAACTTAATTACACTTAATCACATCCTTCCTTGCGTGGTCTAAATGTTTTCTATGCAAATCTTGCTCTCATAATTCGATTTAAAATGGCCAAAGCAATGGTGATCAATTTTATGCTTCAGAACCAACTGGTGGGTATCAGAACCCAGTTTCTGGCTCAGCAGGTCTGGTGTGGACCCCCTACCGTGCACCTCCACAAGGCCCAGGGGCTGCTGCCGCTGCGGGGCTGCCCGCTGAGAACCACTGCACTAGAGCATGCGACAGTGGCTCGGACTTCCAGGAAACTGGCACTGTGCATAGTATCATTTAGCTCTCTCTCCCTCTCTCTGTTTGCCACATCTGTTACCATTACTTTAATCCAAATCTTTACCCAATAGTTTCTTTTTTTTTTTTTTTTTTTTTTTAACCACTTGAAATGCTCTTTAATCATCCTTGATATTCTTAAACTCAAAACTCCAGAAAAGGAAGCTTTTCGTTTTTCCAAAAATTGCACCAAGATAAAGCGGAAGCTCTAGTTGATGTGGGTGTGTTGCATAGGCGTTAGCAGTACTGCCCTCACTAGTCGTTCATTGGACAATAACGCAACCCCAAGAAAAGGATGGTTACCCAATACTTTCTTTCTTCTTGAAATGCCCTCTGCTTACTTTCTAGTGAATTCTTACCCATATTTCAATTTGCAACTTGGGTGTCATCTGTGCGAAGCATCTCCTGGTCTCTTAGCTTTAAGTAATGGCTTCTAGGTCTGCAACCCAGTTGGCTTTGTACCTTCTCCTGTTACAGTATCTCAGGCTTTTTACTGGAATTGCCACCATTTCCTCACTACTCTATGATCTCTTCAAAGGCAGAAACCATATGTTACTTGCCTCTACAGTCTCACTAGAGAGCGTGTGGCACACAGGAAGTGTTTGGAAACGGTCCACTAAAAGAACTGACCAACTGACTTCACAGCTCCGTCTCTGACAGCCTTTCCCCACAGCTCTCTCTGATTCGAGGGTATCTCAGTTCTGCATCACGCCACACATAGTTATCAGTTTAATTTTCCTAAAACACCACACTGCATTCCCTTCTACTCCAAACTGTACTGAATCCTAAAAACCGAAGTTCAGATTTTTTGCAATCTGGCTTTTACCTACAGCTCTGCTCCAGCCAAGCGGCAAGACTCACGTTCACTGAACACACCACACATGTTCAACGGGCAGAAACATCTAAAGCTCTGCCCTGTTTTCTCCCGGGCCAAATAAATTCTTTAATTCCTCTGCTTAGCTCTTGCAGCAGACATTATTTATAGCATTGTTCAGCACTTAATACCAGCTGTCTGAAAATGCTCTCTTATTTATATTTATATACATTATATATATACATATATGTAGATATGTGTGTGTGTATATATATATATAAAACACTTGCCCAACTAGATTTTGAGTGCTCTGAGTTCCTGGTCCCTATTTTATACTTTTTATCCTAGGACCTAACATATACCAAGCTTTAATGTTAGTTATGGAAATGTAAAGGAAGTACTCTATAAATTCTTTTTAAAAGTCAGTGGCTCAAATATTCTTTATGCCATCAAATAAAACAGGACCCAGTGCTCGGAAGAAATAGGAAGACACTTTTAAGCCTCTTACTGTCTGTGTGCTCTGGCTCTGAGACTCAAGGAGTGTCCTGACAAGGAAAGAGCCCGTCCCTGTCTACCACTCACGAGCATCTTTTAGATGTGGTCCCTGTGCAAGACCCGCCCTGGCTGCCGCCCTCCAGAGTCGGACAGAAAGCAGCAGGGGACAAAGCAGGCGGGGGTGAACGGTGGTTCTGTGCCATATTGTAGGAAATACACTCGGCGCAAGTGAAATGAAGTGGGCAGGAGTGGAGACTGGAGGCACCCTTTAAAATAATGAACTAGATAACAACAGAAGCTAAATTTTTTTCATGAATTCCATCCATTCCATACAGAGGAATTCACAGACAGAATTCCTTCATAGAATAGCAGAACCATGTAAGATGAATGCCAGCTAGACTGGAAACAGCTGGGAACAAGGTATATCACTCTGCCCATTTGCTTTACATCCAGCATCTCCAGACGGATGGCACTGCCAAGGAGAAAATCATATGCCTGCTAATGGTATACACTGGGTCTGGATAGAGCGCTCAAGAATAGATAAATAGAAACACGTATCTTAGAGAATACGGAAAAAAGTACTTCAGAAGACCATAAAGAGAACATTCTTCTGAAAAACCAAGTAAAGATTCATGTAAGTGAAAATAATATCCTGTAGGAACAAAAAGGAAATTTTAATGGAGAGTTTGAAATCTTTCTTATGACGTAAAAAGACATAAAATAATCTTAACCCAAAAAATAGGAGTTTAATAATAATCTAGATTCTGAACAATAAATTGCGTTGACAAAGATAAGGAATGAATGATGAGTAAAACTGAGTTAAAGTTCGTATCTTACAAGGAGGTGATTAAAAAACGTTGATAATTTTAGAGTTCAAATTAAGAGAAATAACAGTTTAGAGGTTTTTAAAAACGTATACACAATCTCTAGAAGAATTAATTACAAGATGGCTACATTCTGAATCAATAAAGAGGTGAGCAAACAATTACATATATAGCCAAAGAGAAACAATTTAAAAACAAGGAATTGAAAATAATAAATGCATAAAGTAAGACCAAACATATCAGTTATTACAACACACATAAACATATTAAACATTGCTACTGAAAGAAGAAAAGTCCAAGACAGAGTTTAAACTTGAAATTCCAACTCTACCCTAGGAAACAGAGCTGGCAGAGGACTGGCAGAGCTGGGACCCCATCCTTCTTGTCTTTGGCATAAAGCTTATGCTCATTTTGTTATATCAGGCTATTTAGCTCAATAATCTAATGACCTTCAGTTCCTTACATTTCAGATAATTAAGTTCATTCCATCTATATGTGCAAATAGTGTGCTAATTAAATAGTATAATATCTTTCTTTTAACTTTGAGGGAGTAAATAGGTTTAAGATGTATGTGTGTGCATGATTACATATGATTATTTGAGATGTATGTCATGAAGATATATTTATATAATTGTGATATACGTATACAATATGTAATAAAATATAATATCATAATAAACAGTTCTTCAGTTGAACCTCTAGTATCCTATTAGCAAAGGCACTAACATTACGATATGTATTAAATGATTAAAACGCAAACACATTTCAACATTTCAGATGACTTTTTTATCCCTTCCTGTTAACAAAGTTGTCTTGCCTATCTAACACATATCTGTATCAGCCAAATTTAATATATACTTACAGCATCTACAGTCACACTCATGTACGATAGATTTAGAAGAGTAATCCTTTTAAGCAATAGCTCAGAGGGCACTGCTATAGATTCACAGCCTGCACATTCATTCATTAACAGGACAATAACCATGGTAAGCATATATATTTATGGAGTTATTTCAGTACAACTGATCGCCAAAAGTTTTTGTAGAGGCTGATTTACAGCAGTGAACTCTTTATAATTCAACATGAATAAGGACTTGCAGAGCTTAACTTCGGAAAAAATAAAGAGGTACTTAAATCTCACTGACATGCTGAACCACTGACAACCACTGATTTAGCAGAAAACCCAAGCCACCACCTTCTTTAATTTACAAGCTTGACACTGCCAGGGTTGATGGCAGTTTCTCATCATTTAGAAAAGGTAACCTGACTTTATGCTTTTATTTGAAGATTTTCAGAAAAAAACACACAACGCTGTAACCCGATTCGCCAGGACCCAGGTGGCATCTGTGCTGGGCAGAGCCTGCTGCAGCTCTGTCTACCTGCTCTTGCTGCCAATGACAAAGCAGCGGAATCACATTTTCCCATTATAATTTCAGACACACTCTGGCAATGGTTTGTTGACTCATAACCTTCAGACAAAGCTGTCAGCAAAGGAAATGGCAGAAGGAGAGCAGGGAACAGCCTCTTCAACCATAAATGCATCTGCACTCTTGGAACCAGCTTGTCGAGTTTCTGATGAAATCTAATGTGAGTGGCTCAAAACATTTACTCTAAAGCTGTATTTGAAATCCACAGAGAAAAATGTATTCTCTTGAATTATATTACTGATAATTTTGATGAACATAAACATATTATGAGATTAAAAGTCATCTTACCTGCTATAGTATTAAGAAACATCAAATATTCAAAGTTAGATATTTCCCTTCTTTGCCAACGCTGAGTCATGTTGGAAGATTTATAAAGTTGTCGTGGCGTGGCCAATGAGATCCTCCTGGCAATTAAGCAAATCAGAAAAGACATGGTCTCTTTTGACTTATGACTTTTAACAATCCAATGTTAACTGATTTGTTGGTTTGAAACCATTTAATTTAAAATAATTTATGGATTATTCTTCCTAGATGAATTACAAATACAGTTTAATTGTAGATATTAGCAATAACTAAAAATTTTATTACATATTACAGAGAAGATACATCTAAGCAACTCTATTTTGTATAATGTATCTGCAAATGGATATTTTTCAGGTCAACAAGAACAAAGGTAAAACGTGCTCAATGTAAATCATCTATGTTACGGTCATTTTAAACAATATGGCAATTCTACTCCATGCTAACCAGCCAGGCAGGGAACTAGTCAGGTAGCAACTTAAACCTCAGATAACAGTAGCTGCGACAGCACCCTTCGCACCTGCCTCCGCGCATACTGCAGGCTCACACACACAGCCTCTGCCGCACAGGTATCCCAAATGACGCGCAACAGCAAACCAACTGGGAAACTTGAAAAAAACGTACGGGTTCAGAAGTCAGGACAAAGGAATAGTGTAAGGGAGTAAACCAGGATAATTTGGGCAAATGATGAATATTTTAAGGATCAAATTGTTTGTCTAGAAAATAATAAAAGCTGGCCGTATTTATAAAAGTATGATAAGATTACTGAGTTTCTAAAATGATTACCACTTAGGACAGAGGTTCCCAAACTTCTTCAATTCATGGCATCCTTTAGAAAAGGCACTGACATTACAATACATATTAAATGATTAAGACGCAAAAACATTTCAACATTTCAGATGATTTTTTATCCTTTAACAAATAAAGGTCTCTTGCCTATCTATTTAATAAATACTTACATCTTAATAATTTAATAGCTATCAGAAAATGTAATACTTATAAATTGAAGGAAAAATGCTATTTTAATTTCATTCTTATAGAACCACAATCGTTCCTTAATGGATTGTTTGTGTCTGTTGGCCTTGAATTAAATCTGACACCCCCATCCTCAATTCCCATTCCACACTGAGTTTTCATCAGCTACCACCAAAAAACCACTTTCAAAAAGATGTTATTGAAAGGAATGCAGCACTATCTACAGCTGAAACCTTGAACTAACGTGAGGAAGTAGCTTCTCCGGTGCCTGCCAGATTGTCGCTGTGCTTCCCTCAAAATATCCAATACCCCGGGCACGCTGTGCGTTCACGGTCAGCCCCAGGGCGAGGGGAGGGCACAGTCGGGAACCGTGGCCTTCAGACGATTTTCGTCAGTCAGTGGATTATTACCAAATATTTCTATCATGTGGAATCTTAGTAGGCATTGTCGTGCACATAGTAGGAGCTAAAATATATGTCAGCTGAAGGGAGGGAGGCAAGGAGGGTGAAGGAGGCCAAGGAACACGTTATCGCTAATTCAAACATGAATTAATGCTAAGGATAATTGGATGTAACTCAAGGTTTAAAACACTGGCTTACAATGTAGCAGCCTGTTCACAAATCAAAATTTTGGAGCTTTCTTAGTTATGTGTTTGAGATAACAGACCCTACCAGATCCAAAAGAACTGCATGAGTCTAATGGTCACTTAATTACAATGCTAAGCAGTATACATATTTAACACCTTGATCCTACAATTCAGTGCATTTTTCAATAAATTTATAATGTGGTTCTCACAGAGCAACATAAAGGGCTTCAAGATTTTGATTCAGACTGGCACCAATATTCAGAATTTACCCAGGTACACTTCCCTTCATACACCTGTGGTAACATGCTAACATGTTTTCTGAATTATCCAAGAATTAATACACCAGGCTTAGTCCAGTGTGCACTTGTGTTAACTATTATAATCCTGTTCCTGGTAATCTGACCAAAGTTCTCACCTGCAGCAAGCTCGAGCTGCTAATAGCAAAGCACATAGTGAAGGCTTGAATTCCTTTGCTGACTTTTTGAACCCAGAAAATTTAAGAAGTAAACTGCTGATCTGGAAATAATTCTGACCACCAAAAAAACCCAACCCAGCCCAGCCCAAACTGCTTGGAGGTAAACTGTAGGTAATGAGAATCATGGAGAACGTTTTATCCTGCCATCCTTTGAAGATGTAATAGTGAGGAAGAGAAAGGTGGGCACAGGAAGGAGATTTAGAAAAGCAGATTCTTAGCAAGTTCGGGGCAAGCATCAGTTTTCCTGTGGATCATCCGTCTTTCCCACTGTAAATTCCCCGAGAGAGGCAGTGTGCTTCCTTCACTGACATATCCTCAGCAGTGAGCAATGCTGGTGTACTGGGGGTGTCTCTGTTAAGTTCACGCTGACTGACTTGAATTCTTAGTCATCTACCCTAAAAGGGAAGATCACTGAGGAGAGGTGTGAGGCCAAAAAATTAAATTACTAGTTCAATCATATGAACAAGAAAAATGGGAAACAGGAAACCAACTGGGCTGCTCAAAATATCCTGTAACAAGTTTAGATATTAGATTAAGAGTGGCTGGTACATATTTGGGCTACAGTAGGATCCTTTTAGCACTGGGGGATAAGAGGAAGATAAAATTGCCTTCTGAAATAAAAAGAATTAGGTTTCATAACAAATGGTGACCATTTTAAATCATGAATCCCGTGAATACAATCAAGGTGTATCCCTGGGAATGGAACGTTAAGTTGAGAATCTAATCAAATGCAGAATTAATCAATTGTGCTGAATGAACAGAAAATGCAATGACACAAGGATGGTGCTCAGTATGGAGAACTTCCTATCAGCAGGATCCCCGTGATTACCTGGGTAAAGGACCCAGTGGGATCTGGGGGGGCGGGGCAGAGGAATAACTTACCCACCTCAAAATTTCCTCTGTCAAATGGAATATGAACCTCTCTGATTTCAGAAGTTAGTTGTTTTAAGATTTAAAGGAAGTAATGCTTATAAGCTAAAGCAGAAGCACAGTCCTTGGCACATGGAGGTGCTCAATAAACAATATTACTAATATTGATCAATTAAACAGGCATGCATTAGGCTATGCTGGCTTAACAGATATAGTCCCTTTGTTCTAAATCTTGGCTCCTGAAGCAGCGATCTGATTTGTAATGTGATCTTGCCCAAGAAGTGGCCTAAATTATTCTGGCAGAGATATGTGTTGTTGATAAACTGGCGTTTTCATTTATAAATCAGTCTCTTATGGGTTTAGCTGAGAGTAAGTTCCCTAGAGTTGAATCAACTCTGCTTCAGCAGGCGAAACTCAAAGTCAGGGAAGCAAAGCAGAGAACAGACCCCTGGACCTCGGGGGTTCCACGAAGGCATTCCCACCTGAGGGCTTCGACCAGAGGGTCAGCACCAGCCCCCCCCCCTTGGCAGTTCCCCAAATGTAACGAGAGCTCACATATCACAACACACAGTCTATGGATGCGTCTGTCTGTGTACGCATGTGTGCGTTCACAGTGCTTTATAGTTTACAATGTGCTTTCACTTTATCATCTCAAGAAATTCTCTTAAGACCTTTCTGCAGAGGTTCTGTCCCCGTTTCACAGCAGATAGGGGTGGGCTCCTCTCCCCCAGTGCACTGACCCTCTGGACCAGGACTGATGGTGCCAGATCTGTCCCAGGGCCTGCTCTCGTTACCCAGACAGGAAGTGGCAGGTCTGAGCCCAGATTCAGCGTTCCCCCTTCTGCTATTTCTAAGGCTACATATCTCTAGAAATATGTAAAACTGAACCTGAAAGGACAATATTAGGAAACTAAGAATAAGTTGAGCCTCTGGGGAAAAAAACAAAAAGGGTCTTATAAGACAGAATGGCTTCATTAAGTGACAGAGAAATCAAAACTACTGAATTCCTATGTTGCTTCCAGTTTTTCTGCTAAAAAGAATGAGCTTCCAAAAGTAAAGGGGAGCTCAAATGTGCTTAAGAGGAAAACAATACCTATAGCAGGTAAGGAAGGTAGTGAATGAGTTCCTGGTTGTTTTCGTGAGCTCAGGTGTGGGCACGTCCAAGTGTACTGAAGGGAATTACACGTCATCAAGAAACCCCTACTGGTCATCTCTGAGAAATCACAGTCATTGAGAAAAATGCCAGGAGGCAGCAGATAATATTTTGTGAAGGAAGACATCAGATCCAGATAATGACTATTTGTGAGTTCTCAATGTCAAGTCCTGGAAAAATTCTTGAATTGATGAATAAACAAATGGTTTGTAAGCCCTTGGGAAAGGAAATAGTGATTACTATGAGTCAGCTTTGATTCAATAAGAACAAGTCTTGCAAAACTAACTTCATTTTCCTTTTTTGATAGATTAAATGCATTTTCCTTTGACCTGTATTTTATATAAGGGCTTCATTATCTACTAATGTCTCCATTTAATCTTGTCACTCTACGAGCAAAGATACTGAGCGAGTGTGTACCTGCCAGTGAATTAGTCCTAGGCTATAACCTTAAAGAGAACAGATATGTTGGAAGGCGAGGTAACTCAGTTGAATAGCACTTGAAAAGCATCTCTGCAATTAGCCGCTGTGCTGGGTGCTATAGATTAAAAGATAAACAAGACACAGTCCCTGTCTTTAAAATGTCTGTAGCCTATTTAAAGGAAAATGGACAAAGATTAGTTTTCCTGTCTATCTGTGCAGCGCTCTGCAATAATCCTCAGGAAAATAAAAACCTCCGTGTTAGCCACCGCTGCTCCCAGAGCCACCCTCTCTTTCCACCATGTCAACGGGGACCCCGTTTTGGACAGGTCGGAAGTGCCAAGGGGGTCAGAGGTATCTTTTTCCCTGTATTCTAGGGGAAGACTGGGCTAAGCAAGTCAACTCCCTCCCCGCTGTGGGGACTGTTTTAGGGGCAAACAGGCCTGAGATAAAGATTCCAGAAGGCTTCTGAGGCGTACTCCTTCCTCGCCCACCGTGACAGTGTCACGTGAAGAGGGGTGCCCGAGGCCGCCCACAAGGCCAGCGAGAGGCCTGGCACCACCAAACCCTGGCCCACGGCTGGCGGCTCCCTAACCGCACATCTTTTCTACTTAAAGAAACAAACGGAAACTACTGTTGAAGTGCCTTTTAGTCAGGTATTTGGTTACCTGTAGCCCAAAACAGACTAACTGATATTACTCGTAATTACTGACTATGTTTTCTATTTAGACTAGTATATTCCGACAGAATAAGATTTCAAAATGATGCTTTCAAAATACCAAGATGACAGGTTTAGGAAATGGCTAAAATGACATCATAACTGATGACTATTAAATTTCAATAAACTTTAAGAGTTTTATTACTTGAATGAAGAAGCATTTATACACAGCATTTGTAAAACCATAATTTATACGCTATTATGCAGCAATTAATGAAAAACATCTTGAGGCTTTTAGAGTGACTGTTGCCAAGATCTTAAAATCTAAAAATGTTTTAATAATATGCTTGCTATGATATGCAAACTTTTTTACTCATTTATGAGAGTGTTCCAGAATGTTAAATAAAATTATCCCCTAACTATTTTGCTATTCTTAAAACAGCTGTTTATCATAATCTACTTCCCTACAAATGACCTGAAGAGAAAGAAAACTCCTTAGCCCTCAAAATAATCATACTGGTATAACCACATTTGTATTTCTGTCACCCGAGATTTAAACATGTTAACAAACCATAGATAATGTGCAATACGACAGCCTCACCTGGCTTGTGGCAATCCGTAGCTCGTCCCTACTCCAACCCGAGGCAAGCTATAGACAACTTTTTTTACTGTTGCTTGATCAGGGAAATTAAACATAACCGAGGCTGTGGTAAGAAGAAAAAACATGATTTAGAAAACCACAGGAGAGCTAGCCATCAATTTCAGAAATCATTTTCAAGTGCCTATCATGATTTATTGTAAAGGTAATGCATTTTCTTGGAAAAGAACCTTTCTATATAACTTCATCCATGAGAAATCTAGGGTTAACATGGTTAAAGAAAGT
The DNA here is from genome assembly GCF_015220235.1 of Choloepus didactylus. Classification (NCBI taxonomy): domain Eukaryota; kingdom Metazoa; phylum Chordata; class Mammalia; order Pilosa; family Megalonychidae; genus Choloepus; species Choloepus didactylus. The sequence goes on from NC_051318.1 coordinate 4,555,696, forward strand.
AATTCTCTTTCATTTATTTATATTTTGTTTATTTCTTTCAGCAAGACCATATCAAAGAAAGAAATAATGTACCAGGGAAAAATCCAAACAGTATCACACCATGTAAATGAATAACATCCAAATCTAAGTATATTTTCTTTCAAAATATTTAAGGGAACTTACTTCGGTTTGCCATAAATACTTCCAAAGCAGTGTTTTGTAGGAGATAACGTCTTGAAAACACAGCCCGTATCTCGCTGAACATCCATTTTCCATGAAGTCCCTCAGTGTATGCAAGAACCTAAAATAAATAATGTAAAGTGTCAATCAATAAAATAGGTATTTATGACTTATTCTGACAGTATCTTAGTCAGTGCTGTATAAAAGTCAGTAAATTAGAGATTATCTTCCTAAATTTCACGATATATCACAACATTGTCAATCACTTGATACTTTATATTGGCAAAATTCTGCCTTTTAAAATTTTGTTATTTGGCTTATCAGGAAATGAAGAAGCAGAAAAGTTGTATGTTCAAGGTAACTCGGTGACTTAAAACAGAAAATAAATTATGACTTTTGGGTCTTGTATAATAATTGGGTCAGGTGACCACTTGTGACATACACAGTTGGTTCTTTTCCAACATCCCTTCTCTCCCTTCTTTCTGGCTTACTAGAACTAGGTAACGTTCATATACACATATACATGTAGCATTCATACACGTATATGAATGGGTGTGGCTGTTGCAGTAACACTTTAGAACAACAGGGATGGGCTGCATTTGACCCAGGACCACAGCTTGGCTGATCTATAGTTTAAGCCAATCATGACAGCCCTTTTCCCAGTCTTCCTAGATATTCTCACAACTGTGGGAGAGGACAGTTGACCCATCTCTGGCTAATAAGTTGGGCGTGTTTCAGAAAAGCTTATAAAATGAGCTGTATGCAGCTAACACACCCCTTTCTCCTTCTTGCTTGAACGAAGATGTGATGGCTGGGACTGCAGCAGCTGCTGCACAACCATGAGAGGCAGGCCAAGGAAAGTGCAGGGAGGTGGGCCCTGATTCTGAGCTGCTGAAACAAACTCATCAACCACCCATCCCTGGGCCTTTAGTTACGGGAGAAAGAGCAACCCCTATTTGATTATGCCACTGTAGCCAGATCTCCAGCAAACACATTCCTTACGGATACACAGGGAAATATTAAAAACACATAAACACATTTTGTGTTTGCATTGGTATACTCTGTGTAATCAACTGCACTTTTATTTGGAGGAAGTGGAAAACACTTACTGAGTTTTAGATACATGATATTCAATAAACTTTGAAAATAAGTTATGAAGTACCTTTTCACATTCCTTTCTCAAGACTTAATATATAGCTTTTGGTCTTTTTTTTTAAAATTCTATTTTCTTACACTTTAACTCAGTTCTTGTCTTTCCCTAGATATTGGAAGGTTTTTGGAGGCAGTCAGACCTGTATTTAAATTCTGAAACATTTTGAAGCCAGTCAGCCTCCTATTCAGATCTTGGCTCTGCCATTTACTAGTTATGGGACATGGGAAAAATTATTTAACCCCATTTGACTTTTGTCATCTGGCAAAAAGTGATAACAATAACCCTCACCAGTAGTTCTGGCAAAGACAATGAAAGTAAAGTACACACCACTAGTTACCATTTAAGTTCTGTTCGTAAGTTCATATGTCTATTGTTTAGTGAACGTGACAAATATTTGTCAGTTTCTAAATGCCAAACACTTTGGCATACATTTCACAAAAGGGTGACAGTGACTTCTCACAGTTTATATTTATAAAATCTTAGTTGAGTGCAGTGATTTCCAGATGTGAATTTCATAGACCAGGATAATTTAGAAAGAGGTGAAGGGTGCTGAGACAGGGTTGTTAACTTTTTATTCTGTCAAGTAGGAAACATTTTAAGACAAATCAAACAGTCATAACAATAAAAACTACCTTCCATTAAGATTATCATTTCACCAAAAAATAAAAGTACTAAGGCCATTTGAAAATCCAAACAGTAAAACGAGTATAATGGTCCTATGCCTTCCCATGAGAGCAGTGCTGGCACCCGGTAACTGTTCCGGCATGCCAGGGGGTTGCGGAGCGTGTACATGGAGATATAAAAATATACATTATTCTAATTATAGTATACATTGTATACAATTATACACTATATACTGTATGCCACAAAATATATGTGGTATATTTTATATATCACACATATACATTTTTATTTGTTTTTCTTCCTGGGAACCATGTTGTAATAAATTTTTTTAAAAAAACTTTATTCGAGAAGTTGGGGGTTTACAGAAAAATTATGCAGAAACCCAGAATTCCCATATACCACCCAATTGCAGACACACGGTATCCAATATTATTAACACCTTGCATTCCTGTGGCACCTTTGTTACAACTGATGAAATGAAAACTGTATTATTCTATATTAACGATAGCTCATAATTTACACTGAGGGTCACTATTTTGTACAGTGCTATATATTTTAAATTTTTTATTCTAGAAGCATGTATCTTAACAATATTTAGCCTTCTGATCCACAGTCCACACCTGCGGCCCCTGCTCTCTCCTCTGCTCCCAGGTGAAGGGAAAGCACCGAGGTTAGTGCTCGACATGAGATGTGTGGCTCTGCAGCGAGGGGAGAATAAGATAGGGACGCTGTGAGACTCGGGGCACGCTGGCCAGCTGGGAACCTCCTTCAGGCCTGTGAAGAGGCGTTTAATCAATCTGTATACACTTTAGAAATGTAAAGGAATATCATTTATACTTGATTAAATTTGGAGCTCAAGGCCCATTTCTATAAAAATCTGGGCATCAAGCCCAGGTCTGAAATATGACCCAATGCTATGAAATTGCCTGTATTTTTTAAAAATACCTTTACCAGGAACATAATGCTTTGTGTTTCAGGGCTTTCTATAAGAACTCATTAAGTTTGTTTTCTATTATAGTCCAAGATATCTTTCAAAACCATTTAAATCCTCTCATCTCTACTTGAAGTTTGTGGGTTTTGTTTTCTTTCTTATATCAACCTTTCCGTATCACCTGGTTTGTGCCCGCCGGCTTCCCCAAATTACGTTGGAATCTAATCAACAAGTACTGCCTACTTCATCCAGCTTCATTTTCTGAAAACTGAATAAACATAATTCTTATTATTCTACATAGTTCATAAACAAGAATATGAAAGCACCCTGACCCCAAGACTTATGAAGTCTGTGATTTTCTCAGGTGACCACTGAAGTGTCTGTGCTGACTGCGTCATTTCCACAAGAGAGAAAGGGGAACGAGCTCCTGCTGGCCTTGGACCGAGGCCGGCCTCACTCACCTGTAACCTGGAGCACATGGGAAGCAAGAAAAACCAAACGGAATAGGAGCCTCTTGCAACCCACCCAGCCCAAAGTGCGCTTAACGCATTTTATCTGATGATCCTGTTGAAGAAAACTAGGGTTGCTGTGCACTCAAGTGTATCAGACACGCACGTGTTGTCAGAAACATGTACACGGCTGTCAAATCACTTTCACCTTTTTTCCCTTTTAAGGCAGCTAATACTGTACAACCTAAACAGTACTTGTTTAGTGATGGCTTTGTTGATCTCAAATCGTCTAACACAATGTTAGAACAAGAATTATGAATATATTTTTCTTTGAATATGAAAAATCTAAACTTTGCTTCCCGTTCTATTTCCCTTTCAGAGGTGGTGAAAGTGCCGTGGAGAGCGGGACAGACACGACCCACAGACTTGGGTCGAACTGTTCAATCAAAGCGCTTATAGAGCAATGCAGGGTTACAATCCCTGTTATTTTCACAATTGCGTATAAATGGTCAATGACTTCGGAAGATAAATACATTCAGGACAGAGCAGCTGACAGGGAATTTCAGTTGTGCAGTCACACCTGATCCCCCCTGCTCCCCTCCCGTCTGCCAGCGAATGGAGAGGCAGCCAAGGAACCCGAGGGAAGCTGAACCACCAGGCCGAAGAAGCCGTGTTCTGGAAGGCCCAGGCGCAAGACCCCCGCTGGGTTACAGCTGCTGGTGGTCCGTGGGTGGGTGGGGGTGGCAAGGACAGCAAGATGTCTGCAGGGCCCTCCTCCCACGTCTGACCATTCAGTTTTGGTGAGGCTATTTCCTATTAACCAAAGGCATGGAGAGAACAAGAAAAGAAAAAAAAAAAAATGTTGAGCTGTATATGGAAGAACTTAAATAGCAATCAGTTTCCAGACCCTCAACTTCCTAAAACTCAGCTGTCTGAGAACGTGCCTGTGAAGGGCGGACAAGTTCACTTCCTAGCTCCCTTTCACATTGCACATTAGGAAAAAAAAATTAAACGAAGAAAAGATGCCTCTCAAAAGGAAGAGGGGAGAACACCTCCTAAGTGGGTCTCAGGCCAGCACCACCCTAATTCCAAAGTCACAGTTAACATCGTGCTTACTGGTGAGAGACTGAAAGCTTCCCCCTAATATCAGGCATACGACAAGGACGCCCACCGTCACCACTGTTCCTCACCATTGTACCTGAAGTTCTAGCCAGAGCAATCAGGCAAGGAAAAGAAATAAAAGGCATCCAAATTGGAAAGGAAGATGTAAGATTATCCCAATTTGCAGATGACATGATCATATATATGGTAAATCAAAAAGAAATTACAAGAAAAGTTACGAGCACTAATAAATGAATTCAGCAAAGTGACAGAGTAAGATCAATATGCAAAGATCAGATGTGTTTCTACACACCAGCAATGAAGAATCTGCAAATGGAATCAATAAATCAACTCCATTTCCAATAGCAACTGAAATAATAAAATATTTAGAAATAAATTTAACCAAGTATGTAAAGGACTTATTTGTAGAAAACTACAAAACATTACTGAAATGAAAGAAAACCTAAAATAACTGAAAAGATACTCTGTGCTCATGGATTGGAAGATTTAATGTCATTAAGATGTCAATATTTCCCAAAAGAAACTAAGTTTTAATGCAATCCCAATCAAAATCCCAAAAGCCATTTTTTTTTCCAGAAATGGAAAAGCTGATCAACAGATTCACATGGAAGGGCAACAGACCCTGAGGCCAAAACCATCTTGAAAAAGAAAGAAAAAAGTTGGAGAACTCACACTTCCCCACTGCAAAACTTACTACAAAGTTACAGTAGTGAAAATAGCATATTTTAGCAGAAGGACAGACAGAAAGACCCAACTGAATAGAACTGAGAGTTAAAAAACAACAACAACAAAAAACAACCAACCTACACATATGTGGCCAATTGATTTTTGACAGGGGAGTCAAGTTCACTCAACAGACCAAGAACAGTCTCTTCAAAAAATGGTGCTGGGAAAACTGGATATTCACCTGCAAAAGAATGAAAGTGGACCCCTACCTTACACCGTAACTCTAAATGGATCAAAGACCTAAACAATAAATATAAGAAACTAAAACTATAAAATTCTTGGAGGAAAAAATAAGGAAAATCCTCAGGACCCTGGATCTGGCAATGGATTCTTAAGACTTTACACTGAAATAACAGGAAACAAAAGAAAAAATAGATAAATGGAAATTCATCAAAATTAAAACCTTTTGTGCATCGAAGGACATTATTCAGAAAGTGAAAAGACAACCAACCGAATGGGAGAAAATAACTGGAAACCACATATCTGATAAAGGTTTAATATCCAGAATATATAAAGAATGCTACACCTCACCAACAAAAAGACAAACAACCTATTAAAAATGGGCAAAGGACTTGAATAGACATTTCCCCAAAGAAGACATGGAAACGGCCAATAAATTCATGCTCAACATTATTAACCATTAGGGAAATGAAAATCAAAACTACAGTGAGATACCATTTTGTACCCAACAGAAAAGCAAATATTAAAAAAGAACAAAACAAAACAGAAAATAGTAAGTGCTGGTGAGGATGTGGAAAAACAGGACTACTCATACCTTGCTGGCGGCAATGCAGAATGTTACAGCGGCTGTGAAAAACAGTTTGGCAGTTTCTCAAAAAGTTAAACATAGAACTGCGTGTGACCCAGCAAGCCCACCTTCCTAGGTGTAGACCCAAAGAACTGAGAGCAGCTGCTTGGACAGGTACTCGTACCCCAGTGGTCACAGCAATTATTCACAACTGCCAAGAGATGGAAGCCACCCAGGTGTCCACCAACAGATGAGTGGATAAGCAAAATGCATACAGCGGACGCTTATTCGGCTGTAAAAAGAAATGAAGTCCTGATATGTGTGACAACACAGAGGGACCCTGAAGACAACGTGCTGAGTGAAATCAGCCAGACCCACAGGGACAGCTGTTGCATGAATCCACTTCTATGGAGCAGCTAGAAATGCAAATGCTGAGACTGAAGGTAGAGACCCAGTTATGGGGTGGGAGGGATGGGAGTGAATGCATAAGGCTGCAGGGTTCTGACTGCCTCATGGGAAAGTTCTGGAAACGGATGGTGGTGAGGGTGGTGCAACACTGTGAGTATGATTATCGCACTGAATGGTGTGCTTGAGAGGGCTCGAGATGGGGCAGTTTATGCTATTATATTTCCATAATTAAAAAGAGACACTAAAGAGACAATGACAGTTAAATGCAACACATGATCCTGGGCTGGATCTAGTAATAGAGAAGAGGCCCCAAAGCACATTATTGGGATGTATGAAAAAACTGGAATGTAGACTGTATGTTTTATATCAATGTTAAAGTTCTTGAACCTGATAACTGCATTTAAGGTAGTTATGTAAGTAAATATCCATGATCTTAGGAAATGTACATGGAAGTATTATGTGTCCAAGGAGCATGATGCATACAACTTACTTTCAAATATTTAGAAAACTGATAGACACAGAGAGGAATTGGTAGACAGATGATAGAAATATACACCAAATGTGGCAACATGTTAAAATTGGTGGAACCGGTTATCTGGGGGAGTGGGGTGCTGGAATTCTCTGTGTGGGTTTGTTTTTGCAATTGTCCCGTATGTTTGAAATTATTTCAAAATATAAAATCTAAGGGAGAAAAAGCTTCCTCTGTGTGGTGTACTGGTTGGGGTACGAGGTCTGCTGAGGGGTAGGAGTGTCAACAAGGGATGACTCAAAATACTGAAGTATGTATTGGAAAAGTGCACACCCCTAACGACGAGGTTTAAAAAATCCTTTTGCAAGTCAGATGGTTTCCAAATTCTTTGCTTGCAAAGAGTTGAAGCTGGATCTAATTGGGCTGTCACTTGAGAAAAAATGAAAAAATAATTCTTGATAATGGATTGCTAGGTGGCTTTGGCAAATAATTTAGGAGTACAAAAAATCTAGTAACACTGATATCATAATACTTTCACTCTCTTCTACTTATTTATGTGAACAATATTTCTCAGCAATTACATCTGCAAAAGCAGAAATCAGGAGGCCTTCTGATATTGATCCTTGTTATTCTTAGCAACAACTTACATTCTTCCGTGAATATATTAACCATCCATCTCATTAAGAGACGAATTTTCAATATCATTTCACTTTTTATGTTTGATAGTTTTAATTATTTAAAAAATTTATACAATATATTTATGTTGTTTTGATTTAAGTTGCTATATGACTGTAGACTAATAATATTTATAATAATAATTTATTCCAGAATAAATCTTTAAAACATTTAGAATTTTATGGTCTTAAGAATTAAAAAAAAATTTAATTCATATGTACATATACTTTTTCCAGATTATTATAATAGGGTGATCAATAAAAGACTTTCAATAATAAAATATCTTACATTAGATAAATTTTGGAGGGGAATGGAATGGAAATATGAGCTCAAAGAGACAAAGGAGTGGCTATTATATTTCCATTTTAAAAAAGAGCTACTCAAGTATTTTAAAATGGATCATAGTAATCAAACTACCATCCCACTGATATATTTGAGTCCACTGGAAATATCTGAAAAGTGATATAACAACTTTATTTTAAAGTCTCAATATTTAGAACACAGTGGATATTGCATCCTTTAAACATTTTTCAACTTATGGAAAACTTCAGTTGTGGCAAGTAGTTATTAAATTTATCTATTTTATCACACATCCTCCCCAAAAGTTGTGGCAAGTAGTTATTAAATTTATCTATTTTATTACACATATCCTCCAAAAAGTGTAGCCCTCATGAGGGAAGAGATGAGGCTGCCTTCTTTTTGGCATTCCTTACAGAACATGCACACAAAAGGAACTCCATCAATTTTTGCTGAATGAAACATTTAAAAAACTAATTTACAAACAAGATTTGGGTTGCAGCTGGAGTCCTCTGTGCCTAGTTCATCTTCAAATGCATATTCAATGGTAAAACTCTCAAAATAAAAAATGATATTGGCAAGCCTGCCTCATTTTTGTCCTACTCACAAATGTCCCCATGTGTAATTATCATATCTTTGGCTGTGTTTCCTCATTGTCTCAAAATTTGGCAAACCTTAATATCTTGTATTTTTCCTTCTGCTGTTATTTAAAGAAGGGAGAGGGTGGGGAGAAGGGAACTAGACATTACACTATCGGAAAGAAACTGATTTCTAGTCTGTCGTATTTACTTCCATTTCCATGCTGAATATGCTAACTTCTCTTATATTGTGTGTAGCTACAATTTTTTAAACTAGTTATATGTATGTCTCCTGTCTTTAGATTTTTTTTTTTTTTTTCTATTTCAGATCATTTGAATTTATGAGCTGGAGTGTTTTCTTTGAACCAATTTGATAATAGGGCCTGATTTTACAGCCACTGTAAATTGCTGACACAAATGCTTTCCTCTTTTTGAAAATATTTTATATTAAAGTTTTATGTACAATCAGAAATGATACAACATTTGATGGGGAAGCTGTAGTAACCGCAGTTGCAATAATCAAATCAGTCTCGACTTAGAGAGTAGATATAAAAGAGAACTGCTTTTCACTAGAGATCCAATTATGTTATGAGAGGAATCATTTGGAACATTAAAAACTCTTTATTATGAAAAATTTTAAACACACAAAAGTAGTGAGAACTGTGTACTGGAGAGAGAAACCTTAAGTTTTCTTTTTTTAATTCAAGGGCTAACCTACCTTTTCTCTAGTTAACCTTTCTCTACATTTAAAGGCACATGTCATACAAATACTAGCACATTTTCCAATTCTATCTATCATAACTTCTAGCATTTTAAAAAAAGGGGCCCCCCTGTCATGAATATCAAAATGGAGTTTGTGTATAAAGCATAGGTACCATGGCACACAGTAGGTGTTCCATAAGTGGTAACTATGATTATCGAGAGCGGGATCACACCCGGCATCGGGCTGCCATATGCACCTCCCACCTCTCCACTCCCGGCCATCCTGACAGTGCTGTGCTCCCTCATGTCCCTGTGCCCTGCACATGGTGCTCCTTCTGCCTAGGAGATCCCTCCTCCCTGCTCTTCTGGTTACCACCCAGCAATGACGGAGCCTGGAGACCTTGCTGCACCCTCTGAGCACCTGTGCACAGGTGTACGTGAGACCATCCAACCACGTTCCAGCTGCTGATTCATTCGCTGCTGAACCCATCCACTGTGGAGCCCACCCCGCCCAGCACAGATTATATATGCGCTAATCCACGGATGTTTTATGGTTTAAGCTGCCTGAGTTGGGGCATCTGTTACTTGCCTGTCAAAGTTCTCCGAGACAAGCCCTCATCCCCTGGGGTTGTCTTCCTGTTTCCCTTCTCTGAAGAATGAAAAACCCGAGCAATACACACTGGTAGTTCTCAGTGTTCCAGCAGGGCTGTGGGCTTAAGCAGCTGTTTTCAATATGCCATAATTACATATATTTCACAAAACTCACTACCTGGAAAAGCCAGATGAGCTAAGCAGTCTCTGAACGTGTGAGTTCATGCTACTCGGATTCTCGCTCCCTCAGTGGTACTTAGATATCTTCATCCTCATGACTGAAAGTATCTTCATGACCATCAGTATCTCGACAAGCAGAAGAGACTCTCAGTGACCCAGGCTAAGAGGGGATAAAGCTATGTAAGAATTTTCTGCGTTTGGAAACCATTCTATTATGGAGCCTTCCTTAAATGTCCTGCTACGTCAGGGGCTGAGGTCAGTGATTAGAAATGCTGCCTGGACCTGCACGTGCTTATTTCAGCCACTATCTTTAATCACATCTAATTGGATCTTTTAACTCAGGGCTTTTTGAGAATT